>NC_138370.1:28118931-28157506 GCF_054177405.1 Leptonychotes weddellii
GGAGGATGGGTAAGCCTGGTGATGGGTATTAAAGAGGGCACATTCTGCATGGAGCACTGGGTGTTATGCACAAACAATGAATCATGGAACACTACATCAAAAACTAAAGATGTAATGTATGGTGATTAACATAACAATAAAAATATTTAAAAAAAAAAAGAAACATGGTTAAAATTAGGTTGACCAAAAGATGCATTGTCCAAACTAAGACACTTTTGAGACTAGAAGGATGCTATTAAGAATTGTGCTAGGAAGAGAGGCATAAACCCAGACTCAACTGGGCAGGCTGGGAAGCATGGCCACCAGATAGGGAAGGGAGCAGTTGCTTAAACTTCCCATACTATTTGATTTTTTTTCTATGTGCATGTCTTTGCTTGAAAAAAAACCCACCTTATTGCTTTGCCTTTTTACTTTTTCATATGCCCAAGTGAGAGGACTCTCTTGCTCTCTGCCTGATGTGGTTATGAGCTCCCAGAGAAGCAGATTAATGTCGGACTCATAAGAGCAGAGCTTAAGATAGGCGTTGGCACACTTGTTGAATTAGCAGATATACCTTCTCCTTCTGAGTTGCTTATTTGGCTTTCACATTTTATTACATATCTTTCCTCAATTAGTCAAAAGTATCTAATAGAGATAGGCCCTGAAGATGGGAAACAGTCTCCAAAACAGTTATGAGGATCACACGAAAGGAAGTCCAAAGCATGAGGACATAGACTATCACATTTCCTCTTCAGAGAACTTCACTTCAGGGGGAGTTGTACTACATTTGTCTTGTAGATGAAGAAGACGAAGTTCAGAGAAGTCAAGCACTTCTCAGGCGTCACACAGATTTTTTTAATGGACCAGTTAAGCCCAGCTCTCAGGAATTTTAATTGCCACCCAACTCTCAGCCCATTACCCACACTACCTTGCTAATGAATCATTTTTCCATCTCCACTGAAGAGTTCTGGCAAGAGTAAAATTTCTGACTTCAGACAACAAACTCTGCATGTTCCCTCTTTCTTTTCTCCTCTAGCACTGGCTCCTTATTCTCTACTGCCAGTTTCCTATGATTGAAATTTGAAAGCATGTAACTGTTAATCTAGGAGTGATTAAAGAGTTTCATTTCTCGGAAGAGTCGGTACTCATCATCAGCTATGATGAATGAGCCCCTAACATCCCCTGATCCCATTATATTGTGATTAATTGTGCCAGCTTAAGTCAATAATTCATTTGTTAAAAATAGGCCTGCAAAGTATCATTTGTCTCAGGGGAGATATCAGAATAAAAAAAAATTCATTTGATACTTCTCATTAAATTAGTGTTGGAAGTTACATTGAAGAGCCCTGTTCATCAAATACTTATTGCAGGCTTATTTGATAAGAAGTTGTATTTTTCTAAAATTATGTCTGCTGTCTTAATGGTCTGCATTTTCCCTGTGTTAATGAAGGAATAAAAAGTCTAAATACGTGCATGACTGGAGAAAAGGATGGGGCTTGGAACTGGGAGATTGGAATAATTCCTATAAGGTCTGGTTTTCATTGCATTAAAATAAAACAAAGAAAGAGAGAGAAATTTAATAGGGTTCTTTTTCTTGGGCTTAGAGACTGTCCCTGGATGTGCCAGACTAGTTCCCTCAGATATGGATCTCCCCCATTGTCCTTTATCTGGAAATCATATTAAATGTTACACTCAGCCTCACTAGGCCATTAAGACATTTTCAGCTGGAAGCTATTCTAAAAAAAGACAGAAGTGAAGAGCAGCTTCACTGCAAATGATAATGGTCACCATCCAATGAGATACAGGAGCAATATCTTAGTATTTCCAAAGCAACATCATAGTAACTTTGGAGAGACTCCACACATGCTCCTGAAACATTTGGCTATGAGAAGGGAGACAATGACTCATGAAATACTTGGATAGATGCCTTAGAAGACTAGGTTGTGTCCTTGCAACTTGGGGTGTTGGGGCTGGGCATAAGCAAAGGAGGACAGCAGTGGGGTGAGGCTGATGCGATGGGGCAGAGCAAAGAAAGTATGAGGCCAAGCAGTGGGCATATACTGGGGACTTAATATTTGATGGAGTCAAAGGGAAAGATAGGAAAACGCAGAAGGGAGAGAGGAGGCAAGATACAGATGGGGAAAAGACAGAAGGAAAGGACAGAGAAAATGGGATTGTCCATAGTGGGGACTCTGCTTTATGGCAGCAGCTCCCTATGGCCAGTCCTAAGACCAGCATAGCATGGGAAGAGTTTTTGAATGTCACAGTCTTGGGCTCTGAATCCAACACACTCTCCTTCTCAAAGTCTTCTTATTAGGCTTGAGATAGGTACCCAAAAGAATGCATTTTTAAAAAAGCTCCTCGGGTGGCACTGAAGAATCTCTTTTACCACAGAGGGATGTCAGTAGCCACTTCATCTTCCCTTATAATTTGCTCAAAATCTCTTCTTTTTAAAAAAAATTTATTTATTTGAGAGGGAGAAAGAGAGTGAGAGAGAGAGAGAGAGATCACGAGTAGTGGGGAGGGGTAGAGGGACAAGCAGACTGCCTGCTGAGCAGGGAGCCCAATGCGGCACTCAATCCCAGGACCCTGAGATCATGACTTGAGCCGAAGGCAGACGCTTAACTGACTGAGCCACCCAGATGTCTTCAAAATCTCTTCTTTTCTTGATTCTAAGAAAGCAAGTTAAAAAAAAAAAGCAATATGCTAATCCAATATTCCCTCTTAAAGACTATCATTTATACTTAACCACATTTCATCCATTTTTAATATTTGACAGAGGTGAGGAGCATTGCCAGTGTTTATACTTCCCTTTCTCCTATTTAAGCCTTGGGCATGGAATTATTAATGCATGAATTAACAATGCAATTTGCACCACCCAACATGGAGAAAGGGGCTATAATTCCTAATGAGCTTCAGAAATGCTGTGGACCTTATTCTAAATATTCCTTGAGACAAGCCTGTAACTCCAGCTTTATTGTTTCTCTTGTATATTAATCAAATAGGGCAAAACCTAACCCCAGATATCTTGAAATAAGAAAAAGTGCCTCCAAATGTTTGCATTTAGAAGAACTTCAAAAATAATCTGGTGAAAGCCCTTTTATTTTTGAGACATGGAATTAGAAGCTCATAGATATGAATTTGACTGAGGTTATATATTTCTTTGGTGTCATGTCTAAAATCAGAATACATCAATCTCATTCATTCATTGATAAATGTTTGTTAAGGAAATTCCATGTGCCAGACCCTTTCTGAACATTATTTTTTTAAAAATGAAAAGTTATAATACTTTGGCTCAAGTTGCTTATGGAGAAGAGACCAATATAAAATAATTACATTTTCAGAATTATAATTTTCAATAGTATGAATTTTAGTTATTTAATCTGTCAGGGGATGGATGGGGAGGTGGGCAAAGGTGAGAACATTGTGATATTGGATCAGAGTGGTCATGCCTCCTGAACCTTAAGTCACAAAAAAATATGGTATGCTTCTGAAACCAACACATTCCAAACCTCTTTTGGGTACTTGTGCTACTAATTTTGAAATATATACTACTGACTGTTTTAAATATAATAATACATCCAGAAATATACTACTACATCCAGACTATCCTGATGGCATGTTGATGGCATCATGACTCAGTTCAAAGTGATAAAAGGCATTGGTGATAGTTTCATTCTCAAGACCATTTTGACCTCAGTCTCAGAGCAATGAGTTCAAATGAAAAAATCAGCCAGTGGAGTTCTAAGTCAGAGCCTCTGTAGGTTGGTAAAGATGGAATAAGAGGATAGAAAATCAAAAACCAACTTTGAAAAGGCTATGTAGGTTAAGACTACCCTGAAAGCACCATCAAGATAGGAAAGAATACATATGCTAGAGCAGAAACCCAGCCATGCTTCTATAGAGCAAGTCCACAAATCCAGGTACTTACATCGCTCTCTGAACCCTGGATTCCTCTGGCATATAATTGCCATCACAATGGTTCTGTGGTGCCTGGCAGATATTGCACACCTCCTAAATCAAACGACCTGGGATTTGCCCAAGCAGGCACTCTCTTGCACAGTAGCCTCATTGTCTGGAGAGAATCTGCCTTCATATTGACAGAAGGCTCTAAAAACATATCTTCTCCTTCCCCAACACCCTCCCCAATATCATAATGCAGAAAATCTCAGGCCAAAAACCTATTAGTGCCTAAGAGGGGTTATGGGAAAGAGCTCTTTTTTTTAAAAAATGTTTATGTAAAGGAAACTTTCATCTCTCAGGAGTGGGGCAATAGAAATAACATTGCTCCAAAGTCATGGGAAGGCATGAATGGTCACTTACCCAGTGTGAGGAAACAGGAACCTTGATTATGGCTATCTAGTCAACTTTCTGAAGGCATTCAGCCAAGTGGCCCTCGCTTCTTGCTCCTGTGCCAGAACAGAGATGGTCCAAGGTTTCTAGATGTTTCTTGAGTTTATAGATTACATTAGCTCATAGGTCATGTTCAACAAATCTCATGTCCAAATGTTGGGATAATCATCATGTTAAAATGAGAAGTAGGTCTGGGGATGAAGTGACTCAGTTCTTTTCTCTCTTAAAAACCATCTTTCCCCAAATGGTAAGGATTTGGAGAAACAATAGCAAATGTATGTTACAGAATGTATATTTTGTTATGTTTTAGACCAGTTATGCATTGCCATTTTAAAATTTATGGTAGAAGAATTTACAATAATTTCAAAAGAATTAGGTTAACTCTGCACATTTCATAGGGGTGTCTTCTAGGAGATCTGAAAGACTTGATTGGCAGCCCTAGAGACAGTCTGTCTCTTGGACAGAGACAGAGGAATGTTCTCTCAAGTGGATATCATGTCTGCTTTCACTAGGGAAAAGTCCACCCATGTTAAAGTGCCTGAAGTGCCTCTGCGTGTTCATGGCCTTGGACCAAGATGCAGGGTGTCCTGCTATCCTTAAATATCATCTATCCCTGCTCTGGCATTTTACCAAGGAAACTGAAAACAAGAGGACTGATCTGACCTCAAAGGTGTCAGAGGCAGAACTAGAACAACACTCCAGGCCCCTAGACACCTAGTCCCCAGCTTTTCATGTCTGACTGTGATGCATTTAAGGGCATGACTGGGACCACAGTCAGCTACACATTCAACCACATTGGTGAAAAACTTAACAAAGAGGGAGGTAAACAATATAGAAAAATGTTGATAAGTAGTCTTCTACCTATGGTTTAATTTAGGACAAACATATTGTGGTCTTGTAGAATCTTTCTAGAATGAGCCTATTACATGGGAAGGACAGGGCATGGGGAGGTAGGGTTAGGTGTGTATATGTGCATGCACATGCCAGGGTGGCTGGAACAGTGGACAGAACTGGAGGCAGACCAGAGTCCCCAGAGAGGTCTTTCCTCATAGATTCTGATTCCTTAGCTTCCCAAAGAGTCTTAGAGCCAGAGAGAAGGTCTGTGCCTTTGCTGTGTGTTTCATTTCCCCTGGGCTATTTTGCTGCTTGCTGTTTTCCTCTCCTTCTATTTATTCAGGTTGGGTCAATGCTTAGGAGATGAGGGTGGGAGGAAATTCAGAGCCACATGCTGGGGTCTCAGTGCCTCCCCTGAGACTTCCAGATTGGGTTGGACATCTTCCTCTTTGCCAGGCTTTCCAACTATGCTACTGAGTGGGGAGTTAGCTACAGAACAAAACACGTCCCTAAACACACTCTCATCAAGCTCTCATGCCTATTCACTTTGAGATGAGGCGTGCATAGTGGCTTTAGCAAAGGTGGCACAAGGGGGAAAAATTTTTAAAAACCTAGCATGGGGGGGGCTCCTGGGTGGGTGGCTGAGTCAATTAAGTGTCCAACTCTTAATTTCGGCTCAGGTTATGATCTCAGAGTCGTGAGTCAGGCTCCACGCTGAGCATGGAGCCTGCTTAAGACTCTCTCTCTCCCTCTCCCTCTGCCCCTCTGCTTGTGCTCTCTCAATTAATTAATTAATACCTAGCATAGGAAGAATGCTCCATTGATATGTCTTGACCATGGACAAAGCAGGATGATCTCTACATGAGCCGGCCCTTACATCATCCACTAGTATACAAGATGTTTCTAGCTCTCCATGACCATCAAGTACACCCAGTCTTTTCTGCCTCCAGGAAAAGAACTAGGGTACCTTCAAGCAGCCAAGGTGTTTGGAAAGAAACACATCAGTGCTGAGTACCTTTCATGTGCCAAGCTTTGTTCTTAACACTTTATGCATATTACCTCATTTTATTCTCATAGAAATTCTATAAGATATTAACTCCATTGAGGCTCAGAGTCAATGTTTGAATCCATGTGTGTTCACCTGTGCATTTTGCATCCATAAAATGCCATCCTTTCAGTACAAGTGACACAACAAGAAAGTATGATTGAGTGAGAGATTCACATAGCATCACCACATACCAGAGAGGTGACCTAAAGCAAATCAATTACTCTCTATTTATGTCAATTTCCTCATCAAATAATAAGGAAGGATAATAATGACCAGTACCTACCTCATGGGATGGCTTTGAGAACCAAATGGAATATCTGAAATGCAAATGTTCAGTTACTGATGAAGCATTAAGCAAGTATTAATTACTAGGAGAAAGGTTTTGGGTTTTGCTTTAACAGATGGGAAGATATTAGAAACATATGAACTACATATAAGTTATATTTTTGCAAGTCCATATTAACAGAATGAAAGGCTAACTTTGTCCCAATATGAATACAAATGGATTTGAGGTGATCTTCTATGGTCAGCTTCTCATGAACCCCTTGTTTCTTCACATCAGAGTTCTTAGTCCAGTAATATCTAATGGCCCTTTTATATCAAGTATTTTAAATGACTCCATTTATTATTCTGAAGTGAAATTCACAAATGATATAACCTACATATACATATAATTTAAAAATAAACATATAATTTTAAAAATCATTAATGCCCTACTTATAATATGTAAATACTCAATATGTAAATATTCGATATGAAAATATTCAAGCATAACTACCCTAGAAGACAGCATGTAGTATTGAGAAGCCTGCTTTCTACTTGCAATCACCAGGAACATACCAGCCACAAAATAATACTGGTATATTTTACTACGATTCAAACAATGCAATGGCATTACTTTAATGATGTATTTTCTAAAAAGATGAACAGTTTTTGTGAAGTTCTAAATAAAATAAAGTACTGTTTTCTATTTACATAAGGGATGCTTTACTGGAAAATTTAGTGAGTTTTAAAATAGTACAAGAAATGTTTTGGTGTTTGTACATAATATAGATTTAGGCTGAGATAATTCGAAATGTGTATCTCACCCAACTATATGCAGTGGGATGTTTGAAAATTACACGTGAAAGAGGATAATTCTCTAATGTGTGGGGTTGTCCAGTGCATCATAGGTCTTTGGTTAGCTTGGCCCATCAATTAAATGCCAATTATGATGATGATCAAATACATTCTTGTGAGTTCCCAACTCCCTCAGGGGTGGTGGCCGCTCGTCTTCCCCATCCATGTTGAGAACCACTGCTTTATGAGCTTCTTCACACTGCAGGTACTCACCATTCTGTCTGAGTGCGCCTTCGCTCCCCAGACTATCCAGCATCTCTCTCCTTTGTTCTTTCTTTCTCTGCCTCTTATAATCTGATGCTGCAATGTAACTAAACATATCTTTCTGTCTTTCCATAACTTCTTTACTCTAGCCTGGCAAACTGGGCTCTCAGAACCATTTCATTTCCAACCCAGAGCCCTAGGAGTGTTCCCGGAAGAGTCAGCAAGGCATAGAACTAGCCTGTAGAACTAGGAAGTGACTGAGAAGTCATTCAGTTCAACCCTTATGTTATAGATGATCAAACTGCAGCTTAAATGTGTACATTTACTTGCCTGAGGTCCCACAACTAGCGCATGGTAGATTCAGGACAAGAACCTGAGCCTCTCTCACTATCCCTATACCATGCTTTGTCTTTATCGATTAACCAAGAAACCAAGAAACAGACACACATGTTAAGGTCACACATAAAGGACTTTGTTAGGAGTGTCTTAGACTTCTGAGTTTAAGGTTTGATAGGAGACATAAGAAATGGCATAGAAAACAAGGATTCGGTTTAACAAAGCATTTATTTTACATTCCAGCTCTGTCCAAGACATTGCATTACATGTTTCAGGAGATTCAAAGAGCAGCCACAGCTTCAGCTCTAGAGCACATGGTCTGGTAAAGAGATAAGACCCTACTGTAACACAGGCAGAATGAAAAGTGGACCACACAGAGAGGTACAAAGAAGGGAGAAGGGAGTCAGGGAAGACTTCATGGTTGCATTTGAGACAGGTCTGTAAGGGATGCTGGGGCTTTGCCAGGTGGCAGAGAAGAGAACTCTTGGGGAAATTCACAAAGATCCTGCAGCAAAAAAGGCACAGGGAATTCCTTGGAAAAAGCAGTTGCATTTGGAACACAAGGGATTTCTAGAGGAGTTAAACTGGGCAAGGTTTCTTGGGGCTGAAGTTGGGAATTTCTTGAAAGTCAAGCTCAAAACCTACTCTTACATCAGTGGGCAATGGGTACATTATATTTTAATTGTCAACTTATTTGACTGCCCTTCTCAAACCCTCTATGCTCTCCAAAATGGGCTGTTTGGACTCATCTACAACCCTGCTTCTCCTTTTCTTTTGGTCCATATCACTAGACTACATTTTCCAACCCTTCACAGTTCTGTCAATGAAATGTGGTAACAATAATGTGCACCACCTCCTAGTCTCTAAGCCTTCTTGTGTGTTCCTTATACACTCCTTTTTCTGCTGACCAAGTGAAGAGGATCCAGGGAAGGTCTCCAGAGCTGTAGAAGATAATGAAGCCACCAGATGGAAGGGCTGGGCATCAAAAGTCTCTGTGAAACAGAGAACACTCTCCCTGCTGCCCCAAATCTGCACTGAGCTATGACTCTATTGGGTTGGATCACTGAAATTTTGGAGAGGTAGGTTATAGCAGTTAGCTATTAACTTTATGTAAACAACACTGTCTTATTTTATCTCCTTATCTGTAGGGCCTTGTGCAAAGTAGGAACTCAATAAATTTTAGAAGTGAATGAAGGATTGAATAATTTATTGAGTGAGTGAATTGAGCCGTGAACATAGTTGACTTTAGAAAGCAACATACAAACAATAGTATAAAGGTAGAATACATGGGAACAAAGAGAATCTGGAGGTGAAAAGATTACTTAGTCTAAGAAGATGAGACCCTGAATCAGCTTAGAGGAAAGTGGAAGGAAGTGCAAATAAATGAAAGCCATCCTGAAGACATGCTCTAGGGAAAATTGCAGCTGATGAAATATGATGATTGCAGTAAAGAGAACTTTCAAGGTCGACTCCGAAGTTTCAAGTCTATGGAAAAAGGAGAAGAGTGGTACCATTGACAAAAATATGGAAATTAGAAAGAAGAGTGTTGGCAAAGTGGGGGAAGTCTGGTGGATGGGATACGATAACACAAATGATAGCTCAACTCATGACAACTGACCACACTGAAGAGTGTGCCCAACAGGGAGCTAGAGGTGTGCACCTGAATCTTCAGCACAGAGTTGTGGAGCTAGGCATACACGCATATGGGAGTGAATCAGACCACTGAGGAAGAGTATCGACTGGAAAATAGAAGCCAGTTAGTAGAGCCTAACAAATGGCTTACAAGTATGGGGTGGAAAAGAAAGGAGAGGACATCAAATGAAACTTTTATTTTTTTTAAAGTTTTTATTTATTTAGAGAGAGAGCACAAGCAGGGGTTGGGGAAGGGGAAGAGAGAGAGAGAAAATCTCAAGCAGACTCCCCACGGAGCATGGAGCCTGATGTGAGGCTCGATCCCCAGACCCTGTGATCATGATGTGAGTCAAAATCAAGAGTCGGATGCTTAACCAACTGAGCCACCCAGGTGCCCCTCAAATGAAACTTTTAAAGGTGGGGATATGAAGAGGTGATCAATGAAGGGATGACCCAGAATAATGCAGATCTCTGGAAGCTGCAGGAGGACAGATTCTCAACAGGGCCTGGCTTACAGAATGGGTGAGGAGTGTGACTGCAAGGTGGGAAGCACCCATGGAGTCACTGGCTCAGAAGAAGTAGGAAAGGATGGAGTGAACTGCATAGATAGAAAGACTCATGGATTAGGGGAAAGTGTAGGGCCCCCTGTCTGTGAGAAGAATAAGGAACAGGATGGTGGATAAAACAACAAAGAGAAAGCAGAGGTGCTTAGTGGAGAGGCAAGGGTTTGAAGGATCTCCAGTGGGAGAGCTTAGTCTTCTCTGGTGATCAAGGAAAAGGGAACCTGCTGAGACTGACGGAGGCTGAGAGGGGTGGGGACTGAAAGGAGAGAGGCCGTGAGATGTAGAACACAAAATGAAATAGGAAGCCAATGAGAAATGAATGGTGGGCAAGATCTGGAGGACAGTTCAATGTTGCTTTAGTAAAACGAGGGGGTAAGAAAGGTAAAGCAGGGCAGAGGGTATGGTCTCGGAAAATTTAAAGGATGAAGATCTAAGTAATGGAGGAATTCTCAGTAATAAGTAATAATAATAATAATGGCTAAGATTATGGCATTAAAATGCCACATAGTATGCTATGTGTTATCACATAAAATATTTACAACATCCCAGTGAGTAGGGTATCATTATCCCATTTTACACATGAATAAGTTAAGGAATGAAATGGCCAAACCATTTGTTCAGAGGCACACAGTGACTGGCCTAGAATTCAAACCTAGTTTCATTAGCTCCAAAGAAGTTAATGCCAAGGTAATCATTAGTGTCACCCAAGTGAGTTGCTCTGTGGAGGCAAGACAGAACACCCTGAGGAGCTGTGCCCGAGTGCGGAGTCGGGAGAATGAGCAATTTTTATGTTGCAGTTGCTCGGACTTCAGCAAGGAAAGGAAGGACGTCCATGAGCCAGGTGCTGGAGTCACTAAGGAAAGCAAGAAAGTGTTATCAACTCTGGTATGAGAATTTCAGCTTGGCAGGGTTGCTGACAAAGGTCACAAAACAATGGTTGGGAGAAGTGGTGAGGAGAACAGGCATGGCATCCCCACCTTCTGTTCAGTGACAGGAAAGGAATAAGAGAAAGCTACATTGGAGAGGATTACAAGAGAAATGGTACCTTCAGCGAAGAGATGGAAAGATGTACAAATAATTATTTGGAGAGACCTGTGAAGTTTTTTGTTTTGTCTTTTGTCTTTTGTTTTGTTTTCTTTTAAATATAGAGAATCCCAGGGAAAGGGTGCACAGTTTGAAGTCAGACAAATAGGAGACAAGAGTTTAGGGCTCTCTGGATAGGGATGAAAATAAGGGCTAATGTGGAGAGAAGATGAAATTTGGTATTTAAGACACTAGCTTGAATGGCCAGGGTTTGGGAAGAAGAGGTTGGGTAGGGACGGGGTGCCACAATGGAAGAGGAATAGCTATGAGGCTATCACTGTAGGAACCGTTGGTTTCACCGGACGACCACAAGGAGGAGCTCCAGCCTATTCCTCTCCTAACAGTGAAGAGGTTAGGCTAGGAGCACAGGGCCAAATTCTGAATCTAGACACCGGATGTGTGACTTGGATAAGCCACTGTTCTTCCTATTAAATGTAGATAATGAGATGGAGATAATGACAGCCGTTCATAGGCTAGCTGGGAGAGTTAAATGAGATAGTACATGTAATACATTTTCTCATGCAAAGCCCTGAGGATGTGTCCTCAGCACGGTCGGAGTAGAGGCAATGTTTTTGGGCATCAGAAACAAGAGCATGAGCTCTATGGGGCAATGGTGCCAGGAGCCTTGGTGTTCAATGTGGCAAGGGAAACTGTGAGCAGTTGTGGACTCTTTTCCTTTCGGACATGTTCTTTAGGGACTGCCATTCTCTCCAGCACAGCCACGTGACTCACTCATGTGGTGAAACAAGGTGAAGCTCTGTCAAGTAGAAGACAAAGCCACTGACAGAAATTTTTTTCAGGTCTTCAGATGAAACCTTCTTCTTCCTTGGAGGCATGTTTTGCCTTCCCTGTCTCGTCTACACAGCTGAGAGATGAGATGTCAGGATTGAGCTGAAAGTCTGAGGGAAGGGCCCACGAGTCTCACCAGCCTGCTTAGGACCTGGCCAAGGATGGCATGTGGCTCAGGCATGGTCCAGCTCCACAGCCCAAGGACACAGCAGGCACGCACGTCTGGAATGTTGTAGGCTGTGAAGACACTCGAGTTACACCAAAGTGATGAGGAGAAAAGCCACTTCTGCTATTTCCATTTCCAAGCCTACCTCTCAGCACACTTTTCTCTCAGGTTTTGAGGGGACTGCATCCATGTGCATGGGTTTGGAATCAACAAATCCAACAAGGACCTGGAGAAGCAGCAGGAAACTTCCTTGAAGTAACTACTTATAGCAGCAGTCCCTCTGTGAGGGTCCTGGGCCCCCTCATTATCATTTTATTACATTTCTCTCCTCTGCTCCCTGAGGACTTTCTCTGGAATAAACATAAGACCAGTTACTTTAGAAGTAAAATGTGTTTTTCATTAAAACCCTATTCTAGCCCCTCCAGTCCCAACAAAGCATTTCCTTCCTGGTCTAATTGGTTTCAAGTTATCAATGATACTGTTTCTCTATAAGGAGGTAGGACACCCCTGTGTCCTTCTAAAAGCCCTCCTATCACCAGTATGAAATGAAACTTCCCTTTGGGAAGCTATAAGGAAAATACAAGAGGGAAGTGTGTTCAGAATGTTAAGAGGAAGGCTTTCATTATCCTTGTAGGAGTCTTGGTCCACATTTCTTCCTCTTAACCTCATCCAAACCATTCCCCTCCCCACCCAGGTACTCTCCCCAATCCTGTCAGCCAAGGGATACACACATTCAGGACTATGAGAAACATGGCCTATTAGTTTGCCCACATTGGAGGCATCTAGAATTTGTTCCAAGAGCAACTTACTGGAGTTCTCAACAGAGAAAATCCAAATGGATATATGACAAAGCAAGCCAACCTCCATTGCACTATTGTCCAGCAAGAAGAGGGACCATGGTTGACACAGTAGTCACATAGCCAAAGTTCTACCTACCCCTGAGCAGGGTCCTCAACCCTGCTGCACATTACAATCACCTAAGGAACACTTACAGCTTCTGATGCCTGGGTCCCACACCAGAAGCGGGGACTTGCGTGCCACAGGGTCAGGGCACAGATATTTTGAAAGCTCCCCAGAGGATTCCACTGTGCAGCCTGAGTTGAGAACCATTCTTCAATTCAGTAGCTGCTAGCCACATACCCACCTGTGACTACTTCACGTTTAATTCATTAAAATCAAATAAAATTAAAAATCAGTTCCCAGGTCACACGAGCCACATTCAAGGGCTAGTGGCTAATGGTTTCTCTGTTGGAGAATGCAGATACAGAACATTTCGATCACCAGAGAAAGTTCTGTTGGACCGAGCTGTCCTAGAGTGCCAAATGTCACAGGTGAAAATGCCAGTTTTTTCTACCAACCCCTGAAGATTGCTTTATCCAACTGTTTCACCCTCTCCCTGAGCTACAAACCTCACAGCAAAGTTCAGTTGTCCAGGCCTCCCCTGAGAGGAGGCCTTCTTTGCTCCCGAGAGTGCGAACAATTCTGACCTACAGGACAGGAACTTTCCATCCATCCATCACCACACTGTAAACAGGTTGTGCAGAGACTCCCTGACCTGCCCCCAAGTCACACCGCTAGCAAATGGCAGAGTCAGGACTTTCAACCAAGTGAGTTTTTATCAAAACTCAAGCTCTCTCACTTACTCAGCTCGACCGCTCCACCCCTGGGACAACTAACCACATCAGAGCTTTTTCCTCCAAAAGGAAAGGCCCCTAAAATGTTCTCTGCTGACTACAGGGTTTTCTCATTGACAAGTCTCCTCACTCAGCACGTTCTAACCCCTCATCTGCTACCACCTTCCCCATCAGTACCTCGAAAGTTTACATGGACTCATTGTGGGAAGCTTGCTTCACAATGGCCAAGGGAAAAAAGAAAGTGACATCCTCTGCTTTGTTAAGAGGTGTTTTTGAGTGGCTGGCAAGACTTGTGGGAGGGAGCCTTCTGATCCAAAACACTGTAAGAACCTTACAAGCGATATCCCTTCCAGGAATCCAAAGAAAGGAACCAGCTTATGCAGTGGGAGGAGAGCTGGGGCAACTTTGAGATAGGAGCTTCCAGGAGAAAGGACACAGATTTGGGGTTCCAGGGGTGTGTGACCGCCTAAAGCAGGTTAGTTTACTTTGTATCTTTAGTACCTGGAGAAAGACACCTGAGCTCTGTTTGGCTGCCATCCGCTTAATTTAAACTTAAAAATGCATGCAAGCATGAGCAGGTTTCTCTCTCACATATGTGTGCGTGTGTGTGTGTGTGAAGGATTGAGAAAGGAGGAAACAGGAGTGCAGAATATTTCTAAACACAACAAATGTCCATGTTTTGATTACTTCCAATTATGCCCTTGCAAATCATCAAAAAAGTTACAAGAAGATATTTAAGGAGTAACTTTGGTCTAAATTGATCCTAGTCTAGAACAAATTTAACTCACATCATGATGGACTTAGAATAGGTATGGATTTCATCCAATATTCTCCATGTTGTCATCTTTACTTTCTTAATGTGAATGTATTTATTTCCACCCAAAGTCACTACTCTGTTCTTTCATTTTGTTACCTTCCTGGTCTGGTGTTGCTCAAACTGTGAATCCTAGGCCAGTAAATCTGCCAGTGGCCATAGACAGGGTGGATAGCTTCTACACATCATGGACCCGGGCCTCCAGCTGGCCAGAGCTTCTGCCTTTGGACACAAAACTCTACTCCTCATACAGAATCTCATCAATTATTCATGATATTTTTTCTGCTTTAATGTCAAAATTATAATCTATATTACTATTTTATAATTTGGGACCTTTTATCCTTCTAATGCTCTTACCCAGTCCTTGTTTTGGTGGTGGTTCTTTATCCTAATGGACCCATCTAGCCACAGTCATAATATAAATAGATAAATGCACTTTGTTAATTTCCTCAGTCCTGCAAAAGACAAGACACCAACAAGAGCAAATATTTGATAGAGAGACACTGTAATTACTTAGGCCCCAAGCCAGGGTCTTTTTAAAAGCATAAATCAGAACATAAATACCAAGCTTAAGACTCCTTTTGCTATTGGTATGATTACCTGTGCCCCCTCTTTGTGATGAAAGACTTCAATCACGAAGATCAGCATGTGGTGAAGCTAGATACAGCTTTTTTTTTCTTTTTTGACTGAGATATCTCTTTCTGAAATCATCTAGAGAAAAACAATGGGGACCACTCTGCATCGGGGGCCCACCTGTAAATCCAGCACCCCATTTCCGGCAGGAGGTAGTAAGTGACTACCAGTTACATTCCCCATCCAGCACCTTCCTACCTCCTTTTCCTTCATTGCTGCTGCCTCAGCCTGCTCCTTAAGCCTGGAAAACAGAAGACTCTGCCACCTGCTGTGAGACATGAAAATATCCAGAACCTACTGCCATTGCCAACCCAGTGGAGTACACAGGGTGCCGTTTGGATCGTGTGTGCAACTGGCCGAACCTGAAGATGTGCCTTATCTGCAGGGATGGAGCGAACGTGGGTCAGAACTGTATGAGGCTTCTGGCTGAGCTTATGTGGGGTGGATTCCTGATTATAATGCCAGTTGCCCCGGGGACAGGCAAACACATCACATACAGATGATCTGATCTTATTTTTAAGACGTGGTCTGATTAGTTCGCTTGTTTTAACAACCCAATCAGATTGACTAGGTGACAATGCATCGATTTTGTGGCACCGCTTGAATCAATCTGAATAAAACTATTTAGTGCCACATATAAACACAGCTGAATTCAGACAAGTGGGATGAAATCTTTCCTTTAACCTCTCAAGGAATAGAAAATCAAACTCCTTCAATGGGATCTCCACTGAAGGTATTCTGTATATCAGCCTAAACAGATCTTGGTTTCAATTCTATCCCAATGCCCCAACTTCCTGAACAGAGTTCTACTCCTTTCCTAGTTTCATTCAGCAGTAGCCCCTTTTTTTGCATACATTGAGCTCCCCAATGTGGTATTTATGATCACAGTAAGGACAGAGGGCCAAAGGCACATGCATCACCTATCAAAAAGTTTCTTTCCATAGGAATATGAAATCTCTGACCTCTGACCCTGGGGTCAAAGCAGATTGGTTATCATCCAAAATAAAATTGATCCAATAGGATTTATGCTGAATGGGGATTCTAAGAGATTCTCGGCTAACACCATTTGACAAACAACTACTTCCTAGCCTTATTCACAGCCATACTCGTTGCTAGTTGATGAAAAGAGAGACCGAGGGGGAGGTTCAAGATGATTTGGGACTTTTCCCTTGACGATCCCCTATGGAAGTGTCCGGTTCTATGCTTCACCACTCCTCAGAGCCCCCCAGTGCTCCTTGGACTCACTCAAACCAAAAGTCGAGTATAATCCTCACGATTAGGGTTTACTAGGGTATTTCTAATGACTTTTGTTTTTTTCTGAATCTCTGCATCTCTGTTTCCTCATCTGGAAAAGTGAGATGGTTGAATTGGGGAATCTCTTATGTCTCTTCCGGCACCACATTGTGCAATTTTAACAATACCTTATGTTGGTATTTGCTCAGCCCATTAACATCTTATAAGGCAATTTTCTGTCTATAATCTGTATGGCTCTTTCTCTGTTGTGCTAGAAAAACATAGCCTTCAGTTTCTTCAGAAGTGTTGCCCTGTTAGATCAGACTCCCTGAATCCATCAGCCTTACTATGTTCATGTGTTAAGTTAATATGGTTGCCATCATGCTGACCATTAGATGCTCAGCCAATTCTAGATTCCCTGTGCATGATGACTCCACATTTGTGGGAGAGCTAACACCACCTGTCAGCGTTTGACGTGGAAAACTCTGTGGCATGAGACAATGAGCTTTAACCATCTTGTGTTGAAAGAGAGAACTTTTCTTCCTTAGAGTTCAACTTTTATCAAGGCCTTAAAATGTAGCCAAGGCATTAAAGAGAAAGAAAGAAAAAAAAAAAAAAACCTTGGAAGGCTTTTTGTATAAAAAAAAAATTCTCTCTCTCTCTTTTTTTTTTTAACCATTACCAGAATCTCCTCCAAACACACAGACCCTACAGTATCCCTATTAAATTATATAGAGCGAGTCCAGCCCTTGACTGTCAGTGGGGTCCATCAGTCCTAATTTATTGCCCCAGGAAACACAGTACAATTATGGTAATAAATAATAATAGGATTCAGTACATGACAACATGAATGATGGAGCCTCTCAGAATTCATTTACATTGCTTTGTGTTGCAATCATCATGCCTCTAATGTAATGCCAAGCAAATGAGCCCCTTTGAATATTGTGCAATCTATTGCAAGTCAACTGGCACAAAACTCACTCAATAAATCATGTTCAAACACATGCCTGTAATGACAGGTAAATCAACAATGAAGTAATTGCATTTAATGTATTGAAATACTGGACAAAAAAACAGTGACCTCAAAGTGACTTTTTGTAAAAGGTCTGATATAGTTGCTACAGGGAGTGGGGTCCTTCCTAAGAGGCACTTTTTGCTTAGATGCACGTGGCAGCAGGGATGATGCCCATCCCTGCAGAGAGCTTGATTTACTAGCTCCTCCCTGCCTTCATCACAGGACCGGGCTGCCAGGGGCTTCACGGGGATGTTCACGAGGCTGAACATCAGAGTCACAGGTGAGGGTGGAAATCAGCCTCTAGCCCAGCAAGCACTCCTCTGCCTGAGCTGTCAGCAAGCTCCAATTTTTTCTAGCTAACTGGAAAGGCAGGCTGCTGGGCAGGAAAGAGCCCTGGGTCAGGAGTCAAGAGGTTCTGTGGCCCTCACTCCAGCGCTGGTATGAACTAAATCACTGGGTGACTCTAGCCAAGTCACTTTGCCTCTCAGTCCTTTGTCTGTAAAATGAAGTAATTGGACTGTCATCTCTAAAATTCATTGCCATTCTAATATTCTACGAAGCTCTGATTCTAATTAGAGGTCTTCACTTTTAAGCAGGCAGAAAAAAAGGCCCCTCCCTCCCCCACTCCTGAGTGTTGAAGGCATTGGTTTGAACCAGCATGCATCTCTTCATCATTTCTGTTGGTTAGGCCAAGTGTATGTGCTTCTAATTTCTGTGAAACTTGGGCCTGCCCCTTTCTGGGCAAGCAGACAAGTCTGAAAATAGGGCCCCAGGGGCCATGTGGATGGATAACAGACAACATTGAAATGACAACCTTCCCCACATTCCCCACTGCCTCCACCCCAGCTCCCCTCTTCCCAGGGACAACGTCAAGTAGAGATGAAGCAGAGCCTCTGCGAAGCCAAAGGCCACTTAAGGAACTTTCCTGCTCTCATGAAAAATTCGCTCTTGGTTCCACGGCCTCCCCCACTGACATACACTCTTCTTTATCCTTAGCTCTCAGTCCCTGACTGTTGTCAAAGTAGATCTCGTGGCCCCCGTAATCTTAGGATGTGGGGAAGTGGCGAGGTATGGAGGAAATCACCCTAAATTTGGAGTAAGAAGATCTGGCGCTAAGTCCTGGCTCGAGAGTTTATTGGACATGAGACTTTGTGCAAATCCCTAGCTCGCTGAGCTCCGATTGCTTCATCTGTAAAGTGATAATAATAACATTTGTGTGCCCACAGTGAGGTTGTGGTGGGGACAGCGTGACATAGAAGAGAAAAACCTTTGATAGTTATGGAGCACGATACAGAAATTTCATTTGTATGATGAACTGGGCTGAAAGAAAAGCCTGAGACCTGCGTCCTGTATTCTGCACTCAGACTGTGCTTCTGACCACAGAAATCACCTTGCTGGCTTCTCTGCGTGTTGTGGTCTGACTCTCCTCGTGATGGTGTGAGACTAAAGTGAAGAGGGCCGTGGAGGGTCTGATTCTCACTATGTGCACATTCCCAGCACCTAGAACAGTGCTAAAAACCATTTATTGAATGAGTGAGTAAGTGAAGCCCACCTTTTCTTTCCTTTGGGGGATTACAATAGAACCCTGATCTTGAAGGTATTTTGAGAAAAAGCTTTTTTGATACCACCCTGCCCCAACCCTCTAGGCACAGCCCCCTTCTTTTTTCACTTTTCCTGCCAAAAGGGGGCAGTTTGAGTGGAAGGCGGTTTCTTTGGCGATGGCAGTGGCAATGGGAAAGCCTGTTAGGCCCACCGAAATGCCTTCTGAGGTCAAAGCTGCTGGTTTCCCAGGCAACAAGAGTCCAGGAAAAAAACAGCTTATTTCAAAGCAGGAAGGGATCTGGGAAGCTGGAAAAACCCACAAACGTGTCCATAGCAGAGGCGCGTGGGGAGTCATGGTTAATGCAGCCATCGTAAGCCCTGGAGTAAAAGTTAACAGGTTTCTGTTCTAAGCATCCCTTGTCCACAGGCCCAGTCCACCCTCTCTGGGATGCCATTCTGTCACAGAACCATGAAAGCTTACTCAGATTTTGTCTGCTTTCTCCTTCCTAAATCAGGCCCTGACTGTCCTGATAGTTCCCATATGATATGCCCTGATTAGCAAAGCAGCAAGTGAAAGGCAGAACAAGAGACCTATTAACCGGGGTGGCTGGGCGGGATGGCAAAACTAGGGGCTGTGGAAGGGGAGAGAAAGAAACAGAAAAACTCTAATTTTAGAAGATTGTTACCAGTTGTAGAATGTTAGAAGTGTTCCCCAAAGATGGGAACATCGGGGATGAAGGGGCCCAGCTTTTCCATCTGACCCGATGATTAATGGGCTGGAGGTTTGGATCCCTGATGGTAAATACCTACTGTGTTGATCTTGGGGTTTCTCAACACTGGGCTGGATTCAGATTGCTCCTGGACGCAGGACAGGTATTTGGCAGCAAGGGAAGGTGGGGGGGGTGGGGAACAGCTCAAAACCCATGCCTGCCACCCCTGGGACTCAAAGATCCCTTCAGAAAAAAGGCCAGCAGCCAACTGAGTCCAGGGTTAAGGAGGGATGAGATGGCAGTTTGTGTCACAAGGTCTCCTCGGGCTAAAGGAACAGTGAAGCCCCCTCCACTGAACACATTGTGACATTTCTTTATGGAAGGCAATGGCTTTAGTCTGACCAGTCAGTAGGAATGGTTCATAAATACTCTGACACACCCACCCTGAGAAGGTGGCCTGTCTCCCCTAAGTCCAGGTTCTTTTCCCTTCTTCCCACTCCCAGCTCCTGCCCCAGCCCTCCTCCCCTCCCATCATCCCATTCCTCTCCAGGACTCGGGGGCAAGAAATAAACTCCTGCCTCTTGGCATTTTATTAGGCAGCTCCCAAGAGCCAGGGAGCTGCTGCCCTGGCCGTGAAATGGCTCAGTCAGCTTGATTAATGACGGAGGGTCAACAACCATCACCTCTCCCAGTGACTCCCCAAAGTGCATACACAGCCCAGCTGGAAATGAAGAGAGAAAGGGACACCAGACAGCCCCGGGGGAACACAAGTATCAAGGACAGAGTCAGAGAAGCAAAACCAGCCTTCCCTGAGAGACCACATCCACCCCTGACAGGAAGGGACTCAACCGGCTTTCCTCATCTTCCTTTCAGAGAATGAGCAGGCAGATGACAAAGCAGAAGGGGAAAAGTTTTAATCCAGAACTTTCCACACATTGCTAGAAAAAGTGATAAGATCACAAGAGGACTCCCCTCCTTGAAGCACACTTAATATCAAATATGCAGACCAGGACAGGAACTGCCCTAAATTCTCTGTTGCTTCACCCCCACTGGCACTTGGTGAGGAGAAATCAGGACCCATGGTTGCCCAGAAGCCCTCAGGCCCCGGGCGAGGACTGTAAAACTTTTGTCCTGGTAGTTGACAATTGCCATCTGTAAGCCAAGATGAGTGAAAGCAAGCAACTTGCTAACTTAAGTAGCCAAAAAAGGGCTGAGCTGAATGCTGAGACGTATTTCCCACAGTGTGTTCTAGAGAAATAGTCAATTTTGAAATGTCGTCCCAAAAAAGTTAACATATTAAAGAGAGAAATCCTGCTTTAAAGAAATCTGTTTAAGTTAGCCTAACTCAACATTTTCTACACTTTTATTCAAGGGCATTACCCTCCTCCCATCTTCCCCCCCAACACACACACACCTTTTTCTCTCTCTCCTTCCAGCTCTCCTTTTACACAAAATATATGAACATACTGTAGAACTTCTGTTATCCCACAGAAGAACACACTCTGAGATGTGCTGGTAAAGAGGGTGACATTTGGGTCCCAGAATTTCATTATGCCACCCATCAGTTCTGAAACTTGGGCAACTCTTATAACTCCTCTGAGTCTTGGTTTCCTAATGTCTTAAATGGTGGTGGTTAAAGGGGCGCCTGGGTGGCTCAGTCGTTAAGCGTCTGCCTTCGGCTCAGGTCATGATCCTGGGGTCTTGGGATCAAGCCCCACATCCGGCACCCTGCTGAGCGGAGAGCCTGCTTCTCCCTCTCCATCTGCCTGCCACTCTGCCTACTTGTGTTCTCTCTCTGTCAAATAAATAAACAAAATCTTTAAAAAAAAAATGGTGGTGGTTAAGGAGTGTGACATTGGACAAAAATAAAGCCTGCAGTCCTCCCAGCTCAAAATCTGGGGTATCACCTGAGGCTGTTCAGCCTCCCCAGCAGGGTCGGTCAGAGAAGCTAGAGGGGCGGTCCTATCCAGACAGCTTCAGTGGAGACTTGGACCCAATGTGCTCCTCTCCCAGCTAGAGGTGAAGAAAGAAAGACCAAAGAACACAGGATTCTCTGGTAAATGAAAACACCAAGGGCCTCAAGAGGCACTATTTTGAGGCTGGCCATTGCCAAAGTAAACTCATTCTCTTGCGGAACTAAACTTACTTAAATAAGTCTCTTATTTGTTAAAAAGAACTTATTTTTTTTAAATGCATCACTCTCCATGATGAAATCAACAAAACATCTAACTCTTCTTATTGAATACCCTCCCTCCTCCCCTGCTTCCCAATACTGAACCAACCCATAAATGCACCCCACAGGGGAGATGTCATCCGGCTTTACATGGAGTTCAGAAAGAGACTTTCCTTTCAAATCACATGAGTCTCTGAAGCTTTTCATTTTGGTTTGTCAATAATTATAACCTTTCCTTTCCTTCTTTTTTTTTCCTCCCTCGCCCAGGCCTGGCTCTGCTGCAGGCCCACAGCCTGGCTAAGTGTCTGGGTCATCACCAGCAAGTGCTCTGTGCTCTTTTGAGAAACACACACACATGTTCTGCCTCATATTTCCTGAGTTGTCCCAACACCTGGAGTGATCAGAGTCCAAAAGAGTCAGGCCAGGAAATTGAGTTCTTCTCAACTCCTGGCTGGGTGGTTTAGATACTGGGAGATGAATGTGCTTTGCATCTCACCCTCTGCAGGAGGGACCAGGGCCCTGCCAAGGCATTCCCGAGACCCTAGAGCAGGCAGAGGAGGAGGAGGGGACAAGCCTCATGGAATGATTGGATGGGGAGCCAGGCAGCTTGTGAATTCACCTCGAATTTTTCCTTGTCTCCTACGAAGCAAAAGAAAACTAAAAATCACTCTCCCTCCTACATACACACACAAAAGGAAAATTTTTAAAAAAGAGAGGAAAAAAAAAAACCTGGAAGCATTTTTGAAGGCAAAAGGCTGTTTATTGCTGCCAAAGTGCTGATTTTTTTTCTGCCTCTGGCAACTGTATGAGAATTGGAGACTTGAGTGGAGAAGAAATCCATTCACTTGTCATCACATAAAACCTCTGTGTTCCACAGAGGAAATGGCAAAATCTCACCCTTAACTGGATTTGTGAATTCTTACTGGGGGCTGCAGGGGGTGTGGGGCGGGTGTGGGGGGGGTACAAGATAGAGAAGGTCAAGCTGCCCTAAGTCCTGGGACACTCGGTGACCTCACTCTGCCATGTGAGGGAACGACGGGTCCTCCGAGGCCTCATGTCAGCAGGAGACAAAGACAGAGAGGAAAGAGTCAGGACGGGACAACCACAGGGCCCTTACCCAGGCCAAGATGGACCCATTCCATCCCACATCACCCAGAGGGTTCCAGTGAAGCTTGCTCTAAACAACTAGAGCACTGGGGATTTTTTTCCTTTCCCCCTGGAGTATATCCCATAGCCTCTTTTAATAATGACTGGAACAATTTTGCTTGTTATTAAGCTTAGCACATTGTATATTCAGACGTCGTGCTAAGTACCAGACTCATTCCCTCCTCTTCCCCTTTCCCACAAGCGAGTTGTGTACCGCCCCTCTACTACCAGTCCTACTGGATTTATCCCCAGCCTTGGAGCCAGTGAAAATGGCAGAGGGAGACTACAGGCCATCCAGTCCAACCCCCGCTCCCCCCCTTTTTATCAGGTCAGATGTCCGGACCCACACTTGATGGGATTTTTCCACTTCTTCCTGGAGCAAATTCTCTTTGTGGTAGTCTATCACCCGTTCTGATATTAAAGTCCAAGTGTGGCAGCTGCAATAGCCCTAAGAAGCCTCGTATCCAATTCCCTGGAATTTCAAAGTGCTGAGGTCAAGATCCAGAAAACTGGAGACCAGAGGAAATTAGGTTGCTAGGATGCCGGGATTGTTTATCATGCTCTCAGCCTTAATTAGGTGTAAGGAACATCTTGTCGGTGTCCTGCCACATATGCTAAGGCTGTTGGGGCAATTTCACCGAGTCTGACAGCTTAAATCAGAAACAAGAGAGTTGACATGTCAATGACGGGGCTGGACATGATGGATATATTAAGAGGAGTTTGGAAAATTCTGGACTTCATTATATCGACTCCAGTTCTCAAAAGTTTCTGTCAAAAGAATCGCAGCCTCATTGGAAAAGCTCCTCTGGGATCCTATTACACCCAATTATAGGGCCTCCCACAGCCACCTGGACACAGGAGAATTTCTGCAAATGGATTCATCAGTGGGGTGATGAGGGAAAATGAGAGCAGGGAAATTGCTGATTTCGCTATAATTTCTACAAATAGATATATTGAGATTTAAGAGGTGCAATAACTTGACATTTTGGGTAAGCTAAAAACCGCTTAAGAATTGGTTTGCAGGTTGTTTCTTTTCCATCTTGGCCCCAGGCTGTTTTTGAAATGAAAAGAATGGGATCAAGTCCTAAAAACTGAGGTGGAAGCGAAAGGCAATAATAAAACTTTAAAGATGACAAGGAGGAAAGTGATAATCTTTTGAAAGCTTTAGAGGCACACTTGACTGAGGATGGCAAGTTTCTCAGAGGGGGAAGTTGAGGCGAGGGAGAAGGAACGCTTGCTACGGACGGAGACGCACATTAGCAGCTTGGGCGGAAGGCAGGGCGCTCTCGCCCCATCCCCAAGGGGCAGCTCCCTGGAGGCGGCCACAGCCAAGACCCCAGCTACTGACACACCACGACCTGCCACGGGCCTGTCATTTTAAGTGGAGGAGAAGCTTTGCTCCCTCGGCCAAGGAGAGAGAAGGTGCATCAACCAGGGGCCTCCCTGCACCTGCTGACCTGGCACCACATTCCTGGCAAATGAAGTATCTACATAAGGAGGCTGAGCGCCCGCTCACAGCCTATCTGCGTGATGTCCGGCTCAGATCTAAAAATACAACCTCGAGAGCACCTTTACGAAAAGAATACCTTCCCCCACCACCACTTTAAGAGGGAGAACTGTCAGTCAATTGTGTGTGCTTACATTGCTCAACTACAAGATTTTAAACCACAGGCTCATGACTACACAGTACAAGGGGGAGACTCACAAGGAGGGAGAATCTCCATGGATTTCAACAGATGAGAGCTTCTAACTTCTCAATGGGCCCTCTCTAGGGCCATTTGGGCTGATGGTCCATATGCACTTTTTGGTGCTCTCCGGCAGAATCGCTGTGGGCTGACGGTGTGGACCTCGCTTCTGAAGTTTATAGCTGTTGCCTAGTTTTGAAGCCACAAATGAATGTCAGTGAAATGGCTCAGGAACGACAGTGGGGAGGGACACGTACTCATAGATTACTTAGTAAGGAAATGGTCATGGCTTTAGGTTTGTTTGTTTTGTTTTGTTTTATGAAAAGGAGCACCCTACATTCAGTTGAAAAGCAACGGGTCATTTTTCTTTTTGTTTTTTTCTCAGTGTGTTAATGCTAATTGTTTTTCCTTCTGTCTCATTCTGAATTGGATTGAAAACCTCTTTCCCAAATCAATTTGGAGGCAATGAATCATCAGCCCTGGTGACTAAACTGCTCTTTTATCAACCCAGCAGGTGTGTAACAGCCTCCCTCTAAATGGCCTTCCCTCCTGCACCTCTTATAATCCCAAAGAAAGAAATCAGAAATAAATGAGAACTCAGACATCTCATTCCTGATCCCCTGTTCCCAATTTTCCCTTTAAAGAACACATGAAGGTCCCATGACCACTGAGACTCTATGAATGTGGTAGACCAAGATTATGCCTATTAAAACCCCCAATACTTCCTTGGTATGGCCTCCATCACTGGGACAAAGCATAATAATTTCACTCGACAACATTACTTTTCTGTTGTCTAACTCAAGAACTATCCATTGAGCTCATAACCCATGTCGTGGCCTGTGCTAGATTCAAAGTGTGAATTGACATAATAGCTGACATGGCCGGGGTGTCTCCTTTGCCCTCAGAACTGTTCTAACTGCCTTACAACCCACTTGATCCTTTGATCAAGAGGAAAGTGCTATTATGATCACCACAGATGAGGCACAGAGAAATTCAGTAACTCACTCGAGGTCATACAGCTTTCGGTGGAGGAGAGGGTTTGTGCCCAGGCAGGGTGACTCCGGAGTCTGTGCTCCTGGCCACGAGGCTATCCTACCCTGTGCTTTGGGTGGCAGAAAGACACAGTGCCTGCCCTCAAGGGAATCACAGTGTGGTGGCTGGATGTTATCTAATCAGGTAACTGAGCAGGTATCTAAATATAAATGAATCATGCTGTAAAATACCAAGGCATGAAAGTGCCTCAGACATTTGTTGAAGCTGCATCTCAACCAATCAGGTCCGTGCTGGTTAATACAGGAAACGCTCAGCTCCCACCCCCTCCCATGACCTCCCTCTCAGGAAAGCAGCCATCAGCTCTTCATTGATGCTCAGGAGCTGCCATAGTTTGGATTATGTGGGTTTCTACTCTGGTCACAAACAACAAGACCAGAAAGGACACCTGTATTTGTTTTCTAGGGCTGCCATCACAAGCTACCACACACTGTGTGGCTTAGAACAAGAGAAATTAATTGTCTCATGGTCATGAAGGCTAGAAATCTGAAATCAAGGTGTCAGCAGGGCCATGCTCCCTCTGAAAACTGTGGAGGAAGGATCTTTCCTCGGCTCTTTCAGCTACTGGTAGGCCCAGGTGTTCCTTGGCTGTGGAAGCATAATTTTAACCTCTGCCTCCATCCCACATGGCCTTTTCCCTGTGGCTCTTCCCACCGTCTTCTCTCTGTGCATGCATGTGTCTGTGTCCAGATTTCTTCAAATGGCAAGCCCACTCTACCCATCTCATTTTAACTTGATCACCCATGCAAAGATCCTATTTCCAAGTAAGGCCACAGGCTGAAGTCCTGGAGGTTGGGATGTTCATGTATCCTTTTTGGCAGAATACAACTCAACCCAGAACATCAGCTTAGCTGATGTGAACCAGGAAGAGGTGGTCTGATTCAAGAACTCTGCCCAACAAGAGCATGCCATCCTGGATGGTAATTAGTTGACCTAATTAGATTCTCTCTTCCGCGTTTGGGATTTTCGCCAGACAGAGGGTAATACACCAGTCAATGAGTGTGGTGGAGTCACTGCAGTAAGGACCGTCACCCCTGCTTTTGATGGCCTCATAAGACCGATCTATGGTCCCTATGTTTCTGGAGTCTGAAGGGGAGAGTCAAGTACAGGTTCTCCACTGACCCAGGTGGAAGCTGAGGCCCCTTCCTGGGCTTGCTTGCTTATTCCTACTAAATGTATCAATTAAACCAGCTAGCCAACTATATTTTTTGTCTTTTTATGCAAGCTGATCAGATCCCTACCTAACCAATTCTGACTTTTCTCATTTTATGAAAACCATATTTAAAATTCACATGCTATGAAAAATCATCCCAAGTTCATCTTCTCTAGCTTTGGCCTCTAACCATTCTAGCATCTCCTTATCACAAATGTAAATATATTTTTCATATATGTGTGTATACTGTATATGATTTATAATACATACATATTTATATCTATATCTATATCTATCTATATACCCACGTATGCATACATATATACTTTCTACCTCATTCCAAACAGGATTTGTGGTGATTGCATTTATGAACATAGGTCCTTGCAAGTAAATTAAAAATTTGTGGTATGTTCCTTTGGTATCATAAATAATAATGATAATAATAGCTTTTATCAGTGTTTAACATGTACCAGACACTTTACTATGGACTTTCTGTACATTATCTAATTTAGTTTTTGCAACAATCTGGACAGGAAAGAATTATTACACCCCTTTTACAGATTAATAAACTAAGGCTCAAAGAGTTCAGTGAACTTGCCCTACATAGCATAGCTAGTATGTGGAAGATCTGAGATTGAAATCTCTGGGGCCTACTGTAGAACTAATCACTTTATATTCCCTGTGCCTTAACCAGTGTGGTATCATAGAAACCTAGAGCTATAAGGGACACTTGGGATTATTGGATCCAGCAGCTTCATTTTATTTATGGGAACACTGAGTCACCAAGGGGTGAATCGTGGGGTTCAATGGCTCCATTGTTGGCAAAGCTGGAAATGGAATTCCAGTCATCCACTTCCAAAGCTAATGCTTTTCTACTTCAATTCCAGCCCTTCTGAGCTGTATCAAGATGAAATTTCTTCAAGTGTTTCCCAGGTGGATGACTTCCCTCCTCTGTTTCCTGCACTGAAACAGTGTTTTCCTCTTTTTAGATTATGTTGGTCATTTCAATTAAAATCAGAGGAGGGGAGAGCCAGACACTTGTGAGAGAGTCACCATCTCTCCAGAAAATTTGACCAAGATTTGGAAACAAAAACCATTACAGTTCATAAAGGGTTCACCAGGAGCTCACCTGCAAACCTAATTAATCAGAGCATGCATGTCCCAAGCATTCAAGTTAATCAAGGGTTTCCTGGCTCTCTTTGTATTGCCATCTCCCAGCTCAGACGCAGCATTCAGCTTCAAGTGGGTGCTCAGTTGATATTTTTGACCGACAAAAGCAATTAAAAGCATAATATACGCTCCTTGCAAACCTTGTTATTATTGGGAAGGTGTTTCACATATGTAAGGCAGTTTTAACAATCCTTTTGATTAGTCATTCATGTAACTATTTGAATAAACATTTCAAATCAAGTCAAAATAATCACAGAGGATAATAGCACTTATGACGTTGCTTAGAGAAATTGTGATCACAGTGTGTGATCTCTCTTTTTTCTTTCTTTCTTTCTTTTTTTTTTTTTCTTTTGGAACTGAATAAATAAATGTAACCCCCTTGCCTACTTTTTTGGTTTCAAAATGCAAAATATCTTGATGTTTTTCCTCTTGGTAATGATGCCTTCTAGTTGGCTATAATAGGAAGGTTGAATGCCACTCCTTTAATTTCTGTGGCTTCACTAAAAGAAGGTCGAATTTCTCCAACAACAGAGATCAAAAGCAATAATTTCCAAGGATCCCTTGTTTGCCAACACCAAACCCATGGAATGTGGGAGAAAGCCGAGTGGGCATATAGATGCTTGGGCACCGCCCCCACATGGCCACCTAGCCTGTCATCCCAGTCACTCCTAGTGTCTCCCAAATATTTTTGTCAGTAATTATCATCAATGATCTCATACTTACCGAATGATCTATTAACTAACCCATTTGTTGTCCCCGGGGCATTGGATATGGCTAACCCCTCCTCTCTTGCCTTCCCTGACACCAGCCCTCCCAGGTTCTCCTCCTCCCTGACTCCTATTTTCTACCTGCACTTCTTCCTGGGCATGCCCAGATGCACTGATGTACCCCAAGCCTGCCCTCAGGTCCCATTTTCATATTCCAGTCTCACCTTGGAAGCCAGCAGCTGCTAAATACCCACAAACACCACACCCCCCAGGGCCCTCTCCCCTGCCTGAGACCCTCCTTCTTGCCTGCCTGCTGTGGGAGGTGTGAGCTTCCCCAGGCAGGTGGCTTTCCACACCACCTCCACAGGGGTCCTTCTCTGCTGGGAATTGGAGGCCTCAGTCCACTTCTGAAGATGCCTCCAGTGTCTTCTTCACCTCAAGAAGAGAATTCAAAATCTTCAGAATGTCGTGCAATCCTTCACAACCTAGCCCGTGTTTGCCTCCCCGGCACCGTCCCCTCACAACGCCACCACCTCCACCAGTGTTCCCACCATGAGGTTCTGCCTGCAGCTTCAGGACCACCTCAGGCCTTCCTGGTCTCCTTGACTGTTGGTGTGACCTTCAGCATGTTTGATCCCTGCCTCCCTTCCTTCCCACACCACCTTGCTAACTCCTGCTGGCCCTTGTAAGGTGCCCTTCAAGCATCACCCTCCAGGGAATCTTCCCTGACCACCCTCCACTCCAATCCAGGCTCCATGGTCTTTAACCCTTGCACTTCTTGTGCATATTTCTGCTTGGTCTTCCTTGCTTCTTATCAGAACACAGGGCTAGCTCACATTCTACTTACTTCTGTACCAAAACACACACACATAGACACACACACACACCTACCACAAGACACAACACATGGCATATACCTCGTAAATATCTGAGGAATAAATGATGTGCACACACTCTAAGTTGTAAACCTGTCATTCAAGTCCAAATAATTCCAAACCGATGATTTTTTTATTACAATATATATCACCAGACAAAAATGGAGATACAATATGTGCCAGCAGATTGATCTCAGTAGAAATTATATATATATAATGGAAGAATCGGGAGTTTCTACCATTAACAATTTTAGTGATGTTTTCCACGGCTTAATTATAGTAGGCCAATCTCACAAATGACAAGTTATTTCAATATACACAAATTTTTTAACTTATTTTCCTCTGTGTGCCACTGGGTAGTACCAGCATGGTACAAAATTCCCTTTCAAGGCCCAGCTGCTTTCTTCTTTCCAGTGGGTTGATGATGGTTGGGGCTTGCTGAGGTTAAGTGTGCATATGGACCCAGAAGCTAAGGATTCTAAGACTTCCTTCCACCACTACCCCACTTCCTCAGTTTTATTTCCATTCCTGGTACTAGTGTTGAAAGACCAAAGAACTCCAGTGTTGGCAGGATGCTGAAGAAAAGATCCAGTGTAGGACCCTGTTTCTAGGCAACAGCGAACATTTCAATCATCCAGGCTGGGGAAGCTCATAAGATGCCCCAGACTGGAAACTCTGCAGCTTGGTTTGGAAGAACTTTTCAGTGTTTTATGCAATGGCTAAAAAGGAGCATAAACTCTATTTAGTGATCAGGAAGCTTCCATAAAGGACGTGCCCTGTCTCCAGAAGGCATCTTTAGGAGGCGGTAATAGGTGGTATAACCATTTTTTTGTGCTTGATGCCAGCCATCTTCTGCTTCCCTGTTGATTGACTCCCAGGCTAGCGGAGGAAAAAAAGTTGTTTTCTAACCTAGGCTAGTTTTCTTGGCAGTATACTCTGAATTTTTAAGGTAATAGGAAATAAAAACACAAATACTGGATGCTTTGACCCATCTGTGGAATTAAGGAAACATTATTTATTTCTGTGCTTAAATGCTAGTCAAGAATAGTTATATAATTATTGAAAAATTTTGGACCCTATGATACTTCCTCTTCCAATGAATGACTTTTTCTTTCCTGCTTATAGGTAAACGTGTCTTACCTAGGCCCAACTCATGTCTTTCTTAAGGAAGGAAAATACATCTTGGAGTGATCGACCAGCTAAATGTTCTCCTGTTTCACATTTTAAGCAGCAACAACAAAAATAATAATCATTACAAGTGTCACTGACCTTCTCCCTTGCTACCCGTCTTCCCTCCCTGCCCCACCAACAAGCCAGGAGAGTATCATATTAAAGAAAAATGAGAAAGATATCTAAGAAATCCTTTATTCGAACCTAGAAATAAAGATAGGATTTGAGCTTGGAATTAGAATGAAACATAAAGAAATTATATGGTGCCGATAATACACCAGGTCTTTCAATAAGAATTTTGTTTACATTTTCTCATTTAATCTTCAAAATAATCCTACATGGTAGGTACTACTCTCTGTGTCTACAGATAAGGAAATGAGTCCTAATCAAGGGGAAAACAGATTTTAACCCAGCTTTGACCTCCAAAGTCTAAAACATTCCTCCACCATGTTACCTCCAAAAATAAAAGTAATTTTTAATTGGTAATCACCAAAGAATAGTTATGTTTCGATAAGTTTCCTTAATTTGGAGAAAAGCCCTAAAATATAAACACATAAGATTGGGGATTTATCTACGGGACTCAACCAAGATTGAATAGGGAAATGTCCAGAGCTATCCTGGCTCTACACTAAAGTACTGACTGTATTTTGAGTTACTTCTTTATGAATAGAAGTTACTTCTTTATAAACATCTACCCTGATGTTTCCTGGTCTTCCATCCTACCCACCCCGGGCCAGGTGTGCCGAGGGCACCCTCTGAGAGCAGGAACAGAGGATGGAGGACCAACTTACAGGCAAGTTGCCCTTAACTTGTTAAGAGCTACTTCTAAGCAACTGTGGTGGCCAACGAGAGCCATTTAACAGCAACTTAATAAGACTCGAGATTTTAAGAGGTGCCCGTTAATATGTGCACTAAAATCTGCTGAAGAAAAAGACAAAACTGTCTTTGCATGGCAAAGCCTCGCTGCCTCCAGACAGCAGAGGGCGCTAAATGGCATGAAGATTTGCCAAAGGAAGAAGGAAATCGTATTTAGGGTCTGTACTCAGTAGCCCTGATGCTAGCAACTACTGTTCAAGTTACATTTACTGCCCTTAAAAAGAAGTAATATCAGAATTTAATTCTCAACATGACCTGCAAAACAAAGAACACTTGAAATATGAGACCAAAAATGCTTTAGGGTTTGACATAATTAAATATGCAGCCATTTGTTCTGAGTAATACATTTTATTCCCTGTAGTAAGAGCCGCTGTAAAAGAAGAGAAATACGAAAGGCATTTTCATGGCCTGGTGATTTACACAGCCCCCCACCCTTAGTCCAGTCCAGAAATTCTATCACGGATCTGTTTACCAAACAAAGCACCTGGGCTGGCATTTGGAAGATAGGAACCCTCGGTAAGAAAGAAAATAGCATCATAGTTTTTTGTAAGCTGTTCTATTAAATTTCCCAGGGAAAAAAAATTGTTCTGAGACTGGCTGTGATTCAGTTCAGCTATTTCCTGATATGCTTCTGGGTTTAGTTTATGTAATAACACTCCATTTCTATAGCATGTCTTTTGTTTAAGGACCTCAGAGCACTTTTAAATGCATCATCTCCTTCATCCTCCCAACATTCTCCAAGAAGTGGGTGGGAGGCAGTAGGTGGGCTCATCTGTCTTTCCTGGATGAGTCACCCAGGGCCCCTGCTCAGGGCTCCAGGCATTGGTCTGTACAGCCTCCCATTCAACAGTGCGCTCTACCCAGCTTCATTTTTAAACCCATGCTTTCCCCCATATAAACCTAAAAGTATTAAACCCCCAGGGATCTTAACAATTCCCAGAGAGGAACATCCATGAAGATCGTATACACAAGAGAGTAAGTTTCCATTCATTCAGAAAGATATATTGAGCACCTAGTGTAGCCAGACACTATTTTAGGCACTGGGCAGAGACAAGAGAGAAACAAACAAAAAAATCCCTGCTCTTTTGGAGCTCACATTCTCATGGAGAGACAGACAATATACATAGAAAGTAACTGGATTAAATGGTATGCTGGTAGGTGATGATTGCTATGGAAGAACAAAGTAAGGAGAACTGAGAGGAAGGTGATCTGGGGCGGGGGGGGGAGTGTCTCTGGCTTCAATAAGAAGGTGACATCAGAGCAGAGATGTAAAGCAGTGAGCTAGGAGGTGACCTGGGGCAGAACCTTCCAGGCAGGAGGAATACTCTGGCAAGGGTAGTGGGATGAGACTTGCCTGGTGTGTCTGAGGAGAAAAGAGGGGGCCAGTGTGGCTGGAGGGGAGCAAACGAGGGGGAAGAGAAGTGGGGCACAAGGTCACGAGGTCAGAGAGGCACCCGGGGCTGGGGGTGGGGGTGCTGGGACAGGCAGGCCTTAGAGGCCACAGGAGGACTTCAGCTTTTAGGCCAGGGAAGTGAGGAAAACCTGGGAGGGCTTGAGCATACAGCCTAGAAGAATGTGTGGGGCTTTATTTTTGATGCCTGTTCTTCTAAAACAAGATGGTTTTGTTTTGATTTTCAAAATATAAAAGTATAGTAAAATATTGAATACACCTTTTTCTTTTCAAATTATACATGTGAACTAGTTTCCCAGGGGCTCTTAACAAAGTGGTTTGCTTAAAACGAGAATAAAAATAGAATTGTTCTTTACAGTAGAAATTTATTGTCTCACAATTCCTGAGGCTAAAAAGTCCAAAATCAAGTTGTCAGCAGGTCCATGATCCTTCTAAACCCAGCAGAGGAGTCCTTCCTTGGCTCTCCCTAGCTTCTGGTGCTTGGCTGGTACTCCTCGGTGTTCCTTGGCTTGGAGATGCAGCCCCCGCTCCCCCAGTCTCTGCCTCTGTCATCACTGGTACTCTCCCTGGGTGGCTCTCTCCTCTTCTTATAAGGACACTGGTCATACTGGGTTAGGGGCCCACCCTACTTCACTATGACCTCATCTTAACTAATTACATTTGCAAGGAGCCTATTTCTAAATAAGGTCACATTTTGAGGTACTGGAGGTTAGAACTTAAACATATCATTTGGGGAGGGGGACATGATTCACCCCAGAACACTACCCATGCCTCCCAACAATTCTTATTGTGACCTCTAGGTTGCCCACCTGCCTACTGAGGATCAGTTCCTGGTCTGGTGAATGAAAGGGTAGTTAGTAAGCATCCAGAGTATAAAACCAGGGTGGAGAATTACAGCAAAGCATTAGCACCTGGTCTCAAGAAGCTTACCCTTCGTTCTCAAGACCCAGCCAGGTGTGAACTACTGCAAAAGTCCTGCTGTGTTTCTCTTCTGGGTGGGTACCTTGTGGTGTGTGCGTGAGTGTGTATTTATGTTTGTATATGTGACTGCGTAAGGATGTATGCATGTGACTGTGTGTGGTTCAATGGGCATCACCATGAGCATCTGTGATAAGTCAGTGTGTGAGTGTATGTGATCATGTACCTGTGGTTGAATGCATTACAATGGGTGTAGGTTTATGTATATATGTGTATGTCTGTCAGTCTTTATGAGTATGTTTACAGTAATGGCACGAAATCTCTGTTGAAATCCTAGAAGCTGTATTGAGCAAACTAAAATAAGAACAGGTATGGATTATCTGGGCCTGCCAGCCCCAAAGGACAGCTTCGACTTTCCAGAATCCCTTGGTAGTTATATTGTCTTCTCACTGAGGAGAGAGCAGCCCTCTTACCTTGCCCCCTTCCCTGAATCTGGAGGGAGAACAGCAAGACCTTTCTAGAATGCTGGTCCTTCTAAACGCACAGCCCTTGTGATCATGTGAAACAATATGGTGGCAGGAAAAATAGCCCAAGCAGATGTTTCCAGCTTATCAAAAGAATCTAGAAACTTCCCCATCAAGGCTAGCTAATAGGAAAGGGAAAGAGAAGAATGACTGACCTAGGTTAATCAAAGCTTTCATGAAACAAAGAGATGATCAATGAGAAAGTACTTGAGCAAGGGAAAAGCACTATACCAAAGTGGGATATTTTTGAATGTTGGACACCAAATACTTAGTGAGGTAGCCTAGTAAGGGAAGAAAACAGGGCAACACTCCAAGACGGATGTGGGAAAAAGGATGACATTCTTGAGCTTTTCATTGCAGCACTGACCAGAGTGCAGGAGGCCAGGTGGCCTGGGTGGCCTGTGCCAGCCCCCTTAGCCTCGTGATTGGGATCATGGAGAGTTCCTCCTATCAGCTTTTAGTTATACAGCAGGAGCCAGAGGGCACTCTAAGGCCTGCGGAGCGAATAAGGCGTTTATGGGCACGATGGAAAGTCAACCCCAGAAGAACATTAACCAACGCTTAGGGTAAATTTTGCAATAGGCATTGTTCACAAAACTCATCTGATCTGCACAATAACTTATGAGGTCAAGGGATTGGTATTCCCCCTTACAGATGAAGAAACCAACATTCAGAAAGATTAAGTAACTAGCTCAAGGTCAACAGCTAATCAGTAGCAAAGAAACCATTAACCATTTCCAGCCTCCAGAGGTTGGCTTCATTGCAAGTTGTCTTCATTACCTTGAATACTGAACCAGGTTACCATTCTTTATTCCTGGCAGGTAGAGAGCGCTAAGTCTTTGCTTTAAAAAATATTCAGCTCTAGGGGCGCCTGGGTGGCTCAGTTGGTTAAGCAACTGCCTTCGGCTCAGGTCATGATCCTGGAGTCCCTGGATCAAGTCCCGCATTGGGCTCCCTGCTCAGCAGGATGTCTGCTTCTCCCTCTGACCCTCCCCCCTCTCATGCTCTCTCTCTCTCTGTCATTCTCTCTCTCAAATAAATAAATAAAATCTTTTAAAAAAAATAAAATAAAATAAAAAATACTCAGCTCTAGATAGTTGCTGTGCCTTTGTGTTAGGTTGGGTTGGAAACAACCCAAAGTTACCCAACCCCAAACATACCCCAATATCAGAGCTGGAGAACTTAGAGATGAGTTATGCCCTCTGAGGCAAAGCCAGGAGGATCAGCAGCTGGTTCTGGGCAATTCGACAGGTGTGCTTTGCCTTGGCATCAGTATAGTGATATCTGACAAATCACTTGACCTCCCTGGCCTAACTTTCCTCATGTGAGAACTGAGGAGTTTTGGATAGACTGCGTCATGACTGACCTCTAGGCTTCTATTGTATACTAGGAAGATGTGTCATAAAAAAAATCTTAAGGGTACCCTGGTGAGGACCCAGGATTCTTACAGAGCTCTGTAAACAAAAAACATCAGACAGTTGTCAGGCATTATGATAATTTTATGGTTATTATAAAGCTAGCCAGGAAGCACTTACCAATTTAACAGGAGCAGCCTGGTTAGGTAAATCTTACAGGAATCTTTGATAATAAAGAATTGTATTTCCCTAGGGGAGTAAAGGAACAACCCAGGAATGCTAACTCCCATGGCCTGACTCAGTGCATCCCAATATTGCAGCCATTAATATAGGACCCATAGACCCTCCCACTGTCTGAATGGAGCTGAATGTCCCTCCCTTTCTCCTGCCTGCTGATCTCATGACCACTCCCCTCCCCCCAAGCCCCTGTTAGTCCAGCTTACACTTTCCAGTTTAGACTCCTGAGCTTATGATCTCAGAGTATGCAGACGGGTCCCCACGTGAGGATTCCAGCCTGGCCAGGAAGGTGAAGACGGGCTCTTCTGCATCTTCTTCCCAAACTGCCATTCCCTCAGATATGGTGAGCTCTACTGGAGGGGGAAAAAAAAAAAAAAACAAATAGAAGAAGCAGCCTCATCAAAAGAGAGTGAGATTTATGAGATTGGCGCCTGCAGAGGCTCTCCTCCTCTTTCCATGGAACCATCAATATTCCCTGGGCTGTGCCCTGGAACGTCCAGAGCTTAACTGCATTCTGAAGAGCTCCTGTCACCGCTGTGGCTGGCCCAGACCACCTCCCTCCCTCCCAGACCCCTTCTCTCTTAGCTCTTGTTTACAGGGAGCTACCCCTCTCTGTAAATTAAGCCCTCAGCAGTCTCCCACTCTTAGAGGCCATGTGTTGAGCCCCATGAGCCGACTTGTGGCATTTATTAGCATGAGAGGGAAAGTGCTTGCCTCATCAGAGAGAGCGGCTGGAGACAGAGCACTTTTCAAAGGCATGTAACTGACCTCTAGCTCAGCTGCTGGATGCCTGGGTACTGTGAACTCAGATGATTCTCTCCCTCCCTCCCTCCCTCCCTCTCTCTCTCTCTCCCTCCCTCCCTCCTTCCTTCCCTCCAGCCTCCACCCACTCTTTTCAGTGGAGTCTTGACCTTGCAAGGCCTGAATCCCCCCATCCATCTCCCTACATTGTGTCTCTCTGGTGAACTCAGGCTGGGAGATTAATTGCTGCTATCACCCCTAATCCATCACACTTCCCAAAGATTGTTTTGACATCTAGTTAATTTTTGGCTGATGATTTATCAAATTCTTATTACCGTGCTCTGAAGGGGCTCATTTATTGTGTTGATTCATGGTAATGATAAAGGGGAAGCATTTTGAATTTTAACTACATTTCCCTCATGCTTCTACCCAGTGTAGTAAAAAAAAAAAGAAAAAAGAAAAGAGGAGGGGGAGCAAACTGTAGCCAGGAAACTCTTAAACAATTCAAAATGTGATAGAAAAGGGAAAGAGGAGAAAATTCTTCCATCATGTGAGCAAAAGCCAAAAGTCCAAAAGAAAGTTATACATACATGTATATATGAGTGCATGTGCATGCTCATGTGCACATGTGTGTGTATAAATATATATGTATACACACATATATATATAAAGCATTTTTGGCATCTGGGTCTGAACTACCTTTGGAGAAAGCTCACATACCTAAGGCTCTTAAACATTTACTGCCCTGTAATATTACCTAAATGTCTAGTACCATTTTATTCAAATAGAATTTAATGTTAAATGATTTCAGTCATGTACCAGTAGAAAAGCGAAATGAGTGTCTTTGCCAGGCCAGATGGCTATCCACCTTTTAAAAGTACAGAGAGGTTTTCTTCTACCACTCAGGTAACTCCCCAGACCTCACAAATGTCTTATTTGCCACTCAGCTTTATCTTATAAATCCAGATAGTAGGAAGGAGCCCAAGACCAATGTCCACCCTTTTCTCAGAATGAGAGGAGCTGGTGTGTCAGGGATCAGGGATCGAGCTGAGGGTGACAGAGAAATGGGAAAGGCACTCCCAACAGTCACAGGTGTGGCTGGAGGGGATGCAATGAATCGGGACAGAAAGACTAGGAAAGGCCCTGTGGTCACCCACCTGGAGGACAGACTCCAGGCCATTCACTTCCAAAAACAAGGACGAGATTTCTGACCAAAGAAAGGGAAGAAACATGAGGGAATAAACGTGTGGAGCAGCACTTTCCATCCAGAATCTCCAACAGGAAGACTCCAGCAAAAAGATTCCACACAAAGTCTCCCTGGATCTAGAACAGACTCTTCAGTTTTTCTTAGTGCCCAGAATGTATTAGGGATGTGCCCATCCCTCCCTCCCTCCACATACCTCCCAAAGCCCACCCTGAGTCCTTGCCTGGCCTGCCTTCTTTCTGTAAGTGTCACAAACACAGGTCATCACTGTAGGAAGTCAGCATCACCCCGGAATCTTTAACCTAACTATACACGTGGCTGGCCTGCCCAGAGCTGTGCAGGAGTTGGTGTTTAAGATGATGTGGTGAGGGGTGTCTGGGTGGGTCAGCTGGTTGAGCGTGGACTCTTGATTTCGGCTCAGGTCATGATCTCGGTTTTATGAGATCAAGCCCAGCATTGAGCTCCATGCTCAGTGGGGGGGGGGGGGGGGGGG
>NC_138370.1:28158006-28166870 GCF_054177405.1 Leptonychotes weddellii
AAAAAAATAAAAATATTTATCAATTCTTTGACTGACATTAAAGCCAGAAAAATGAAATTCTGATAAATTCCAGTTTGGGTCTAAATAAAATATTTAAACATAAAATAAGTTTGTTAGTTTTAAAACATCTACTTTCAATGTTTCAAGACTTCAATTAATTTATTTTTTTAAGATTTTATTTATTTATTTGAGGTGGGGGAGAGCACAGAGGGAGAGTGGGAGAGAGAAGCCGACTCCCTGCTGAGCAGGGAGCCTGACCTGGGACTCGATCCCAGGACCCTGAGATCATGACCTGAGCCAAAGGCAGCCGCTTAACTGAGCCACCCCGGCACCCCTCAGTTAGTTTAATGTTCTGAAAAAAAAAAATAAGTGCTTAAAAAATGCATTAAGAAGGGCGTCTGGGTGGCTCAGTCATCAAGCGTCTGCCTTTGGCTCAGGTTGTGATCCCGGGGTCCTGGGATCGAGCGCCGCATCGGGCTCCCTGCTCAGCGGGGAGCCTGCTTCTCCCTCTCCCACATCCCCTGCTTGTGTTCCCTCACTCGCTGTCTCTCTCTCTGTCAAATAAATAAAAAAATCTTTTAAAAAAATAGTAAAAAAATAGAAATGCATTGAGAGAGATTGTTTTAGGAGATTCCTTTTCTGGCTCTTTTTCTGGCGCTGGTTCTTGTTCGGGGTCTCTGCTCGCCCACGTGCCCTGACCTGTGCCCAGGTGAATACTCAAGTGGCTCCCCAGCACTGTGCTTTTCTCTATGAACCTCTGCCTTCTCCCTCTCTGCCCGGCAAACTCCAGCTTCCTTGACCTCTCTGGACTCCCAGCTCTGTGTCTTCAATCAGGAGAAAACTGAGCTCTGCCTGGGTTCCCCCTCCTTGCTGGAAATGACCTGGAAATGGCCTGGAAATGACCTCCTGGGACATGATAGGACTCACTTCGTTTACTTCCTGTCTCTCAGGGATCACCTGAGATCCCTGCCTGATGCTGGGTGCCCTGACACTTGTTTTGGCATCCATGTTCGCTGGTTTCTCAGTTGCTTCAGGTGCGAGAGTGAACCCAGTGTTTGTTACTCCATCTTGGACAAAAGCAAAGTCTCCGCAAGTTGATTTTTGATGCAATCAAATTTACTAAGGTTTTGCTTTTTAATGTGTGCCTTTTGGCTAAGAAATATATTTCCATCTAAGTGATTTCATTTATCACACTTATTCCACCAGGAATTTATTTCTATGTATGAGATGAAGTAGATTTCTAATCTTGTGAATAAGTTTTGGGTTAAATAAAACTGGCTAACATTCTACTTTTGCCTCTTGTTTACCTGCCACGTGACCCTGGGAAAGGTGTTCCCTTTCTCTGAGCTTCAGTGTTCTTGCCTGTAGAAAGGGCACAGCAGTAACACCTACCTCATGACAGACATTCTCATTCAACTAAAACGGTACCTATCATTCCCTGAACACAGTGCATGCTATAAAGCAGGTGCTTAGTAATGCTGCTTTCTTTTCTGCTCTCTTCCTAACATCGTGAGCTATTTTCTGACTTATTTATTATATGATAATCTGTTTAATGTTTGTCTTCTTAATATACTGTGAGATCCGTTTTGTTTTGTTTTCTGATCCATCTTCAGAACAAAAGCCCAGCCCACCGTAAGGCTCTCTATAAATATTTGTTGACTTGCTGGATGAGTACCTCCCCTCCCCACCCCCTAGCGCTCATCTCTGCCAGCTAACGTATGCCTTGTTAATTAATGATTACTAAGAACAGCCTTAGGTGTAGGACTGACATAATTTTATACACAACTTTTGGAGGAATAAGGAACAATTTTTGGCAAAGGTCAAAGTTACAAAGAAACTTTCAAAGAAAATACCCTAAGCCCTAGCAGCCATAATACTTGGCATGCACTAACCGTGATATCTGAACTGACCAAATACCATCTGACCCAAGGGATCCCTTTCTGATTCTAGAACTCAATAGAGTAGTGAGTCAAATTACCTTGGCTAAGGTCTTAATGGGACTGAATGTAGTAGGCATGTCTTCTAGGGAGATGGGCATGTGTTTATTGCGTCTAGGTGGCAGTGGGAAAGTATAAGAGATGTATAAGTGGGTTGACACTTGCCTTTATTCCACACAGACAGTATTATAGGAGTGCCTAGCCCTCCTACCCTTGCTACCACATCGAAACCAGTCAATTCCAAATAAGGAGTAACTTAGAAATGAAGGAGAACATGGGGGATGATAAATGTTTCTTTCTTAGTTAAATACCGGCTAAGAAGCTAGATTGGAATCCTGCCTATCTCTCAACACTTAAACAGAGAAAGAAATTTATGAAAAAAGAGCGAGAGAGAAAGGAAAAACACCACCAACAAAGCTCCTTGGGTTTGGATTGGCTGTAGCATGAGTCATTAGTTTTCCCGAGGAATGATCAAGAGTGTCATTAGGATGCATTAAGCATCATCTAACAGGGCATGGGGAGTGCAGGGGGAGGAGAGGCTCGCTCTGCTATTGCATAATCGATGCAGATTACTCCAACTTGCTCACTGAACAGCCTCACCCCATTAGCAGCAGACCCGTCTCTCACATTCAGTGCTTCACCTCCTTCCCCTGGGGATGGAAACCTATTCTCACGGTGGAGGGAGCCCCAGGCTTCCCAGGGCAACCGCATCGGACTCCTGGGCGCTGCTGAATTAGGGGCGGGGAAGGCTGAGAAACACAGAAAGACCTTTCTAGTCACTTATTTTGTCAGCAAATTATTTTGGACCTGGGTGTCATGGTTGGCTCTCACGTCATTGCTGCCGCCAGCCCAGCTTTCTTCCCTCCTCCTTTATGTAAATCCCTCCCCACAGCGCCCCCTGCCGGCATCGAGCTGGCTAGTCCCCGCCACCGTCAGCCTGCGCTCGGTGCTCTCCGCCCCCCTCCCTCTCCCCACTCTCTATCTCATTTTCTGTCCCTTTAAATGAGGTCACCCTGACGGAATGAAGGACACGAGGCTCAGAAGAGGTCAGACATTAGCACTGCTATAACTGCACTGCTGCTGAAACTGGGCACACCCATCCATCAACGGCTCCACTACTCCATTAGGCCTCCCATGAAATATGCCCTGCTCTGAATCGCACAGCCATACATCTCCCGGTCTAGACACCTTCCTGTTGTGTGAAGATCAATGCCGCTCGGTCATGCATCATGTGTCATCCAGTAGCCCTCACTCTAATAACCGTGTCTATTCTCTGGTCTGCAGTATAAATTATGGCACTGAGAAAGTACTATATTATTCAGCAACCTTGGTCACTAATGGATTATTGGGTTTATTGGTTGATAATGTGAGCTCCCTTTCTTTCTTGCTTGCTTTTTCTTTTTCTTTTTTTTTTCCTTTTTCCCATTTTTGGCTGAATCTCACTTTTATGTATTTATTTCTCTCTATTTTTATCTTATTTGGCTCAGCTTTGAGTGATGGCTGCTTTCCACTTCTGTCAACATACTCCTGGATCAAAACCCTAAAATGATGATGCTCGAAAATAAGCCCAATTAGAAAGAATTCTCTGTGGTCACCCATTAAATAATGGGCCGAGCCCAGTGGCAACTGCTTAGGCTTCCATCTTCTGAGGTTTCTGTTAAGGTGCCTTTTAATTCAAGGGCAATTTTAGAGACCCACGTTCAGGTTGGGCTCCCAGGCTGGGGCTCATTGTCACAGAACCTACCTGTCTTTCTACACCTCGGATTCCTTGCATTCACCACTGCCAGACGCTGACAGTTACCACCCTAACACTGGCTCTCAGTGTTTCCTCCTGGGAAGATGGGTGGGGGCGGTAGAGCTCAAGTGGACGGAAAGGAGGAAAATTATACAATTATAGTAAAGAATTCTGACTGCAGAAGTTTACATTCTGAGCCATATTAACTCAAGGCAAAGAGATGGTTTTCCACTAGCCAGCTTTTTGAAGGCATTAAAATTTCATGTTAAAAAGTGGTAAATTTTCATGAAGAAATAAGTTTTCATTTGAGAGCTGTCCAAAGATAGGCTAGGCTTCCCTGAAGAAGAAAGAATTCCTTGTCACCAGAATCGAGCAGAGGGCGGCCATATGCAAAGTGTAGCATGAGCCAGACTCAAACATCTGAGGACAGGGTGGCCGAGATGGCGTTTCGCATCTCACCCAGGCTTCAGGGTCTATATTTTTATGATATGAAGGGGAAATAGCATTATTTTGATAAATAACTGAAGAGAAATAATTTTAAGTAGCAATAATTATTGGGGAGATTAGGTCAACCATAGAGGTCGTGAAGTCCCCTTTTTTCCATGTTATTCATGTCTGGGCAAAGTCCACGTGGTAAATACTTGTCCTGATGCAGGTTCTCTTCATCTTCTGCTTAGTTGTGCTTACGAACATGAGTATCAGTTCACAGTTAAGACTTATGTGGCCTTAGAAAAAGAAGGTATTCATCTGATCCTCAAAACTTGAACAACTTAACCATATTTCCCAGACCCAGTCCCCTTGCAAAACCCTTGTTTTGACCTAACAGTTTTTTCCATCCCCTCAGTTCCCAGCCCTGGGGTCTGAGGAGCCAGGCACTGGGGAGCCAGCGAGGGCCCCACATCACTTCAAGTCACTTCCGGGTCTGAGAATCTAGGCATGCTTGATTTTTATGTTCCTGGCCCTGTTCTTTTTTTTTTTTAGAGTAGTTTTAGATTTATAGAAAATTTGAGCAGAAAGCACAGAGAATTCCCATTTACTTCCTTCCTCTCCCTACTCTCGTTCCCCCTTTTATTAACATCTTGTATTAGTTTGATGCATTTCCTATAATTAATGAGCCAATATTGATACATTATTATTATTATTATTATTAAGCAAAGTGGGTAGTTTACATTAGGATTCAGTCTGTGTTGTACATTCTATGGGTTTTGACAAATGTATTGACCAGCCATTATAGTATAGTATGTAATAGTTTTCCTGACCTAAAAATCTTGTGTTTCACCTATTCACCCCTCTCTTCCTTTCCATAAACCTCTGGCAACCACTAAACTTTTTATTGTCTCCATAGTTTTGCCTTGTCCAGAATGTCCTATCTTTGGAATCATGCAGTTTGTAGCCTTTTCAGATTGGCTCCTTTCACTTAAAAATATGCATTTTAGTTTCCTCCATGGCTTTTCATGGTTCAATAACTCATTTCTTATCATTGAATAATATTCCGTCATCCGGATGTGCCACAGTTCATTGATCCAGTCACCTACTGGAGAACATCTTGGTTGCTTCCAAGTTCTGGCAATTATGAATAAAGCTGCTATAAACATCCATGTGCAGGTTTTTATATGGACGTAAATTTTCAACTCCTTTGGATAAATACCAAAAAGCACAATTCCTGAGTCATATGGTAAGAGTATGTTTAGTTTTGTAAGAAACTAACACACTGTCTTTCAAAGCAGCTGTACCATTTTGCACTCCCACCCACAATGAATGAGAGTTCCCGTTGCTCCGCATCCTCACCAGCATTTGGTGTTATCACTGTTTCGGATTTAGCCCATTTGAATAGGCATTCAGTGAGATCACGCTGTCATTGTAATTTGCAATTTCCTAATGATGCATGATGTTGAGCGTGTTTTCGGAAGATTTTTTGCCATTGTTGTTCGCCTTTTTCTGATCACAGTCCACATTACTGCCCCTTCTAAGCAGACCCCAGGTCTCACCTTTAGGAAACTAGCACATGAAGCTGCTCTGGGCGTAGACAGCTCTCCTCAGAGACGATGTTGGTGGGAGAGGGGCAGGGAGAAGACAAGGAAAATGAATGGGTGCCTAAAATCGGCAGGACACCTTGGTGTGCCTTTTATTTCTAGTGTTCCATTTTGGTGTCACCACAACCCTGTTGGGGAGATATTGCTATCCTCATTTTATAAATAAGGACTCTGAAGCTCAAATTGAGGAACTTACCTAAATTCTGGAGTGTATAAGTACTAAAGCTGACCTTCAGCCTCATGTTTGTCCTATTCTAGGTCCATCGACTTTCCACTGTGACCCATGTTTCTCCAGCAGCAGGAAGCCCAGTCCAGGAGCACCACATGGGTCCTTGCTTCCCCTCATGACTTCCTCAGAGTGCCAGAGGGACCACTGAGAAGGTGGCAGACATGTGGTACAGAGCCTGCAGTGTGGGGCGCACAGGGCCCAACAGATTCCTGTGCAGGAACGGCGTAGGGAAGGCAGGCAACTTGTAGCTTCTTTATTGCACCTCTGAGCCATCAGCCCCTAGAGCCTGGTCTCAAGGGCTCTGTGCTGGGGTAAGAGTGGAAACCAAAAAAGAGTACAGCTTTGCCCCAAGCTGCATCTCCTCCCAAGAAAAGTTGAATGCGCAGGTGGAGTCCATTGAGGCACAGGACACTGGCCCACCCCTCATCAGCCCTGAAGCCACGGGGACAACATATCATTGCCCAAAAAAGAATCAACAGTGGCACCCCCCTCAGCTGGAAAAAGGACGGTCTGGAAATACCCCCGGAGGGTTTCTGGAAAAGGAAGCCAGTGATCTGGACTGGCTTAAGAGCCAACTGCAGCACCCGGGGATGCCGACTCCCCAGGGAAGACCAGCTTCCGACCTGTTCCTGCTGCCTCACCGAGCCTGGCACTAACGTGTTGTTTGTTTGAACATGCAGTCATGTGTTTAGCTAATTAGAAGATGTCAGAGATCCTCAATCTGTAGCTCAGAGTTGAGGTTTCCTGATGAAACACAGGTAGGCCCACCTGGTGGTGGGACGGCCTCGGGATACGGGGAGGGGGCCTTGAGGCCCCACGTTCTCGTGGCCCCACTCAGGCACTGCAGAGGTCTGATCTTGGTCCTTTGGCCTTTCTGTGCATTGGGCTCCCCTCCTATAAAAGGCAAGAAAGCAACACCCCCCAAACCCCCCTACCCTCAGGCCTCCCACCAGAACCAAATGTGTCACACTGCTTGCACTTCTCAGAGGTGACAAACAATGTCAGTGGAAACTACTTCCTACGGGGGAGCAATTTCTGTTTACATATGTGAGGCCCACCCCCTGCAGGAATGCTGGCTGCCCCGTGGCCTGGCTGGGGTATCAGGAGAATGTCACAAGGTATGGCTTCCACCCTCTGCCAAGGGAACAGATTTGCTGCCTGCTCTGAGGACAAATCCTTTACCACAGGTAAGCCCTGGCATGGGTTCTTGGAGAAAACAAAACAAAACAAAACAGAGGGGTGGGGGGGGCGGGGGTGGTTGGCCCTGAATCAGAGCCTGAGAAGCAGGGTCAAGTAATTAAAGCAAAACCAACCTGGTCACAGGTTCTGGACCCATGGGCCAACGTGAAGGCTCTCTAGTCTCCTCAGTCTCTGCCGCTGAAGGAAACGAATAGAATCGTGTTCTAGTAAAAGTAGAAGTACAGGAGGAATTAATGGTAAAATGTCCCTGGTACACCTAAGCCACAAAATGAATAAGGCCCCAGTCATGAAGCAGCTTTGCTGGAGGAGGACAGGGAAAACCAGGGCCAAACAGGGAATGCTGTGCCCTTTCACATCCCCAGGCCACCTGCTTCGAAGGGGACCGGAGCTATAATTTCCCCTGGCAGAGCCTCAGGATGACGGGGTGAGGATGAGGAGCACAGGGGCATGGCTTCCAAGGTCTGGTCCGGCAGGCAGCCCAGGAAATCCTCAGCAGTTGTCCACTCCAGCACACAGAGGCAGATAGGACAGAGCAATGAGCTGGCAGGAGCTGCAGGCCATGCCCCTTCTTCCGGGACACAGCCTCACCCCACCTCTAGAGCCCCCATGCAAGGCACGGTGGCCCACCCACCAGGTACATCTGTCTTCCCTCCTCACGGCCCAGCTCCCAGCTCCGCCCCTCACATGCATCAGTGACGGGGGCAAGAAACCACAAAGACCTTGCAGAAAGACAGATGAAGCTTCAGGAAATCAAGAGCCGGACCCGACAATGAGGGTTCATCAATATTTTCCATACAACTCGGGAATGAGCTAGACTAACGTAACTGGGAGCACGCCATTAGAAAGGAGCTGGGCCTGGGGAGAATGGGCAGGAGCTCTGGGAGCGTGAAATCCTACCTACCGGGGGGGGGGTGTGTTTTCTATGAATGTTTCCAAAAGAAGGAAGCAGCCTCATCTACAGAATGAGCCTCTTACCTTCAATCTGACAGGGTGTACTTCCTACCTTGACCATATGGTCCACCCAGCTCACCTTGGCCTGCAATGTGGCCTGCATGATACACACGAGGTATTGACTGCAGCATTGGGAAGGAAGAGAAAGGACCCACCTCTGTGCCTCTTGTCTCCCTCCAGAACACGTTTTGCAGGCTCACTCACAGTCAGTTTACCTCTAGATCAGAAAGCTGGAGGCAAACTATTCATGCATGCTGGGTTCAAAACACTGGTTCCTAAAATTCCTGGCTTAATTCTGGATCAGAACATTTGCCCTTTAATTGAACTTCCTCTCCTACAAAGTCCCACACTAACAGGTGTTCCACTGTGGTATGTCTGCCATGTGGCTCAAAAAAAAAGGAGTCAGGTCACTGAATGGACAAAAGTATGTGTTGGGTTTTATCCCCCAAACACTTGTTGTGGTCAGCTTTGCCACATTATCCTCAATACCTCAGAACTAAATAAGTAATAGAATTAAATAATATTTGTGGGGGGAGAACTTGGGTGGCTCAGTTGGTTAAGCGTCTGCCTTTGGCTCAGGTCATGATCTCGGGGTCCTGGGATCAGCCCTGCCTCGGGCTCCCCACTCAGGCGGGGGAGCTTGCTTCTCCTTCTCCCTCTGCCCCTCCCCCTGCTCATTCGCTCTCTCTCACTCTCTCTGTCAAATAAATAAGTAAAATCTTAGAAAAATAATATTTGGGTAAATCCTAAGCCTAGAATACTACACACACACACACACA
>NC_138370.1:28166970-28215152 GCF_054177405.1 Leptonychotes weddellii
GTATTCTGGAAAGCATGGAATTCTGGAAGCTTTGGGCAAGGCTGACCTGGATTCTAATCCCAAATCTGATCATTCCTAATAGTGTTCCCTTGGGCAAAAACCTCAAAGACCTTCAGTTTCCACAATTGTAAAACAAGGATAACAATGTCTGCAATTAAGCCATAATGCTACATACATGGTTGCTGTTAGGAGAATATTAATTATCACGATCCTCGTTAATAGCACCACTGTTAGCTATGAGACCCTTTCAAAGGAGTGAAAAGGAAGGTCGCAATTGAGATTTTAAGGAAATGGCACAGAAGATAGAATCTATTCTCAGAGTTTGGACTTGCCTCAGTTCATTCTGATCTCTTGGACATCAACCCCCGGATTGGAGGAACAAGCGCCTCATAAAGAATGTTAATAAACAGAACTATAATTTCAAAATTCACACAGATTAGACCAAAAAATGCAAAAAGACATAAAATACAGAGGATATCCCTTCGTCAATGCTGCCAAAAATGCTATTATGTATTCACCCAACTGGAGTTCCTTCTAACAAACTGCCACAGAGCATATGGCTACCTTGGGCATTTTTTCATTATCCCAGAGTGTGTCTGCAGTCCCATGTCGGTAAACTCCATCTGTATCTCTGTCAATGGAAGAAATTTCCATCAGGAAATATCAGCAGGAATCAGGGGAAAGACCTTTCCAATTTACTGAGATCGAAGGAAGTAACTGCAGGGTTCCCCCTCTCCCGCCTCCCTTTTTCCCCAACACCGGCCAAAAAATGTCTTGTTTTCTTTCCCAAAGATTATCCCATTACCCTCCACTGCCTGCTCTGGGGGAGTCTCTGGAAGGTCCCCAGGCACGTGGTGCTCCACATGATGGACAAGCTATATTCTGGGTCACTAAGGTCAGAAATAAAGAGCAGAGCAGGTGAAAATGGACCCCCCCCTCCCATGGATACTGAACCACCGAAATGCCACGAGAAACAGCTCTGGGTGTTGAGTGGCTGCTACTATTGTTATTTTAAGCTCTTCATTTTGCACAGCATCCATCAGGGACAAAATTGAGGCAGGTCTTAACATCAGAAGCAGCGATGCCTACGCCTCTGTGGGCAGGGCAGGCAGGCTTGCTGGCAGTGGGCTCAGGGGCCAGGCAGGGTGGGGCGGGGAGGGGAAAAAATGCCTCTCTTGAGCTCCCTTCTGTGGGCCCCAAGGTCTGCCCATTGATATTTCGGTTGCGTGGTGAACGGGGTGACCCTTGCTTTCATGCTGCTTCCTCTAATATTTTCACTACAGACTTAAACAACCAACAGGTCAACCAACTCGCTTAAAGCTAAATATTGAATAGGTGCTACTTTTAGACTCAGGATGTGGAGCTGCCTTCCTCCCAGCTCCCCTCACTCTCCATACACCAAACAGCGGGAGAGTGGGGTCAGAGCTGAAATGGATTGTATATTGACGTTTCTGGAGATGGTTTCTCTGTATACACATATGTCAATTTATATGATGTATTTATCTTAAAATTTACTTACATGCGGATTTATGTGAAGGACTATTTAAGACCCCAATTAACCATGTCAGCATTACAACTTTCCATCCACCTGAGAAAAATGCAGTGGAAAAACTCTCACCATTTTAACAATCCCATTAATAACACAGGCCTCATTTGGATAGTATTTGCGAAGAGAGGCTCATTGATTAAAGGACCTCCAACCAATTATCTTTGGACGTCATAGAACCCATAAGTAAGTGAAAATGAATTGCAGTGCTCCCTGAGTCAATACAATGGAAAGAAAGATACTTGGGGTTGACTTTTGCAAGCTTATCTATTTGAAAAATACGGAGCCCAGAGACAAAGTTACCTAGTCGACAACAGTCCACTTTTATGCGTACATGTCCATGAGTCCCCAACAGCAAATGACATCACAGGTGTCAGCCCCTACTAGGGGTGTCTAGCCTGTGAATGGGGGTAGAGGGCAGGAAGAACACCAAGCCAAAATGCACTGAAGACACGGCCTCTGTTGTCAGCTCGGCCTTCCCAGAGGCGCAAATGGGGACATGGATTCACCGCTGTCTTGACCCAAAGTAGGCCCTTTTTCCCCACTCCGTCTCTCATTCTGGCAGAATAACATGAAGCTTCTACCAAAGTCCAGTTTGGTTATGTAGCTAGCTACCCATGTACATATCTGCCCTCTCTGTAAGATGATAACTGTAAATGCATTTCATTTTCTTTGTTCAAATCCCATTCCCCCCCTTTCAAGGTCTGGCTGTCCCATTTTGGAAATAATTTCATCTTCCTCTGAACAGCCACAGGACCCTCAGCCTATAGCGCTTGATACTCAAATCTATCTTTCTATCTTACTACACTCACCAATACTCATGTCTTACTTCTGTTGGTAGGATATACCATTTCTTGAGGATAAAAATTTGTATTCCTTCTCTCCCTCTCTCTCTCCCCCTCTCTCTCTCTCTTTCCACAGCACCTAATTTTGTTTATCTAGAAGATGCCCAACAAATGGTGATTGAATGATGGATGAATGAATACTTAGGCTAAATAAATACATGGTATCACTTATAATATAGAAAAATCTATGTTCCGTGCGTGCAGGTAAGATGCATGGTCCGATAGAGAAAGCTTGGCCAGGGCGTGCATGGAAAAACAAATATAAGAAGCTCAAAGAGAACAGACTGCAAAATTCCAAGCTCTCTTCTATCTGCAGCTTCCCCTTCTCCTGAAATTACTTCTTGCCACAATGATACAGGGCTCACACTGCTCATTGGGATACACAATCCATCTTCAGGAGCCCATAGTCACAGGAAGCAGGGGAGAGGAGGAAAAACAATCCCCAAGCACATCTCCCCGTCGGTTTTGATCTCTGGCCAAGGCCTTCCACCTGCAGAGATCTCCCAACTATCCCATTTCTACTGCTCTGGCCGATAACGAAGATAATTGTTTCATCCACTTTGTCAAAGCTGAAATGAAAAGAGAGCAAAGCAAAATGATGCCGCCGTAAATCACGGGGCTGAGACAGGAAAAGAGGGACAAGATAGCGACTTCATTAAGGGTTATGTATTGTGCCATTAAGTTGGCGGGGGGTCACCTTTCATGTCACACTGGCCTCTGTGATGCATTGCCAGCTCTTCTTTCCAATAAAATTAAACGGAGATGTAAAACTGATTAGGGCCATGTTTGCTTCAGCCCGTGGCAAAGGGAACGGTACAGGGAATAATTGATATAAGGTTGCAATTGATGCATAATGGCAGCAATTTCTCTTCCTGGTCATTTCATTGCTGACCTTGCCCATTAAAATAAGCCCAGCTGCCTCAGAGAAAGAGACACTTCATTTCCCATCACCCTACACCCCTATGGCAGCCCCCGTCCCCCTGACCACTGGCCCTCGCCAAAACAAGAGGACTAGAAATACTGCGAGCTAGAGCTTGGGTGGGGGAGTAGCCGGTCCGCATGGATATGCATCATGGAGCCTCGATGCCACCGTCAGCATTTGTCTGAACTGGACTCTTCACAACGGGTGGCAGGCGGTTCTACACTTCACTAGTTTTTAGACGCCACCATGCTGAAAACGAGATTATTGGCCTTCTTGGTCACCAGGAGCCCTCTGTGTGTTCTCAGTCATTACTGAGACACGGAAGTTGCTCTAGACTTAAGAGGTACTGACTTCATCCTCACAATCCTAAGTGATGCCTTAACAATGCTTTATGAACTCAACAACTGAGACAAACTCCATGGGACCAAACTCTACCCATTGTTCCATCAACGAATAATTATTAAGATCTATTAGGCACCCAGCACTGTGCTAAACACTGAGAACAAGGTGGTGAGCCAGGCAGTCATGCCCCTGCCTTCATGGGGCTCACAGTCAAATGGTACTTTCCGGTTGGAACTCTATACTGGTTCTGATCACGTTGGTTGAAGGTTTACTACGAGCCACACACGTTCTATGTAATTTACATGTACTAACTCATTTAATTTTCATAACAACAGGAGAATAGTTTTTACTGTTATCTCCATCTTACGGACAAGGAAACAAGGGAAGACAGAGGCCGGGTTCTTGGTCCTGGGGCACATGGGGCAGAAACAGTGGAACCAGGCCTTCAGATGCCATGAGCTGCGGCCGGGAACTGACCCTGAAGGAAAATATCTTATTACTATTTTCTGGGTTTTCTCCATCTTCTCCCTACCCCTATCACGTTGCTGATATATTAGTCAGCCTTTGAGAAGAAAGAGTCTGTCTTTATCAGATGGAATTCCATGCTAAGTTTCGGTTATCTTATAGATGAGGACTGCCAATGAAAATCATGCCACTTATAGCCCAGTTAATAAATATTTTATATCATGTGACATAAGATCTTCTAGAGTTTTCTATTTATTTCACCTAATGTTTGAAGTTGGGATGTTATGGCATCTATAGGCATCTATCCAGCCCTCAAGCTTTGTATCCCGACTTACTACTGGCATCAAGATGATGCCAAGTAGTAAAGAAAAAAACCACACTGGCAAACAGGGTCTCAGGAAACAGAGTTGGCCACGGCTGAGATACTCCTGGCGTTACAGGCTCTGCCTCCATGTTCTCAGCCCAGCAGAAGGCGAGTAGACAACAGGATTTGATGATTCTCTTGCCATTGTCCTTGCCGTGCCATGATTCTCTTGCCATGTCCACACACGTGGCTATGACCTCATTTTCACATTCACTAACATACAGATGACCTCACTGTCATGGCGACCTCCCTAAGCAGTGAAGGGAGATAGATCTTTTTCTAGACTCACTTACCAGAATTTTGCAACCTTGATATGTCTGTCTGACTGTTTATCTGTCTGTCTTCGTTCCCCCCACACACACACAACTTCCTCAACTCTGATGGAGTCCAGGGATTGCAGCAATTCTGAGTGGGAAAGACTGTAAATGACAAACAACAGACCCTCTGCCAAAAAAGTGATTAGACCAGAAATGGACTAAGTCAAACCAGACTATTTCCACCTACCACATCTAACCATGACCCTGCACCTCAGGAAGGAGGCAAAGGCTTTGTGTAAATGAAGACAGGGACTGTGCACATTCCCCACTTGATGACTCATGAGATGTGGAATGAGAGGCCCCAACCATCCACCCATAAACAACAGATGAAACACACACACTAAGCAAGTCGAGACCTGCCATTTCACTCCTCCCCCCTGTCTCCCCTGCCTCCCACCCCCCCGCGCACCCCACCGCCCAGACCCTGGGCCCCTGTGCTGGACAGCACGATGGTCTGATGAGGAGAGTGAGGCTACAGGGATGGGACATCACTGGATGCGCACTCTCCCCATGGCTCTGGGTTTTTCCCCACCACCAGACAGTGAGAGGAAAACCTCTTCTTCGCCTCAATTACTTTAGTAAATAATTTTGCATTTACGTGGCACATTATTGCTTCCACAGTGCTTCAGTCATTAACGGTGGATAATTCCTGTAACATTTTTGTGAGGTGAGCGTTGTTATCCCCACTTTCCAAACAGGAAAAACCAGGCTCAGAGACGTACTTGAGGCTACCCAACACTTAGGTCACAGAGTTGGCCTGAAGGGATGGATGATCGGCTTCCAGATGAAAAGAATTCCTATTACTCCATGGGAGAAAAAGCAAATTTATGGAAAAGCAGTTTGCGTAGTGGCAATTGCGACCCACCAGCCTCCCTGGCCGACTCAGGACAGCTTCCCCGTATGTGGTCAAGGAGACAGGAGGGAGCCTCAGCCTCCCACCCCTGCCCCGTGCCTGTCTTTCATGTTCTCAGGAAGCTGGGGCCTGGTTTTCCTGGCCTCTGTCCAGGCTGGCAGGACCCACCTGAGGTGGCAGTGCCAAGGAAGCCCTGGGTGGTAATGCCCATGGCCCCAAGCTGCTGAGGGCCGGTGGCTTGCCCCACTCCCTTAGAAGAAATAAGATGAGTGGGAGATGTTGATCATTAATATCCTCATTAAGGAAATAGTGATTATCCTTACCTTGAATCAGGTCCTGCAAGAAGCAGACCGGGATAGGGCTGATTGCTCCACCTTTCCTGGAGCGGCGATGCCGAAGGGTGGTGGCCTGGCCCCCTCTTCTGTCCAGCCCTGTCTCGCTCCCCCAGTCCAGTTGATATCTGTGTGAACAAGGGGTGGCCTTGTGGGGGGGAGGTTTAAGGAAGAAAATACTTAGAACTGGAGGATTCATCTGACAAAACAGATGGGAGCCTCGTGAAAAGCAATGTCTGAAAGGAAAACAGACTTTTATTATTCAGTCAACAAATACCAGCTTTAACTCTTAGCAATGTACTAAGCTGGAGGGAATGGAAAGATGAACAGGATGCTCCTCTCGCCCTGAAAGAGTCCTACTCAGTGTCCCTCAACACCTGCCAGGAGAGAGTTACCGCACCTCGGTCATGAGCAGACACCTGCCCTGTGCCTCACTGCAAGGGCTGGAGCCTGAAAGAATGCAGAAAAACAAACTGGAATCTTTACGAGGCCCTTCTCGACAATATTCGCTGAGACAACACGGTGCCAAATCCCTGCAAACTGCCCAAGAGGGCCTTCTCCTGGGCCCTTATTTAATTTGTCTAAAATAATATATCCATGAGGCCAGAGTACTATACACCTGAATCGGGGAGTTACATTATCCAGCTGTGCCCTGTCCACAGGCCATCTCCCTCCCCAGCCCTCAGTCTCCCCTCAGGGCCGGACCTCAATCAAGGGTTTCAGGTCATGTTCCGAGTGGCCCTAAGATTCTGTGGAGGCACATCAACATCTACCATGGGTTGTGAGGAGGCTGAGGGGTAGGCTCCGAACCTCCCAGCCACTCCCACCCCACTCAGTCCAGACAGACAGCCCCGCTGATCTCTGTTCATCGCACTGGGTAAGCTGTAGCCTGCATTTGGAGAAAGGGAGTACCTTGGTAAAACTGAAACAATGCTTAAAAACCACCAAGGAGGTTATCTGTGGTAGTTTCCAGCACCTATAGTTGGTGACATGATTATTTTCTGTGATTAAAGGTCGACTCGTGTAGGCTTCACATTCACCTTAATGGCCAGTAATGTTCTCTCCAAACATCCCTTCCCTACTCCTTCCTGGGAGTGTCGTTCAAGGGAAACAGCGGAGCCAAGCCCTTCAGTCCCCCAGACCATGTAATTAACCATGATTTACCCATTCGGCAAATACTGACTGAGTCACGACCCTGTACCACGCTGTGTGCCGACTATAGGGCTGGCTGCCCCCCAGGAATCAGGTGACGCGGGAACTGCCCACAGCCTGGAGCTTCACAGCATGGACTTTGGGTGGGACCGACCCAAAGCTCCAGTTCGAGCTCATCATCTGTGTAACCACAGGAGGTGGCTCAACTCTTTCCGAGCCTTAGTGTCTATAAAAATAATGTTGTGAAGATCAAATGACCTTACTGCTAAAAGTGCAGTGTCATCAGTGAGAAAAAAACAACCCATAGTAAGTGTTCCCAAAATGTCAATGATTAGGACTTTTATTGAGTTAAATCGCTCATTGTCGCTCACCTGCTCTCCATAAACTGGCCTCTCCAACACCAATGGTACCCTTCCACTCCACCCTTTACTTCCACCAGAAGGATCTTGCTTCATCCCCTGAATTCTTATTTATCCTCGAAGGCGACATTCAAATGTCACCACCCCTGTTAAGACTTCCGTAATTCTTGGGGCACCTGGGTGGCTCAGTCGTTAAGCGTCTGCCTTCGGCTCAGGTCATGATCCCAGGGTCCTGGGATCGAGCCCCGCATCGAGCTCTCTGCTCAGCAGGGAGCCTGCTTCTCCCTCTCCCACTCCCCCTGCTTGTGTTCCTGCTCTTGCGCTCTCTCTCTCTGTCAAATAAATAAATAAAATCTTTAAAAAAAAAAAAAAAGACTTCCGTAATTCTCAGAAGCAAAATGAAGTTTCCATATCCCCAGTGCATATGTCTATCTCTCCAAGAGAACACTTGCTACATAGTATTCATTCATTCATTCAACAAACCAACCAGGAGCCAGCCCTGTCCTAGGCTCTGAGAGATACATCAGTGACAGGCAGGCAACTGCTTGTTTGTGTATCCTCCTCTACACCCAGAGATTTGGGGAGAGCAGGATCCCTATGGCATTCACTGGCCTGAGGGGCTCTTCCAAAGTGCTTAATATGAGTTTCCTCAAAGAATGGGTAACAGGTGACTCTGTAGCTATGCTTAGATCCTTAGATAGACAAGAGCAGATGCACAAGAGCCTTCTTCAAACTGTGGACTGAGAATCCACAGAGGCTGGCAAAAGCTTGAGTTGACTCTCACGATCCATCCATTGTGTCATCCCAGCCCTCAGCTCCGTGCTCTCTCTCTACTACCTGTATCTGCCACTAGGAACTAAGGCAAAAAGGGAACAGCAGGGAAAAGAGGACACGGTTGTATTGTAAAAGTTAATAAAATTTTTAAATTTGAAAATTCAATGAACTGCTAGGGGCCCAGGGAGCCCTATAGAACCCTGAGGACACGTCACAGACACACACCTGGACCCTGTGGCCACTTCATGCACTTGGATCGAGCCCATGGACAAGCCCCCGAGAAAGGCTGCAGCTCCAGACTTTGCCAAGAGGATATTAGCAAGGATTTACGTTTCTGCTCAAGCCCCCCTCACCTTGTAGCATTTGGAGCCAGCCCAGGCCACAAGGGGATAGCAGCAAAAGTGGGGAATGAACAAAGAGAGCTCACTGACAGGCGACCAGCCCTCTCCCGGGAGGACTTCCTCCTCTGGGGCTCCTCCCCCATTTCAGGCAGAGCCAAGGAACAAAAGAAAAGGGGAATGTATTATAAGTGGCTGAAACGTTAAAATCACAGCATCACAGTATCGGCTTGTGGGATTGTCAAGAAGCTGGTGGTTATAGGCAGAGAAAGAGGTTCGGTATCCACGGGGATCACGAGGCCAGTGCAGGTCTCAGGTCAAAGGTCAGCTTTTTTGGAGGGCCATAGTCAACGGGGAAAGGTGTGCACACAAGCAGGTGGGTGTGGATGTCCACGGTCCCGTACATCCACATAGTCAGAGAGTATGGTTTCAGGCTTGCTGCATTTCCAGGGTCCTTCTTCTGCTGAATAGCACCTGGTGGTAAGTTAGGGAGAGCCAGAAAGGGGAGGAGGAATGAATAAAATATGACCAAAGGTGGCTTGAAGCTAAGCCAACCCAGAACCCCCATGGTGGCTCTGCTTCACCCAAGAGAGATGTCTTAGAAGGACAGCCATCGAGTGTGACGTGGGAGAGCCATTCTGAGTGGGCAGAGGAACGGGCATGAAGAGCCCCGAACCCATTCTTTCTAAGTGGAAGTGCTGCTCAGCGGAAGATTCCTGCCAAATTCTTCAAGTCAAGGATTCCATCTGTACTTTTCATCCAGCACAGCGCCCCGTGCGGGACCAGTGCTTCACAGGGACTTGAGTGAATGAATGAGTGGATGGATGGATGGATGAGATCAGAATGAAAGAGGTTCTGGTAAAAAGCATGAGGGCTGAGTAGGGAGTGGAGAGAAGGGGAGGTAGGAAGGGCCAGAGGAGCCGGAAACTCTGAGCTGACATGGCACATGACGGTCACTTACTGATGTGCAAGACCCTGGGGGTCTCCAGGACACCTAAGACAGTCCTGTCTTCAGGGAGCGTAGGACCCGCAGCAGAGGGACAACATGCACACAAACCCTGATGAAAGAAAACAGCGGTCCCAGCGCAGGAAAGTGCTAGCAGCGGGGTCCCAGTGAGGCATGGCTCGGGACAGAATGTAGGTGGCAACAGGAAATCTGCCCCGTTGTGAGGGCTTGTTGATTTCAGGCTCCGGCCGCAGGGCGCGGAGGCGCATGAAGCCCAGCCACCCCCCTGGCCATCGAGAAGCATTCTCCCCTCCAGCAGCAGGAGGAGACCTGGAACCCGAGGCTTCCCGTTGGTTCTCCGCTCCCTAGGCTCCCGTCGCCGGCCCACCCACCCACCCGCCCTGCCGACTCGACTCAGAGAGCTGGGCATTGATAGTGGAGGGATTTTTCTTAATGTCTTTCTACAGATGAGTTAATGTAGAGGCTTTCCAACATAAGCATGTTTTTCTGTTCCTTCTCTCTGACCTTGGCATTTTCTTTCTCCATTCCAGGCTCAGCGCTGTCCTGTGGCCAGGTTTGCCTCTCATTTGTCAATGTTATTATTGAATTTTCAAATGCCAGTAGTGCACATAAATCAATGGCTTTCTTCTCCCTACTGGCATCTCCCTGCCACATGTGGTCATTCATTTTTTTAATAAGTCCTCCTCTCCTTTCACCCATTTATAAAAATGCATCTTGTTCCCCCTCCACCGTCCATCACTCGGGGAGCCTGGCTATTTGTTGCCCCTGAGTGCTTATTCATCAACGTTTTCAAAAGCAAAATCACTCTTCGCCTCCTGTTCTTATTGTGCCATCAATCTTGACCAGGGGGGATCAATAAACTTCGCTTTTGCAATTTCCCCCCTCCCCTCCCGAGCTGACTCTCTCCAAAGTGCAGTCTTTTTATTTACATTTTTAACTGATCATCAGCAGAGGGGGGATGGTGGTGTCAGGGAGGCGAAGGGCTTTCATTTGCTCCCGAGGCAGCAATAACCATCCATGCATCGGTCATTTAACACGGTAACCCAGCGAAATTGATACTCGACTCTTCCCTGCCCAGGGTCCACCCACGTAAATCATAACCCGAGGAAACAAAGCCGTGCCTAAGCAGTGTGTCTTGCAGGCAGGCAAGCAAGGAGATCGGTGGAGGGACCCACCCGCACGAGTCCCATTGGAGGAGAGGCACACTGGTTTCCAGGAATTTTCTAGCATTGTTTTATATGTGGTAAGGGAAAATTAAAAAGGAAGGATCTGAAGGGTTGAGAAAAGGACAGAAAGCTGAATTTAAAAGGGGCAGACGAGTAAGACCAGGCCGACCGAAGGGCCTTGACTCGATTGGCCCATTGAATTTCCTCTAAGTTGGTAGACACGCTGAGCTCCTAGGGCTCTTGCCTGCTCTGTTCACGCTTGCATAGAAAGAGTGATCCTCAAATTGCAGAGCGGCTCAGGAAGTCGGAGGCTATTTTTGATCCCACTCTAAAAAGACTTCCTCAAGCCTTAATTAACACACAGGTAAGATAATAAGGATGAGACGAAACCAACATTCAATGACGATTCAAGTATGTTGTCCATCCTGCACTATTTCAGTGATCACACTGCTTTGGGCTTCTCGGGAGCGGGGCTGGGGAACCTGGTCTGGAAGCTGGTGAGGTCATCACTATGACCTGTAAAGTGTTCACTGGGCCCTTCCTCCCACAACTAGTTTCTCGGCCTCATGATGAATAGCACGGGCAAAAGGAAATTGGGGAAGAGAATTTTGCTTTTCATGCCTGCTTTGCTTTAACGCCTTCCACACACTCTCACGCAGCTCCTGAAAACAGCTTGCCAGGTGAGTTTTGTGTCCATCTTCCAAGGACAGGACGGGTCAATGGCTATCCTGAGATTTATCTACTTGCCCAAGCTGTAAAATTCAAATACAGAGCTCTCTGACTTCAAACCCAGGCTTTTGCAATACCTAATACTAACTGAGTCCCCCGGAGTCATCTGACTCTCCCCAGGGAGGACCCCAAAGGGGCTCACTGGGGACCCCCTGCATGTGATCACAGGAGTGATGACACAGGAAGTGCAGGGTCCATGAGGAAAACAGTCCCAGGGGTCCGGCATCTAGGACACAGCAAGGGCTGCTGGAGGGAGCAACTCATTGGATGCCAGACATTGAACCCCAAGTTGAGGTGCGGTGGCCATTGAGCCTCGGTCTTCTCAGCTCCAAAACGGAGAAGTGGGACTTGATAATGCCTAAGATCTCCTCCGGATGAGGAATTTCTGTAACCCCTTCAGTGCCTTCCCTGGAATTCCCAGGGCCAGCCGGCAGCCGGCAATACACCGTGCTGACCAGCGCGTGGCACCGTGAGAAACCAAGTCCTAACTCTCCGGGGCTCTGTGGGACCAGAACAGCCTCATGATCAGAGTTTGTAGCCAGCATTTGGCAAATGGGGGCCACTTCTCTCTTCGGTCTCCTCAGCTATAATAGGGGAGTAATAAGATTAGGCAAAGACACTGATTTGGGGGCTTTAGATTTTTGAATTCAGGTTTTCTGATTTCTTGAAGAAGTAAAATTTTAAAATAAGAATCTGCGACAAATAAAATCCTCTGCACCTACCATAACATTGACTCCTTCTTATTTGGCAAAATCCAAACATTGGAAAAACTACCATAGACTTTCACCATTATGTCATAAGGAAAGGAAAAAGGACATTTGAACTCCCCAAAGTTTAAAGAGAATATAATTCACTGTGGACAGGCTCCAATCCACAGACTACTCTTTGGAACCACTGAAATAGCCTATCCACCCCTCAAACTAAAAAAGACATATTGTCTCTGAGGACAGAGTCGGGAGAGTAATGACGACCCCACCGATGAGCCCCAGCTATGCCTAGTGCACAGCTCAGTAATTGAATATATGTGCATTGCCTTGTGTTCCTTTTCTTATCGTTATGTGCATACGTTTCTGTCCTTTCAAGGAGACCATACGTTCCTTAAGCGCTAAGGGCCCTGTCGTACCTTGGGTTTTTCATCACCAAGTAGAATTAGTCTTGTTATTTTGGTTGTGCCTATCTGAGACCTGGGAGTGAGCTCATTCCCGTGGCCAAACTGAGACAGATGGTAAGAGTGAGCTGAGGTGGAAGTGATGAGCTCTTGGGGTCACATCAGTGGAACCAATGGGATGCACGGGCAGCCAGATCCAGAGCTCCGGGCACAGCCCCTGGTCCCCCTGGAGCCCACAGCTGCAGCATGTCTAGACACAGCTGGGGGCCCCGGGGCGGGGGGCGGGCGCTGAGAGCCCTAGAGAAAATGGAGGTTCTGACCAGCGAATTCTAGAAACACTCCTGCCTGTCCCTTGCTCACCTCGTGAGAGTGACGTAACAATAAACAAGGCTTTCAGAAAATTAATGTCGGCTCCAAAATGGCTGACCTTCGCAAACACAGCGGAAGGTGCTGGCTCATCGGCTATGTGCGGCTCTAAGTTAAGCCCAGAAAAGGCACTGTACAAATATACAACTTGGCCTGAGTGCCCTCCAAGCCGTCAATCTTAGCGCTGCTCCCGTACCGGGCACCAGGCTTATGTAACTTCAACTGTTTTGCTAATAGGTCAGAAATAAACAATGAGTGACTGGTCATTTTTAAAAGCCAGCTCCCCTGCAAGGGGAAGGGAGAAGAAGCCAAGGGGCTGAGGGAGGAAGTGCCTGCCAAGTTAATAAATACAAACCAAAATCTCCAACATTTTGTGGTTTGACACTTAATTGATTAACTAATTTGAGGCAACAAGATTTAGTGTTCCTGCAGATTAGTGTCGAAGGGGTAATTATAGCGAAAGCTCCCATCTCTGAAGAACGTGGCAGCTGAAGCTCCACACGGGCCAAACCTACATTAAAGCCCACATATTACAGCCGATAGATACAAAAGGTTTTTTGGAACACGTCCCTTTTCGGCTCTGCGTGCTGGGATCGCTCTGGAAAGGTCATTTGGTGCCTTATCAGCATAGGCAAAATCCCCTGCCTGTAATGTATGTGTTTATTCTCAAATTAAATATATTAATGTATTATTTGTTCTTAAAATGTCATGGAATAGATAGCGAGCTTAGCCCTCCTGGCAGACCTTTGAAGCTTAAAGAGTAATGTAATAATAGCACATTAATCCATAGGCTGTTCAGTCATCTCCCTGTGGAGGTCCCAGACACTAGCACAAGCTCCGGAACGCTGGGTTTGCTGCACGTGATTGTTAGAGTCCGTTTCTTGAACAATAGGAGGCTGAATGGAGGGGGCTCTGCTGAAGCTAGAGAGCAGTGGCCCCACTATTATTTCGGTGGAATGGTCCCACCATGGCCTTGAAAACAGGCAATGGCCTCCCTGCCCCAGGGTTAAAAAGAGTGCCAAGGAGATCTGAGAGTAAGACTTAAAGCAAAGGAACTCTATTCTTCTGCCAGTCGCCTTTGGCCAAGTCTTCGTAGGAAACGGTTTCTGGGCATGTCCGAAGGTGCCGTGTGATCCTAGCTCAGGGAGAGCCGCAGGAGCGGTGAATGCAGCCGTAGTCAATGCAAGTACACACTGTGCTTAGGTGGGGTCTTGAGGCAGCGGGTGCTGTCAGCTGCTCAGTGCCGAGAGGTGGGGGGGTGGGAGGGAGGGTAGAGAAGACCTTTAAACCCAACCACCCTTGCACGAGCTCCAGCAAACAAACAAATTTTACTTCCATCCTTGGCCTCCTCTGTCTGGTCCTTCTAGCATTTGTGGCCCCAGGTCTACCGGACATTGGACCTGACTCCAGTTTCATCCCAGCTCCTGCCTGATCCTAGCCTGGTATCTCCCTTCATGTGTCTGCCTCCAGCCCTGACCTTGGACTCCCAGGTTGTGTTCCATCGGTGCTCCCGGCTGAATGCTACCCTTCCTCCTCTGGGTTAACTGTTGGCCTTATCTGTACTAAGTAGTTGCGTTTCTTACACTGGGATCCCTGGAAAGTGACTCTGAGATGCATGCATTTATTAGGCTGTGGTCTCTGGAGACAGCCTTGTAAGGAAGCCAGGAGGGCGAGACTGGATAGAGGGGAAAACTGATCCATAATTGAGGCCACAACAGGCCTGGAGCTCTGGATCTTGGATGGCCTTGAGAATTGTGCCAAACTGAGGCAAAGGAGCCAGGCCTTTTCATTCCTAGACTGGTGGGCCATTGGTCACCCCCCTGGAGAAGGCATAACTTTGGGCAAAGCAGTTCCCTGCTGCCCAGGGTAATTCTCAGGGAGTATGCACCTGCAGCTGTGAGCTGTCAGCAGCCAGTTCTCCAGCAGCTGAGGGATGCATGCATTGGGCCTGAGGGAGGGCACTTCCTGGGACAAGATCCTCGGCGCTCACCAAATGTGGTGATCTGTTGGGTCTCTCTAGACTATACTTTCTCCCTTTCCTGAGAAATTTCCACTCTAACCAGTGGGTTCCGCCCTCTGTTGCCCTCTAGTGGCTACAGATCCAACTGCCCCGACCCAAAAGACCCAGTGTCGGACCCCATTGACCCATGTGTCGTCCAAGTTGATGAGTGTCAAGCTATTCTCAGGAGAAAGTTGACACTAGCAAGATACTGACATGACACTGGCACTGAATAAAAAGTGTCACTTCATTGTTTTTTCCTTCTACTCTGCCTGCCACTAGGCCTTCAGTGGCTTCAGTCTTGAGGGCTTTGGGGCCTTCTGATTAAAATAAAATACCCTTAGGACTGCTGGCAACATCTTCCATCATTAAATAACGCTTCGGTAGTATTTGTTGAAAGCAAAGTCTTTCAGGGAATAGAATTAGAGATATGAGAGAAGGATCAAATATAAGCATTCACCATCTCAGTATTGCCAAGAGCTGCCCAAAGCTGACCGATGGCATTCCTTGCTTTGCAAGCTATGGGGAATATAGTTCCTCAGGATGGACCGAGTGCAAGGTTTGGAGTTACTGGATCTGGCTTCAGTATTGACTGAATCACTTATCTGCGTCAGTTTCCATATCTGCAAAATATGACAATACTGACCCAAGAAGTGGTTTGTAAGAGATTAAATTACATACACTTGTCAGAGCACATTGCAAAGTCTTGTGTCATCCAATAGCTAGTTGCTACGAGAGACCAGTTTTAGGACATTTTCTGATGAACCCCACAAGGTTCTACATTCACTGAATACTACAGATCCCAGACTGTCACTCCAATGGTTCTCAGATTCATGGAAAGTCCTCCAGTGAGAAAAAATGATTTTTTTCTTTACAGCAGTGACTAAAAGAACCAAAGGACAGGCAGTTATGAAGACAACTGAGTAGAAAGATAAGAACTTTACAGCGAGTCTTGCTGTTTCTTTGCATATTCACAAAGTTACTTCCCAATGGGGAGGCAGGAGGAAGTGACTTGGGGACCCCTATGGGACTCTAGCAGGCTTACATCAAGCGTGTCAGCTGGAGCTGGGAATGGTGCCCTCACATCAGAAAAGCTCACCCTCAGAGCGCCTGGGTGACTCAGTTGGTTAAGCGACTGCCTTTGGCTCAGGTCATGACCCTAGAGCCCCAGGATCGAGTCCCGCATCGGGCTCCCTGCTCAGCAGGGAGCCTGCTTCTCCTCTGACCACCACCCCCCCAGGCTCTCTCTATCTCATTCTCTCTCTCAAATAAATAAATAAAATCTTAAAAAAAGGAAAAGAAAAGAAAAGCTCACCCTCCTCAGCATGTGCTTCCTAAGAGGAAGGTCCACTGTGTTTTTTTCTTTTTTTAATGCAGAAGAGATTTCCACGACACAACTGAATCATCAGACTGAGACATATTGAGAGAATGTTTTCAATCTATAACAGATTTCAAGCAGGTGAAGTCAGTGATCACATTAGGTCCTAAGGACTGGGCATCTGGAGGAAGAGTCATTACCGAGACTTCCTAAGGAAGAACCAAAGTCACAGTGGCATTATGACTCTCTGACAGAGTCGAACCAGCAAGGAAATATTGCAACCCCCTTACATAATCTTAGTAAGAAATTTTGTAAATTAATTTTTAAACTATCCCTCCAGTGTATGGAGGCATGTGTAAACATATGCATCTGCACATACATATATATACCACCTCACATATAGCACATACTTAACTGACAGCCACAAATGTTAGGAGTGCAGGCAAGAATCAGGAGGCAAATAGGAAAACACCTCTGTAAAACTAAAATACATATCACAGAACCAAACTTTAAATGAGATTGCATGGTGCCGTACTCGGTCTAGATATGAGAAAGAGGGAAAATAAAATGAAAAGCAATGAGAAAAATAAGACACTGAAAAATTGTGTGTGGGTGTGCGTGCGTGATAGAGAGAGACCCACGAGTACTACTTTTCCTGAAGAATTGAAGAAATATCTTACGGCTAGAACTTAAGTGTACATTTCGTAGGGAAGTGAATGAAAGGCTAAATGCTGATCTTCACCTGCACCAAAGTCCACTCTGTGGCCATCGAGGCTCTTAGAATTCCCCAGTGTAAGCAGTCACAGAGGTAGAGCAGACGCAGGAAATGACATTGTTCGCTGAGAGACAAGAAGCCATTTTTGTTGATTTCACAGACATCGTGGAGTCAGACTCCTTGGGTTTGCCTTCCTAGATGTCTGCTACACTTCAATTTTCTTCCACAGCCAATGGGTAGTTATGGGGGCACATGTCACGTATTTTGAGACAATGGCAAAAGGCACCATTTTAATGGATTATTTCCTTTCTGATGTAGACAACACGGGGAGCACACGAAATACCAGAGCTTCCATCCCCATAGCAATGAGCAAAGCTGACTGTTGCCAAAGGGTCTGGGGGATATTCGCCCATGTTTCCCCGCGTCACTCCCACAGCTGCGGGGAGTCCAGGGGGCTGGACTGAACTCCAGTGGAGGCAGGCCAACTGGAAAGTGGGCCTTATTAAAAACCAGAAAACAGGGCAGCATTAGAGGGGGGAAAAAATGATCATGTTTTCTTTTTCCCTAAAGGGAAAGGCCTTTCTGAACCTGGACTCTGCATAATAATAGAGACTCCAGGGTAATCTAAACCAAGGGCGATCATCCAAGCCACCTTGCCAGCCAAGCTTGAAAAAGAGCTGTCCAGAAATAGCAAGATGGCAGCCCCGTAGCTGACAGTGAGCAAGTCTGTGTGATGGCCGAGGGTGGGAGAGAAGTCCTTCCCTCCATAACCCTTATTCGTGGAACGATAAAGGTCACAGAGAAAACAGGCTGGGATCCTTTCCTCCTGTTCCTATAATGGTATTAGCAACGACTCTTTCTTACTCAATCGCACTCCCAAAGGATTTTCAATAAACTTTTTATGTGCCATAACTGTTACATTAAATAAAGCTGAAAGTATTGAGTAAACCGACTGTAAATCACTTTAGATGCCTTGGAATTACATTAAGTGTGAGAATTATGGATCTTTTGCTGCTTGCAGAAACAGAGAAACGACAGAGCCAGGGATTTTTATGCTGCCAGCCTTTTGAAGATTTTTTTAATTATTTCTTTATGCGCCACGACAGCCATCTCTCATAAATGACTTGTTCAGGGGCAAACTCAGAGTAAGGAGGTGCAGGGGTAGGGGGGTGGTTGGGGGGCGGGTGGAAGGGAAGAGATGCTTTGCCATGAGGAACACAGACAGAGCCTGGTTCTCCTCTCCCTTTCAGACTTGCTCGCTACAGGCTTGAGCTTTTCTTAATTTTTCAGGTTTGTACATTTTTAATTAAATGAAGACGGATGTGGTCCAAGCAGATTTTGCAGGGTGTGTGTGCATGCTCGTGAACACGTTCCTTTCCTGGACTTCCAAGGCCTTTTCCATCAAGTCTCGCAGCTGTTATTTTTGTGAAGTTAAAACCCCTGCTTTTACGGCATTCGTGTTCAACAGTCTTCCCAAGGCCCCTACAGGGTCAGATCTGTGTTTTAAAAGGAATTGTCAGACTCATGAAAGCAGAGGAAGTTTGGAGAGCTTGTTGATAAAAACAGAAACCTCTCAGACTGATATTCCCCAGTACCCCCTTTTGATGTCAAAGCAGGTTTGGTTTTGTTTGGAAAACACTTTTAAGCCTGCTGTCCAACTGGCCCGAGTGGTTTCTCCCAATGACCAGTTCCAGCAACAAGATTATAATCAGGGGCTTGTGACAAAAAGGACTATTGCTTGTCCATCAGAATGATGTCAGGAACTTAGAGGCAACTTCCTGTCAGCAAGAGCAGAGGCTAAAAGAAATCACCATACCTCCAGACCAGAAGTGGGTGTGGTTGATGAATCATTCATAGAAATTCATACAAAGGTTGTGGGGGCGGGGAGTGCAGAGAAGGAGTCTGGATTTATATTCCCAAATCTAACAGGAAGGAGCATCAGAAGCCGGAGGACGCCAGAACTCGACGCTAACCTGCAGCCCATTCATCTCTCCTGCACTGCTAAAGACCATGTGAATATGCTGTACTCTGTTACTGAAAAAATTAACAGATGAAATGTTTCAGCCAGTCAATTGATACACACTTACTGGGTACCAGGATGAAAGTCACACGATCTGGGCTCATAATGTGGCAGGGAGACAAGATAGCGTCACGTTAGATAATAGAAAGCATCTGGAAAGGCCATATTCGAGGTGAGGAGTGGGCCCTCGAAGTCATCGCTGCGGTAGGAATTTGGAGAGGGAGACCAGTCAAAAACAAACGAACAGGGGATGTTGAGTCGGTGCTCAAAGGCTGGGCTGTAGGGCTCTTAGGGGGAGGGGCATTCTGGGCAAAGGAGAGCATCCTGTGCATGACCACAGGACGGGGTGAGACACAGAGAAGGGGCCAGTATGGTGGAGTGGGTTGGGGGTGCGCCTGGGGCAGGTCCCGGAAGCCGAAGTGAATGGAGCTTCCTGCAGCGTTCGCTACCAACATGTTCTGTGCACAGCCTTGCCACTGGCCGTGGGACCACCAGTTACACCAGCTTTGGGAGTGGCATCTGGCCCAGGGGGAGGGCACAGGTGCCTGGCAAGGGCTCCTGTGGGAAAAGCTGAGAGGGAAGGCAGTGCTGGGAGGTGCAGAGCAAAGAGATGAACAGACAGGGCGATCTGCCCGCTCCCTCCAGGACCAGCTCCGCAGCCCTTATCCCCCTGGAGGCTGCGCGGGGACACACCAGTTAGGTCATGGGGAGTCACGTGCCTGGAAGCACTGGCCTGGGAACCCTAAGACCTGGGGTTTGACCTTGACCTTGACTTGATTATGTGAAATCGGGCAAATTACTTCATCTCTCCTGACCTTACCCTCATCCAGGGACCTGGAAAGTCATTTCCAACTGTGAATCCGCCCCCCCCCCAAGGGCTGTGGCTACTCTGCTTTGCTCTGTCCCTAAATAACAGGCCAGAGAGATCGGATAGCACACTGAGGCCACACTGAGACCTGCTAGCAAAATCCATCCATATTGAATCAGAACAAGGGTTTCTTCATTGTGGTTTCTCCACTGCTCCCCAGCTGGGCACATAAGCTGCTTAATTCCCTGCCCCGGGCCTTGATTTCCACTTCTGTGAAATGGGGAAGCAGACAATGGATGGAAGTGCCAGAAACCGTGAAGGACAGTCATCTCCAGGGGGCGCCCTTACTCCCGATGTCCCCAGTCCTCACCTCCAGCGGCAGTGAGGGATCAGGTACAGAGAGAGCACTTACCCTATAACTGTGTCTGAGGGGCCAGAAAGCCGCCTCCCAGGTTCTGTCTATCCCCAGACAGTGCTCTCAAAATCACATAATTCTGAGCTACGGGGGGACAGTTACGGTGACTTAGTCACAAAGCGTGTGTGTATGTGTTCACATTTCAATGAACAAATGAATGAATGAATAGGAGCAAATTCACGATGGGTCCTTAAACACGGTGTATGCAAGTCCCGTACCCAACACTGTCACACGCCCAGCTCCTGTGCTTTCTCTGTAGGTGTGGAGATAACATATACGTGAAAACTCGACAGATACTTACTGGAGCCGACTCTGGGCTAGGCACTGAGTTGGCTTTGGGGACAGAAGGCTGACAGCAACAGGGTGGGGTTATATCCTAGTGGGAGTGATGGCCCCTGAAGCAATTTAACACAAACACTTACAAGAATTGCAGAGAACAATGAGGGGAGGCCGGAGGCCAAGCCCAGGGAACGGGGACGGTGGTGACAGGACAGTGGGACAATACAGCACAGTCAGGGATGCCCCACCTCCCCCCCCACCCCGGAGGAGGCCACAGCTGAGCTGAGATCTCAGTGGAGAGCACAGTCTAGTTGATATTTAGGTCCCGGTCTCCCTTTCTAGAAAATCATTCCAAATACTTATTTTAGTTCTGGTGGTCGGTGCCATCGACTCTGTACATGAACGACACATGTCACATTTAGCTCTTACTTTAAATACATAATGCAATCATTAGAAGAAACAAAACCTAGTTTTCCCCGGGGCGGGCAGCACCTCTCTGGGCCTCTACACTGGCCGTCCTGAGCACCCCCAGCCCCTCAGCTCTCCGGGAGAAGCAGGGTGGGACGGCCAAACCCTGTCCCCGCCTCCCCAGGCAGAAAGCCTGGGCAAAACACTGCACTTCGCTGAGCCACGTTCTGATGAGGAAATCGCTAGCGGAAAAAACTCCCAATGGGAACCCCTTCTGTTTTGCTGATCTTGTAAATCGTCTGAATTCAACGTGTCACAGGCATGTCTTACAATACACAAGATAATGCCCAGATTTTGTAGTGCAAAAGCGTATTAACCTTTGTGTACTCTAGCAGGGCTCCCACAAAGAACGTCTGGTAAAAACTGCAGGGCTCATGGTAATTGCTTGCCATGTGGGTAAATGATCCAGAGCTGTGTGAAGATAAGGAGAAACTGCTGAAGGCAAATCACCTGGGTTTTATTATGCTCGCCCTAAAAAATAATTAGCATGGCCTATGAAATCATACTGTGAGGAGTTGGTGGTGCTTTTTCTTTCTTTCCTTTTCTTTTTTTTATTATTTATTTTTATTTTTATTTTTTTTTACAGAGGGAAACTATAACCTACCTCACTTTTCTCCTTACAAGGAGATTCGGAGTGTGTATGATTGTGTGTATGTGTGTATGTGGGTGTGGGTGTGGGTGTGGATGTTTCTGGCAGTCAAAAACAAATGAAATGCTGAGGTTAAAATAAAAACCACGTCAAAAGTAACAAGGGGGACTTGGCGTAAATATCCTGAACCAACAGCTAAGCCACACGGCCCATTCAAGCCGGGGCTAAGCCATCCGTTCACCAAGTTTGGACTCTAGGCTGAGGATGCCTGCCCCCACACCCACCACCACCTGCCCTCCAGCAGGCAGCCGTGCCCAACCTCACGCCAATGAGGAAGTGCTTCCCGAGGCCCCCCGGTTTTCCACTGACCAGAGCAGGGTCACCAGAGCTCCTGCGGGAGGCCTGAGGGGCCCGTGGGGAGCCATCACCCTTCAGTCCCCTGGGGCTGGCCAAGGCCAAGCAACAACCTGAGAGGTCAGCCCCATGCTTTTTGGAAGTAGGCCCTGGACAGTTAGAACATATTTTTAGTTAGTTTCTTTTCTTCCCCCAATCCAAAAGGGGACAGAATATGCATATTCTAAAGCATAAACATAATTTTTTAAATTAAATAGCAATAACGTTTCTCAAAGATTCCACCCTCACAGAAATGTTTTCATTGTAGGCACATGGATAGATCGTCCCTGTGGGTCAGCAGGTTTGAGGTCATGATAAGGAAAAGTCGTGTCTTGATTGATTATTCCTTAAAACGTCTGGACACAAAAATCTCAGGAGGAGACAGTGGCTAAGTAGCACAGAGCGTCCTGTCCTGCGGCTTTGTGCGGAGAAGGGTGGAAGCTGAACCTGGTTTCTGGCACAGCAGGGAGAGGCCTGTCTGTGCTGCTCAGGGTGGCCACAGGCCCAAAGGGCTCCTCCTCCAAGACAGAACGCGGGGCTGGCCTGCTTTGGGACAGTCCCTTAACACACCTCTTGGCCTCAGACCCCCCACGTGCTCTGTCGCATAGGGACATTTAACATTGTATAGAGCGCAAGAACTGGCGAAGCTTCTCCTCGTCCCCTCTCCTTGCTGCTTTCAAGCACCCTAGGAGATGGTGTTAGCTCGGGCTGCCACAACAAAATTCCACAGACCGGGTGACTTAGACAACAGAAGTGCACTTTCCTACGGCTCTGGAAGCCCGAAGCCTAAGGTCAAGATGCCGGCCGGTCCAGTTCCTGGTGAGGGCTCTCTTCCTGGCTTGTAGACAACCACCTTCTCTCCAGTCCCCACATGGCCTTTCCTCTGAACACGTACAGAGAGAGCAAAAGATCTCTCTTTCTTCTTTTTCTAAAGCCACCAGCTTCATCACGTTAGGCTTCCCCCACCCCCAGCCACCACTTTTATGCCTCACCTAACCTTAATTACCTCCTAAAAGCCCTATCCCCAAATATAGTCACATTGGGGGCTGGGGCTTTAACATATGAATTGGGGCTGGGGGTGGGGGATGCACAATTCAGTTTATAGCAGAGATTAATGCTCCCATTATTATCCCTCTTTACCAAATAAGGCTAAGTTCAGAGTGATTAACTGACCCAGCCAGCAAGAAGCTGGTAAAGCAGGGCCCATGCTCAGCTCACAATACCACAGTGCTTTGTCCTAGCTCAACAACCACATGATCCTGAGCGGCCTCCAATGATAACAATCTGGCCACCTTGTCCTTTGGGTCAGCGCAGAATAGCCCCAGGTTACCTCTGTTCCAGCCCCAGAACAGCAAGGTGACAGGGCAGCTCCGTGCTCCCTTCTCTCCCAGCTGGCCCCCTGCAGAGGCCCTCCCTACCTCCCCTCCTCCCTGCAGATGACCTGAGCTCCAGAGTTTGCCTTTATGGCTTTGAGCCTCCCCTGCATAACCCAGTGAGAGCATTTTTTCATGGCCAGGCTGATAATTTATTTAGTTTTGCTAAGTGTTCCCTTACAGGGAAGGGGAAAGGGGGAGGGTTGAAAAGGAAGATGAGTCGCTGTCTTTGAAAAGCCGACTCATAAATGTTCAGGTACGTTCCTTTTTCTGTTGGCTAAGCAGCTTTCCCAGCCAAAAAAATAATCACACTGCAAGCATCTCCCAGGTCTTGAGAGAGCAGACGTATTTTATCTCTCCTTGGTGACGGTTCTGAGCAGCTGATGCTCTTGCATTTTAAGCTTGAATAGATTTTTGTCCAAGGCGTCTATAGTTTGTTGCTCCTCCTGTAAAGGTCTTTGTAGCCCTAGAAAACAATCTTTCAAGCAAGGTGAAGGCTTCTTCTGTCTCAGGCATTTCACTGGGTGTGGAAGATACTATTATCTGGTTACCCAGAAGCCATTGTCAAGAATCTGCTCCTCTGCCCTCGCCCAGCTCCCCCTGCAGACAGGGGTAGCCCACATCCCAGTTCTGACCAGTGCAGTGAAAGGTGATGTCTGCTGGGCCATTAGGGGAAAAGCAGAACTTTCTTAATAAATAGAACCTTATGAGGAGAAAGCCTATTGCCTGATCCATATTAGCCGCTTTTGAATATAGTCGGAATGCTTGGCATGGCGGCAGCCATCTTGCAACCATAAGGAACCAAACACAAAAACAAAAAGCCATATTTTCAGCGTGGCAGAGTAGAAAGAAAGAGCCTGGATTTTTTTTTTTCTTTTTTTTGATGACAAACTTAAACTGCTGAATTAACTATGAGGCAGCTGTCTTCGGAACTCCCTGTTAGGTAAACAATAAATGTGTTTGTGTCATAAAGCCACTGTTAGATGGGATTTTGGCTACTGGAAGCCAAAAGTATTCCTAACTAATACACTAGATAGAGCACAGAATAGGTACTGAGGCCAGGGAGAGTTCACCTCAATCAAAAAAAAAAAAAAGGAATTGAGAGAATCTAATACCAGTTAGTGCCTGAAAGGGAAGCAGACAACTCATTACCCCTGAAACAAGACAAACCAGCAGAACGCCTCCTCTCTGGTCCATTTTGTGATGACATCAGTGAAACTCTTGTACTGAATGGTTCTTTGGGATGACGCCATCAGCTTCCCTTGATGGGTATTAGGAGGAAATCCCTGATGACATTCATCATCACATCTATTGTAGGGCTGTTGCTGAGGATGTTATACCGCAGCATCTTCCATGTGATGGTCCCAGTATACTTCCTTTCCTGGCCTTGGTAATAGAAACAGTTGCTCCGTTGCCAGGCTGAAGAATGGGGTTTACTGGGTCTCCAGTCATCAGGCCACCTTCACGGCTGTTCTGTTGGGCTATAGCTGAAACCCCGGAAGGGGAAATTCAATCTAAATGATTTTTCCAGGAACCACCTTTGGCTGAGTATGGGTGACACCCTTCTCTCAAGACTGAACTGAGAACCTTCAACTCATTTTGTCCCAGAGGTTGTTGTGAAGGAATAGCTAGGGTGATGGTGATAATTGGAATTAAAGGGGCAGCATGCCAACAAGGAGGAAAGACTGACTGCCCACATCTCTTTGGGGGAGCAGGCAGGAGGAAAGCCTCCCAGTGATGAAACACATGGAGATGCTATTGTGCTCAGATGGCGCTGGGTGGTAAGAAGCTGATCAGATGCTGGACAAATGGACACCAGAACACGTTTATGCTGACACCACGTCTAGTAACTCCTCCTGCTGGGTCTGGCTCCAAAGTTATCGTTTACCTGTGGCTCATTTGAGTAACAGTAATGCTTTATTTGTCACCAGTATTTTCTTTGTTGTTTGCATTGGGTCCACCATAGGGCACGTGGACGAAGTAGACCCCCTCTGAGCTTTAAAACTGGGAGAACTCACTCACTAGACAGATAAGGAAACTGAAGCAATAAGGAAGTGACTAAGATGCCCGAGGGTGGCATAGAGCCCAGGTCGCCAACTCCCAGTCCAGTATTCCTTCTGCTGATGGGCTGGGCTGAAAAGTCTCACTAGAAACAAATTCCTGAAGCAAGACTATTCTGAATCCTGTTTCCACTCACTTCTCCATGCCAGAGGCTAGAGGCAGTGAAGAGCACTTCCCCTCCATGGAGGGAAGGTCTTCTGATTCTTCCCTACTCCCTAATGTCCTGTTTTTCAGCACTCCTGACTCCACTAATCTCAAAAGTGCTTCTACTGTAAATCTCTGTTTTGGCCCCTTGCTTTCTCAATGTGTTATGTATGGAGGTCATGGAGACTGATGAAAATCACAAGATATCATAGCTAAAAGGCTACATTCCTGTGTAGGGATAGGAAAGTAACTTGATGATAGAAAAGACAGTTTTTGCAAGTATGACAAGGGCTCTGGGCTTTCAGAATAAATAAATGTTGCTGGAAGCAGTTTACTCAGAGGCAAAATTTTCATGCAATCAGTAATCTTCATGATAATCACTATAATAAGAGCAATATGTTTCCTTATATCTTCTTTATGAAATATTAATAAAATATACACTGAGCAGTAATCTGAAGCAGGCCTGGGCTTTGTGGCCTCTCTCCTGCAATATACAGCATCTCTTCCTCCCAAAACCTCTGCCATAAACAACGGTACCAACATTCCCTCAGCTGCACACGCCATAAGCCCCAGGGGTCATTGTAGGTCCCTCTTCTTCCTTCATGCCTTCCCCAGTTTTATTTCTGAAATCTTTCTGAAATGCCCACCTTTCTCTTCTTCCACGACCATCAGCCTACTTCAGGAGTTGATCAGTTCCTATCCTGAGCTCTTGCAGGGTCTTCTCCTTCTGCTTTTGGGTGTATCTCCTTTTTCCTTCTCTGCTTGAAAAGCCTTGAGTGGCTTGCCATCAATTGTGATTCCCAAACTTTTCCACTAAGATGCCTCAAAGCCAGAGGAGAGTATACAAGTTGTCCCAGACAGAGGTGCACCCCATTTTGAGGGGCATACCACAATTTTTAGACTGACATTTTAAAATGGTACTCGAAAGCTCTTCCTTTCTTTCCAGACAGCATGGGCTTGATTCTGGTATAAAGTTTAGACATGAAAATACTATAGTACGTATTGTTTTGATGAGAGAGGCTTTAGGATTAACACCAAGGCAAGAATAATAAACAAATATCAAGTGGATAAAGAGATCCCTACAACATCTTTTTTCCAACTAAAGATCCTAAAAAAAAGTTGCAATCAACACAATGAATTAAACTCAAGAGAATACCCTCCATCAAAGGCCACGCAGAAATTACCAGAAGCAACAATGTAAACATGGACTGACCGAGAAATCTATAATTGGTCACATAATTTTATGTACCATACTCTAAAGCAGCATAAGAAGCACATTTTCTAAGAAGACAGATATGGGTTAAAATAGACTTGAACTCCGTGCCAGGTTTCAGATGTAGGCACTACACCGATGAGGATGAAAAGGGCCATCACCCACCACACGGACCCTATGTTCAGACCCACACTCTTCTTCTTTCCTACGAGTTCGCTTTGCTCTCGTCTGTGTTCCATTCAGCTGTTACAAAAAGGCAAAGTACATGCCCCCACTCAGAGAATATGTCACTCCGGTAGTTTGGGAAAACTACTTGAAAACCAAGCTGAGAGATGATGGAAAATAAAACACTAGAAATAGAAAAATCATAGACTGAGAGACAGAGAGGTCATTCTGAAAACTAATTACAGAGCTGTTGTGCATTTGGTTTCAAATGTTAATCAAATATGCACAAAATGTTACTGACATAGATTTATATGAGTAACAATAAATGAACAAACATGGAGAAGTGGGACGGGGCAAGGGAAGGCGAGCACTACATTCCTTTTTTGCTAGAAGTCAGAAGATATTTTTAATGTTGATAATTAGAGTTTATTTGTATACTTGACAAGTTTAAATGTGTACTTGATTGCACTAACAACAACCAAATATCCAAGACTGCGTTAACAAAACAACAATCAGTGTACAGACTCTGAAAAAGTAGACTACACACAAAAAGCTTGCATAACCACAGAATCACAGAGAGCTATAGGAGAAAGCAGGTAATTTTACAGAATTATTTGCCCAGAGAATTTTGCAAACAGTCAAGAGTAGAACCTTCTATCTACAGTAATCTATCTTAAAGGTTATCCTATGAAAACTCCCCAAATTATCTTCTTAAGAATTACATTATGTGTGCACGCTCCGTTCCCCATTCGGTCCGACTGTTTGGTTCTCGCTGCACAAATTCACACCATCCCCAGGAAGACAGGGGCTCTGCCCCCACTCTCCCGGCAAGTTAGGAAATGACCCACCCCTGCTGCTCTTCTGCTTTCTGCAGGATGAGGTGTCCCCCTCAAGTGCAAGCAACTATGCAGGTGAGGACCCTTGTAAAGCAGATTACAGCTGAGACATCCTGTTATGGACTCCCTCCTCTGGTTTTAGGCACTACTGAGAGTTCCAGGGAATTTGGGAGAAGCAGAAGCAAATGCCATGATCTGACTTCTCTTAAACCCACTCCCCACTTTTCATTTCTGGAATCAAACTCCCCAGCAAACCTAGTCAGTATCAGGAAGTGATTTTGCCTTCCACGGAGAAAGGACTTCAAATTACTAAAATAACTGAAACACATTTACATAGCAAAAGAACACAGACAAAGAAATTAGCAAAGCAGCATAAACCAAAAAGCACAAAACTAGATAATAGAGTAAGGAGAGACTGTCATATGGAAATGAAAGAAAAACAGTATTAGATAATAGAAGGAGAAAACGCTAGGATTATAAAAATGAAAAGTTACTCAGTTTGAGGAAAGAGATGCTCAAACTGATTTGAGTGACAAAATCTACTAATTTCGCATCACTCAGTGAGTTCTTGGAGATCTCAAGGAAGACTCTTGCCTTCAGTTAAAGGGTCCATTCCAAATACATGCAGCAACTTGAAGTTGGAGTGGCAAGTTGCCTTGTCTATAACACAGTAACTCTGGATCCGAGCATTTCCAGATTTCAGGGGGAAACAGCCCAGTAGCTGTGTATCACCTGGGACTGAAATCTGAGATCAACAGACCCAAATTACAATACATAATGAACTAATAAGCAGTCAGGAAATTTTGTATCTCAAATGAAAAAAACATCAAACTCTGCCAATTAAAGCAACAGCAACAACAACAACAATACATTAGAAAATACCAGTGGAAATGACTAGAGAGCCAATGCTGATGGGAGCTGCACATATATATATCATCCTATGGTGGGGAAAGGGAGTAAAACAGAATTAAGGAGAAAAAGGATTTTCATAGTAAAATTGATAAACATCATACCAATCTTCTTGAAAAAATGATTCTCAAGTTCATCTAAAAAAACAATTAAAATAGCTAAGAATTTTGTAGAAGAGCAATGAGAAGAAGCAAGCCCTATAAATATTAAAATAAGTCTTAGAGCTATAGTCATCTAAACAGTGTGGAAGCAATGGAAAAAATCAAAGAAAGATTTGTGAAATAAAATAAATGGCACCCAAAATACCGTATTTAATTATTAAATGTATTTACTATTAGAAGTAGTAAATATATCCATTTAGTGTAACAATTAACAGATTTATTTAATATTTAATAAAAATGTGTAACACAGGGGTCCCTAGGTTGCTCAGTCAGTTAAGCCTCCGACTCTTGGTTTCGGCTTAGGTCATGATCTCAGGGTCCTGAGATCAAGCGCTGCGTCAGGCTTTGAGCTCAGCAAGGAGTCTGCTGAAGTTTCTCTTTCCCTCTCCGTCTGCCCATCCCTGCACTCACTCACTCTCTCCCTAAAATAAATGAATAAGTCATTTTTAAAAATGTACAGATTCATGGTATAAAACACTAGTAGTTGCATTTTAATATTTAACCAATTTAATATAAATTAATAAAATGTAATAAAGGAAGCAGTAGAGAATATGACAAATGGTAATGGAGAAAAATGATTAATCAGTGGAGGAAAATAGCAGATTAAATTCCCACTTCACATTAAGTGTCTGACACATAATTAGGACACAATAAACATTTGTTAGAAGAAGAAAGGAATAAATGAATGAATAATACATTAAGTTCCAAATGGCTTAAATACTTGGCAAACCATCATACAGTGCAAGAAATCATAGGACATATATTGTACTGATCTCTAATTGGGAAAGGCCTTCCTAAATGTAAGCATGATGGTTGAGGTAACAAAGGAAACATTCAATAATCCTGATTCCTTAATAATTTCAGATCTCTCTCTGAAAAGCCACCAAGCTTGGAAAATTGTTGCATAAATATGGCACACAAAGGGTTAGCATCCTTCATATACAAAAGTCTCTTAGGAATCAAAAAGATGAAGAGAAATACTCCAATGGAACATTAACAAGAACAGAAAGACAAATGGCCAATACATATATGAAGAAATGTTCAGCCTCACTTACTAAGACATGAAAAATTAAATAAACAAGACAAGAATAATTCAACTCTTAAACATTCTGTCATCAAGAATCCTCTCCTCATAAAAATGTACACATACACAAAATTTAGCATAAAATCTTAAGATTCTCTCAGACCTCTAGATGCCATGCCAAGATCCATGGGAACCTAGATTCATAAGTCTTATAACTTCGGGGTACCTGGGTGGCTCAGCCTTCAGCCCGGGTCATGATCCCTGGGATGAGCCCTGCATCAGGCTCCCTGCTCAGCGGGAGGCCGGCTTCTCCCTCTCCCACTCCCCCTGCTGTGTTCCTCTCTTGCTGTCTTTCTGTCAAGTAAATAAATAAAATCTTTAAAAAAAAAAAAAGAAGTCCTATAACTTCATGTTAATGTATGCATAATAAGGGTGCAGTAGGATGGATATTTTATATACTGCTGATGGAAGCAAATGTTCATACATTTTTAAAAAGTATTTGGTAATGTGTATTCAAGATGTCAAAATACTTATAACTTATTCCTGGTATAAATATTTTTCAGAATGCCTCTTAAGGAAATCAGGTAAGAGCACAATGATATATACACAAAGATGTTCGTCATGGCATTATATATATTAGCATAGCAGTGTTTATATTAACCTAGCTACTTAAATTCCCCAAATAAAGAACTGTTTAAATAAATTATTTTACATGCCTGAGATGGATTATTACTCCACCATTATAATGCTTTTCAAGAATATTTAATGACACGGGATAACACAAAGGATGTAATATGAAAAAGAGAATGCTTTATATTCAGTGTGAGAATAACCACATTATAAACACATACATGAGGAAAGCTACAAAGAAATATACCAAAATGTTAATAATTATTATTTCTGTGTGACAAAGTTATGAGAACTTTTTCCTTACTCTTTTCTACAATGAAATATATTTTATTTTAAAAACTCCTCCCAGGGGTGCCTGGGTGGCTCAGCCATTAAGCGTCTGCCTTCAGCTCAGGTCATGATCCCAGGGTCCTGGGATCGAGCCCCGCATTGGGCTCCCTGCTCAGCAGGAAGCCTGCTTCTCCCTCTCCCACTGCCCCTGCTTGTGTTCCCTCTTTCGCTGTGTCTCTCTCTGTCAAATAAATAAATAAAATCTTTAAAAAATAATAAAAATAATAAAATAAATAAATTAAAAACTCCCCCCAAATTGCTCTTTAATACCAAAAAAAAAAAAAAAATGCTAAGGAAGCTTGGTTTCAGGAAAAAAAAAAAAAAAACCCAGAACCAGAAACTTGAAATCCAGAACATGGCTTTAGCAGGTTCCAGTAAAGGTGAGCCAGCCTTTCAAATCTTTCTTCAGGAGGACATTTCACAAACAATGTTCAGCTTTCAAGGCTCTGAGGCACCATGCATTGTGGGTCACATAGGAATGACCATCTTCTTAAACCCAGGGGCAAGAATGTCTGCCTATTCACTCTGAGACAATCTAATATGCACTTCTTTTGTGATTTGCCCATTTGTGGTAAAAAGGCATCCTTATCCAGGTTTTCTTGGATTCGGATCTGAGAGAGTTCACATAAAGCAATCATAAGTCAACATTTTTGAGGCCTCTACCAAGTACCATCTATACGAGTCACTTGGGAAACCGTCAGAGAAAGAGCACAGATCTGGCCTCTAGGGGTTATAATACTTCAGGAAGCCAAACCAGGCTAGAATCCTTGGTGACACAAAATATGGTGACTAAATACTCAAGCTTTGGAATGAACATGCCCAGATTTGAATCTATTTCATCACTGCTGATTGCATAACTTTGGACAATTGGCTGAAATTCTCTAAGCCTTGGTCGTATGATGTAATAACTGTGCTGACCTCATAGGGTTGCAGGTACAGCTAAATGAGATAATGTGCTTCAAGAAAGCAAGCACAGGTGTTTACTTTGTCTTCTTAGTCCTATCTCATCTCCCTCATTTCAAATGAAGGTATTGATTAGGTACCTGAAACATACCCCCCATTTTTGGTGTCTAGTTCTTATCCAATTTTTTATCATTGACCTAAGTCTTGTATGGAGGAACTAATGTTCATTGAGGTCCTGCTTCTTACCATGCACTATGCCGGAACTTCACAGCCGTCATGCAGATAGACCCATGTTGCACCATATTTCCTGTGTACTCAGAGTTGCTGATATCATAGCAGCTCAAAAATCTCAGTGGTTTAAATTTAATATTTAAATTTATTTTTCATTCACATTATAGTCCAATTAGGAGTTCAGTGGAAAGTCTTCTCGGTGGTTATTTGGGCATCCAGAGCCTTCCAGTTGGTGCTTCCACCTTCTTGTAGGGTCTCCCCAAAGTCCTCGACTGGGACCTCTGTGCTCAGCCAGCCAACAATTGGGGAAATAAAAGAGAAGGGCAAGAAATGGGGGAAAAGTTATACATTTTCATGCACATTCTGCTGGCCAGAACCCCGTCCCATGGACCATCCCTGTCTTCAGGGAAGGCTGGGAACCATGGTCTTCCTGTGAGCCCAAGAAGAAGAAGAGCATTAGTGCCGTCCTGGCCAGTGTCTGCCATATCTCTCTACCCACGAAACAACATTCTCTGCTCCAGATATCATGGACTTCTGTTTCAAAGCAGTTGTGTGTTTTCTTAGGCCCATAGGAAGATGTTCTTTCTTGAAATTCTTATTTGAGTGATAGAATATTTTTCCTTGGTAGACTTAATCATAGAGGTTTTCCTATGTGTACAAAAGGTATAAAGTTTTATTGTAAGGCATTGTAGAGAATAGAGGCAATGGTCTCAGGGCAACATTCCTGCATGGAAAAATAAATATAAGTTCTAAAAGGAAGTAGGAATAACTTGGGAGGACAAGACCCAGGGTTAGAATCTTCCTGGATCCACGGGAAGGAATGAGTGTGGGAAGGGAAGGATGAGATGACATAAAAGCACCAACGGAACCCTAGTAAGGCTTGACAAGGTTCACATACACTGTGGATTGTCTAATTAATTTCTCATTCCAGTCTTTCTTGGGTCCTCCTCAGATTGCAGAGGCTGAAAGCTGAAAGAAAAGGTACATTTCCCAAACTCCCTTACATTTAGGGTTCCAGAAGTCACTTAGGTTTTGTCCAAGATGAGAGAAGAGACATAGGGAAAGAGAACACAATGTGATTTCAGAGTCAGACCCTGAGAACTTGGGTTGCATGGCGAGCCCAGCACCAGAAGCCACCAGACTCCTGGAGGTAGCTGTGAAGGTAGAGTGTTAAGTAGCACCAGTACCAGACCCAGCTCAGTCCCCCTACTGCATGTTTCTTCCACTACTCCACCTTATTCTCAATTGTTAAAAGCAAAAATTTTTTTTAAATCTCAGGTTATTGTTGGATGGGCCTCATTTGGCTTTCAAAAGTCACTATCATTTTGTACACGAACTAGACCATAGGAAGAACGTTCCACAATGTTGTTGTGGTTTTTTTTTTTGAGATTTACTTATTTGTTTTAGAGAGAGAGCTGGAGCAGGAGGGGCAGAGGGAGAGGGAGAGAGAGAATCTCAAGCAGACTCTATGCTGAGCACGGAGCCCAATGTGGGGCTCTACTGGGGGCTCAATCCCACAACCCGGAGATCACAACCTGAGCCCAAGCCAACCTGAGCTGGATGCTTAACTGACTGCAGCACTCAGGCACCCCTGAAAGTTCCACAGAATTTTGACCCCAATCCTCTGACCCCAATCCTCAAATCTGTTCCCTGGCTCTGAAGCCCAAGTTGCTATAAAACATTTATTGGCACAATCAATTCCCCCATAGGATGGGAGAGAGGGAAATGTGCATGTTGCCGGCAATTTGAAGAAGGAACTTCTAGAGGGATGGGGCCTCTGACCTAGCAGTTCAGGAGCAGAAGAGGAGGATATAACAGATCAGAAGCGGAGCCAATTAGTATAGTTTTGCTAAGTGCTGAAAACATCAAACATATATCCATAAACCATAAAATTGTAAGGCTCTCAAAATGTTAATTAGCTATGTTTCTGTTAGTGAAAAAAAAAAAAGTCTTCTTGGTCAGTTAGGATTCGGAAACACTGGGTCCAAAAAAATAAAACAGATTTCCAGTACTGTAGATCTTTAACAAAGGGGATATACTGATAATATTCCAAGGGGCATGACATAGTATTTTCCAATCAGATCATCTCTCGGGGCTAAGAGACCACATATGTCTCCACGGTACCTAGGCAGAGCTGTGATCTAAGCTTCTACAGATGAGTAAGGAAAAACCCAGAGATTTTGCCCTGGTTGAACCAGCAACACAGAAATGAGAAGACCTCAGGTTTAACCGCTGGAAAATATAAGTCAAGAAAACCTGGATAAATACTTAACAATTTTCAGATAAATTGTAATACAGTATGGTCCCCACACTGAGTAGGTCTGCACAGATTTAGAACTTGAAATGCTTTGAGCAGTCTGTACTCTGCATTTCCTTCAAGCAACTTCCTGCTACTTCAGTGAGGTATACTCATCACAATAATTTCAGCTAATTAGTCACTAAACTAATTACTCCATGCATTTTTAAGATCTGCTTACTTCTCTCTCTTTTATTAGAGAAAAAAATAGAACCCAGTTACAGAGCATTGTTGCACCTGTTATAATTAAAAGGTACATTGACGTGAAAGTATTATGATAAGATACTGCAATTTTGAAGCTATGAATTTTCGCTATCGGATAAAAAATACAGTCATTGTGAACCCACATAGTTTGCCAACTCTTGAATGATAGTCCCTGCCCTGTGGCAACTTCTACCTTCTACGAATGCCAGATTTTCCTCATGTCCTGGAGTTGAATCTTATATGTATAATTGTTATATGGACTCTGTATTTTGTCTAGTTGTCTAATATATAAAACTCACTACCGCATCCCCACAAATAAGCTCTAAAGGTGAAAACAAACAGATAAGACTACTTCCCCCTAAGAAGGGAGACCCACAGTGAAATGGAGAAATGCAATTGATTTCTGGGTTTTCCTCACACAGGCCATGAGAGATGTGCAGGAGGGATTTGTAAATACCCATCAAAGACCTTGGAGCCATGAGTCCCATTCCACGATGACTAGGAGATTCCTGAAACTGGAGGTTCATCTCTGCTCAGGTTTACTGGAAGCCTCTGTTCTGGGCAGGCAGGAGAGAAGAACATGTAAATTTTGCATATTCCAAAGAGCTAGACCCCTTCGAATGTTTAATTATGTGGGTGCTATCGGGTAAGCTGCATCCTGCTGGCATGCCCTTCTTTGAAGACAGGTTAAAGCTAGAAAATTGTAAACTGAACTTTCTGACCATGTTGTGGCAAGAGAACATTTGGAAATGATTTGTAAACAACACTCCACTGAAAGAGGATTTCTAGAGAGAGTTGGCAAATCCCACAGATGTGTCTGCATGCTGAAGTCTCTCCAGGGTGCCACTCTAGGAGGCACAGAGGCTGGGGGAGGCGAGGGGAAGTGAGACATCACCCTGGTCTTGCAGCATTTACAGTCTAGTTGAGGGAACAAAACTCCACATAAGGAATAACGGGAGCTCAACAGGGACTCCGTAAAAGCAAATGCTCGAGAGTGTGGGGCAGAGCAGTGCTAAGTGGAGAAGGAAGAGAGTCCAGGTGCCCGAGGTATGAGGGAGCTTTATGAAGGGTGGAGTGTGGCAGAAATGAGGAGCAAAGGTATTCCATGGTGAGAGGTAGCAGATAGGCATGGAGAACATGGGGTAATCCTACTCTACCACTGACCGCTTCTGGGCCGACAACCTTAATCCCCACTATATGAACAAATGCCACAAGATACCCTGTCAACCCTCAGGTGGGCAGCTAGAGCCATATCTGCAAAGGCTGAAATAAAGGAGTATATTCTCCGGGTTCCTAAAGAAAAATGTTTATGGGCACTCTGTAAAATATGAGTGGAATGAGATGCCAATCCATCCAGTGGTCTCTGCTTTCAATGATTCCTATAGAACCATTTTGCCTAGATCATAACCCCTCAGGGAAGGCATTCCCAGCAAACAGGCAGAACCTCATCCTCAGATGGAAAGGCAGGGCTTCCCAGATTAACAGGCGAAGACCATCCCGGGAGACTCCCTCCCATCTGACAATATGCCACAGCTAGAGGGCCAACCGGCATCTGCTTGCCATGACTGATCATTGAGCTTGTGACTGAGTGAATGAGCCAGTGAACAGACAAACGAACACAAAATGGCCGCATCCTCCCCTGAGAGTGAGGGCAGATTGCGGGCGGCTGCCCTGCCGCCACGGCCAGACACGCAGGCTAGAATCTGGTCAGGCAGCCTTCTGACTTCCAGCTGGTGTGAGGAAAGCCACAGATTACTGAGCCGTCTCATTGGGGTGGCCAAGGAAAGGGGTGAGGATAGAAGCTCAGGAAGGCCTTGTGTCTTTTCCCAGCCTCCTCTCTGTCTCCCATTCCCCCTCTCCCCCTCTCACAGCCTGGCCATGCAGAAGGGGTCACTGTCCACCGGCCGAGGAAGCCAGCTCCACAGTCCCACAGGACAGGACACACAGCGGGCTGGGCTCCCCTGACCCTGGGTCTTCAGGCAGGCACCAGGCAAGGCCACACTGGGTCTTGCCTCCCCATTCAGTAAGAAAGGAGACAGCAAAAAGAATCTGGGAGAGATCGTGAGAGGTCAAGTTCAGATAGAAAGCCCCCCAGCCTGAGGAGGCACCCCGACCTTAGGTGCAAACTAACCAGAGAGAAATAAAAACATATCTTCAGCCCTAACCTGGCATCCTCTTATTCCCGCTGGGCACTTTAACTGTTCTGTCCTGATCTCCGGCTCCTGCTTTGTTTCTTCTCGGTGGTGAGCTGCCTCTGAGAGCGTGATCCCCTTGGATGAGGCCCCAGCTTCGGGAGTCAGGTGCCGCGAAGCCAGGAGGGCCCTCCGAGACCATCATCTGTGGGTAGTCCAGGCCCTGGGCTCCTGAGGGTTTCAGGAGCTTCCGAGATAGGAGAGGGCAGGCTGGTGAGTGGGTCATGTTTCCACCAGAGCCCTATTTATCTGAATTTGGGAACTCCTGAGATTTTATACTGTTAAGCTTCCTTCTGTTTCAACATAAGAGAAAGTATGTCAAAAGCACTACGGCTCTAGCCCAACCATTTGTACATGCGGATAGAAGTTCCAGAGAGACCACGGAGGTCCTGCCTACGGCCACCCAACCCGTGGGGGCCAGCTGGTCAATCACACGGGGCCATCTCAGGAGAGGAAAATTGTAAAAGATGGTAGCCCAGGAAATGCACAGAGCAGCAGAGAGCCAGGCTAGTGGCTGAGAGACGCTTCTAGACCAACTCTGAGCCTGCCCCCAGCCTCTGGTCTCAGAGCGTCTCCACTTCCTCCGCTTGCACAGTGAGCCCAGCCATGTTTGCCATTTCTGCGTCAGAGAAGATCCAGCAGGTTCTGCACAAAAGCAAACCAAAACACCAGCAGGTGATCACTGTGGACATGGTGCTAAATGTTGATGTAAAGTTTTAAAAGAAACGGTAACTGCTTTCGCCTGACCAGGAACTCAGCTGCTGGAAGCCCCAGTGAAATGGGTTCAAAGGGACAAGGTGAATTATTTTCTCCTGAAGCACAATTTTGTATCCATTTCCTTTTTATGTGTACAGTAGAATAAAAAGAGGGGAGGAGGGCAAGGAGAAATGGGGGTGGGAGGGAGAAGGGAAAAGAAAACACTTAGACTTGGAGACTCATTTTGGTGAAGCACCCCGGCATCCCCAGGGGCCTGGAGAATTAAATGCTGTCACTCAGGTCTGAAAGCAGAGTCGTCCAGTTTGCAGACACCTGTCATAATTAAACTAATGGCTCTGAAAATGTGCCTTGATATTAAATCTATCTTCCACTGAGGAGCAGTGCTGATTAAACCGCCGTTTGACAGTTAATGATGAACCTCTTGCTTGCTGAGCTCTGTGACTGGAACCGGCCAGTTTCGGCTGGCCTCTCTCCCTTTCCCTCCGTCCCCTCCTCTCAGCCCTGGCACAATTCCCATGCCCTTCCCATCCTCTCTCCTACAGATCTCCGATCTCTCTGCGCTCTCACCTCCCACTACCCTCACTGCTAATGAGAGAACTGGCCTCCTTGTCAGGGAGGGACCACCTCCCAAGTCAACACCAAGTCATTGTCTGGTCACCAGAAGGTATCACTGGCCTCGCAAATTGGCGCTGGCAGGAGCAGAGGATAGAGGGCCCTGGCCAGCCTCTCTGTATCTTCTCCAGAAGACTGAATTTCCAATCACATCTTAGGAGAGATTAAAGTCTGCCTTGTTGTGAAGTCTAAGAAACTCTGAAGTTACAAGACTGCTGAGTTGACTATGTTCTCTCCAATCAGGTTCTGGGGCTGATGTTCAGACAGACTGGTCTGCAAATAGAACCGTCCTTTGGGAAAGCAGCATACTCTCAACTGATTGTTGGGAAATCTAAAGATGCTCACCATTTACACACAGGTACTCACACAGTGTGACGCCTTTTGCACCAGAGTCCTCAGAGGGAGAAGTCCGGTGGCTGTGGATCAAAGACCCGCCCTCCAGGCTGCAGCTTCTCCAAAAATGAGGGGGTCACGAAAGGGCTCTTCTGCCTTCAATAGTCCAGAATTTTCCCCAAAAGGAAACTGACATTATTTCTTGACTAGTGTCTTTCATATTCTAGATTATTTAACATCCCCAGAGGGCACTCAGTTTATAGCCTTCCTCCTCTCAGCACACGGCTCAGATTCACAAGAACCACTGGTCGACCTCAGGATTTCCTTCCGTATGTGACCGCACACCTTCATGACCAAGTGGAAATTAGTAAGATACAATGTGTGGAATGACAAGGCACTCTATCCCCCAGCCTTCTCCTGTCATGACATTCAAGATCCCTTTGGAATAATTCAGGCTCCCTCGTCCTTGTCTCTATTTCACACTGCCATCAAAATCCACGTCTACCTTCCAACATCCTCCCTCCTTAAACATTCCTGCCTGAGGCCCTGCAAGTGCTTGCTACATCTCTGGCTCCCCTGAGATCCCAAGGGTGACTGGAGGAATACCAAGGAAGGCAGAGAGCTCCATCCCCTCCAGGCCACTCTGTTCAAAGGAGTAGCAGCCTACCAAGCAACACTTTCTGCCTAAGCCAGCGGCAACTATGATCTCAGTAATTATGGCAAGTTGTAAGCCCCCCAATTATCTGTGCATTGTACATTCATCTCTGTTGATGGTTTGCTTAATTGCTTGATTGACTGATTTATAGTGTTTCATTCTTTTCAGAGCACTCTCACATATTTCCTTTGATTCTTATAACACCCTTGTCAGCTACATACTTCCCCATTTTACAAACGAGTAAAATGGCTCCTCCAAAGTCACAGGACTAGTGGGTGATAGAGCTGGGACTGGACCTCACATTGGCTGTCCCCCTATCGAGGGCCACTCACAGATCCCTGGAGTTTCAAGTGAATCTGGAAGCGGGTTCCAAGTTCTGTATTAGACTTATGTTACCAAAGTATTTCCTTGGACCGCCACTGATCTCTGCCACTCAGATCTGCATGTCGGAGACTTCTTTTTTTGTAACTTCAGCTTGTTTCTATGTGTATTTGATTGTTGGGTTCTTTTAAATTCCCATTTTTATCCGCCCTCTTTAGGCAGAGTTTGGGGGTCTTGTGGAGGGTTTTATTTACTTCTTTATTTGCTTAAACATTATTTCCTGCTTCTATGAAAATTTATGATTGGGAGCTGGATGCCAGTTAAATAGATCAGCCAGAGAGAGAGATACAGAGACAGAGAGAGATTCAGAAAGAGAGAAAATTGGGCCAAAGAGAGAGAATCAGAGAAAGAGGAGAGACTGAATGACACAAAGATAGACAAAGATGGGAAAATTAGGAAGAAAGCTCTCTGTTTGTCTGTCTTGCCTCAAACACCCCGAGGTCAGACTCCACCCTCAGGCCCTGTGAGAGTGTGTGTGCACACGTGCGGGCACACACACACAAGGCTGTCACATTTTAGAACCCCATTAAGAAAGTGACACCCAGCTGAAGGAGTCCCGTCCAGTGACCCAGGCTGACACTCCTGCCTGACCCCTCGCCTCCAAAGGCCAATCCTGTCTCTCTTAAGTGACAGAAGCCCCATCTCTCACATGGATGTGGGGCCTCTAATTGTGCCGAGCAGCAGTGCCACGGATGCCCGGGCAGCCTCATGTCTCCCACCATCATTAGCTTTCCTCCCGGGCTCCGAAGCCTTCCGCTGCCACAACAGTAATTACCAAGAGATTAGGCAGGCATTAAGTACTCCTTAATTTGACACATTGCAATGATCTCCATTCAGCCTTTCTGCTCGAATAACTCTCAACAAATATTTCGGAGGCTACCAAAATAAACAGAAGCACAGTGTTTGCACAGCTGAGGCCCTGGTCCTGCTTCTCTAATGCCATCAATCCCAGGTAGAGGTAGGGTGGGGTGCAGGGAGGGGATGGGTGGCTAGGGGGTGGGGGAGATGGCACACCCGCAGGGTCCTAAGATGGCCTGAGAATCCAAGCCCATACATGGGAAGATATCAGTAAAACACTAACATATGGCATGTTACTGTTGATGGCGATTTAATAGGGCCCATTACTTAAGCAAGTAGTTATACAAGAACCTAGTAAAGAGACATCAGTATTCATGTAAAAACCACCACATTAGGAAAAAAATAATAATTACAGCGAATGGGAGTTATGTTGTTGTTCCTGGGGTTTTTTGGTGGATTATTAGCTCAGACATTATTCATTAAGTAATGCAATGGGAAAACCACTGTTAATATGGCACTAAATCCCACCGGGACCCATCACGGGCAAGATAGGATCATTTGGTAATTACAATGCATTAGAAGTTCAATATTCCCTTTCATGCATTTATTTCATCTCCCCACTCCCACCCCGACATTCATGCATACATCCCTCTCTGAACTAACCTGAGTCAGGGGTAGCTGGAGAGGCAGAGGAGAATGACCCAGTGCCATGGAGGGCATAGTATCCAGGAGCTCTCAAGGCACGATACAAGAGAGAGAAAAATAAGGACCCATGAAAAGGACAGATGAACATTCAAAAAAATGAGCAAAATTCAGAATGGCCAGAAATTGAGTCATGGATATAAATATTTATGGGAGGGGATCGGGTTGATTAAGAATATTATTACATGAGAAATGAAGTCCAAGAAACAACTAATGAAATCATTGGAATCTTCCCTTATAGAAGACAGGAAAAGCCATCCTAGAGACAGAAATTGAAATTAAAGTAATTTTAGTTGGGCATTTTCCACCCCTGAGAGATATGCCTCCAACCACACCACTTTCATAAGCAATGGCCCTCTTCCTGACCTCATCTAGAGGTCTGGTGATCATCTGTGTCCAGGAAGCCACCATGGCTGGGCAGAGTTCTTGTCTACAATGCCAGTAGTCTGCTCGCGATAGAAAAAGAATTGTGCGTCAGGGTGGCCTAGGGTCTTTCTTCCTTGCTGGGTGAACATCAGCCTTAAACTTCTTCACAGATGAAGAGGGGAACTATTAGAGTAGAAAGAGCAAGAGGCTCCGTTTGTGACTGTAATGAGTCATCTCAGCTCTTCTGTGTGCCTCTTCCCCAGGGCCCTGTCATCCAAGGATGATGGCCATGGAACACTCAATGACGGCTACAGTAGATTTGGCAGACTATGGCCTGCAGGCCAGAGCCAGCTCACAGCGTGTTTCTTTTTAAATTAAATTTTCTCGGGACACAGCCACACCCATCGGTTGATGTACTATCTATGGCCATTTTGCACTCCAGCAACAGAGTGTAGTAGTTGCAACAGAAACCAGATGGCCTGCAAAGCCTACGACATTTACGATCTCGCCTTTTACAGAAAAGGTCTGCTGATTGGTAGATGAATGAGTGAATGAATTAATGAATAAAAAAATGAACAAATACTAGATGGGGATGGATTCATAACTGGGGGAATGAGTTTACCAAATAGTACCGGGTGGCATCTGAAAGCTTCTAAGGCAGATCGTAGGGCTCTGTTCTCAGTTCTGTCCTTTTTAGTACTTTTTCAATGACTTATACCAAGACACAGATGGGAAGTTTACCAGATTTTCAAATGAAGGGAAGACAAGACGGATAATAAGTATATTGAATGACAGATCCAATATTCAAAACGATCTTGACAGGCTGGAACAAAGGACTGTCTAATTAAATGAAACATAAAGGGACACATGTAAGGTCCTGTGATTGGGCCCAAAATACCAACTTCTCAAATGCAGAACTGGGTGAAGACAGGAGGGAGAAAAATGTGCCTCAAGAGCAGCAAGTATGAAAAATGACTTGGGGGTTTGACAGACACATCACCTCCACAGTGATTAAGGCTGCCTCCAAAGTAAAGGTTTTTTTTTTTTAAGATTTTATTTATTTATTTGAGAGAGAGACAGAGAAAGCACGAGCGGGAAGAGGGGCAAAGGGAAAGGGAGAGGGAGAAGCAGACCCCCCACTGAATGCAGAGCCCAATGTGGGGCTCAATCCCAGGTCTCTGAGATCATGACCTGAGCTGAAGTCAGATGAGTAACTGACTTAGCCACCCAAGCACCCCCAAAATAAAGTTTATTCTCAAGCTAAGATGATTGTCGCAAGGAACAGGGAGGATAAACGTTCCATCCTACTCTGTGTCCTCAGGCCATGCTAGAAGTATCTGTTCCTATAACGATAATGATAATAAAATTGTTTAAAGTTGCTGAGTATTTACCTCAAGTGCAGTAGTATGTTTAACTTAGGATCCTTTTAAATTTTGAATGTTTTAAGTTTATACTATAAATGGGACTACCATTGCCCCAGTTTCTTAGCTCAGGAAATGTAGAGAAGCCAGGTCATGTAGCTGGCAGTAGGAAAACCAAGAATCAAATCTAGACAACGCAGGTCCAGAGCCCAAACTCACAACCACCAGCATGCTACACCACAACCTCACTCTGTAACTGCATTTTCGGTGGTCTTTAGAAAACGGACACGTCTCCAGAGGTGAGCTACCAACATGGGAAGGAAAGCTGAGAATTTTCCTATCTGGAAAGGTAGGAAGAGGCGAGCTTTTGCTTAGAAGAGGCTTGGGTTGTCCTCCTCAGGCCGGACCATTGCCACCATCCATCAGAACTAGGGTGACTGGTCAGCGCATCGGGGTAGGCTAGCTGCTTTCTAAACCACATCAAATTTTCTGGACTTCCGCCATAAGAGTTTATTTCTCCCATAGTTCAAAACCATTGTTAGGTGATGGTGGAGGCATGGACCACTTCAGAGGCCCAGGTGCCTTTCATTCTGCCGTTTTACTTTTCTATTCAGAACCAACATGTCCAGGTCCTTGGAAGTTCCTGCAATCCATACAGAGAAAGAGAGGCTCATACGAAGGAGGCTGTTAGGGGCAGACCTGGAAGTAGCGCTCGTCACTTCTGCTCACATCCATAAGCACTAAGGTAGCTGGAACAATGGACTAGCTGCACATGCTCCTGAAGAAGAGGAGGGTATGGAAGTTGCTGAGCACTGGACTCTCTCTCACTGTCAGAGCCTCAGGGTATTGAGTGGCCACAACTAGCACCAATATCTACCCATTAAGTCCTAATCATCGATACCTACTATGGGCAAGGCACTCCGTTGGGACCCCCAGATACAAAATGACCAAAGAGTTACAGTCTTCCCTTTCAGTGATCTAGCAAAGATATGCACAAATAATCACTGTATTCAGCAGCGTGAATTAAGTGTTCTAGGAAGTATATCCACAGAGCAGGAGTGCGAAAGGCAGAGTTCTTTCTGATGAGAGGAACCAGAAAAGGTTTCCGGGCAGAGTCTCAGCTAATGAATAGGAATTCAACAGGCCAAAAAGCAAGGAGAAGAGCTAGTCCAGGAGAGAAAATAGCAAGAAGGAAGGCACAAAGGCATGGGAGTGCTTGGCAACTGCTTTAGTGTGACTTTATCACAAGGTGTCTGAGTCACGTGGTGGAACATAAAGTTGGGGTAGACCATGCTGTAGAGGAGAACCTTGACCTTATTCTCAATGCAATGGAGAATGGAGGAGAGTGACCTAATCCAACTCCTCAGGTGTGCAACAGTCAGATGGCAAGTCAAAAGGCTGAAGGACAGGAAGACAAATGAGGTGTTAGAATAGTTCTGATGGATGGTGGCGATGGTCCAGCCTGAAGCAGTGAACATTAGTCTTTGCCTTTGTCTAGCCGCTTTATGGCGTTCCAATATGTAAGCAGATCATCTGCAGTTAGTTGCATCTTTCGACTTACGGTTGGTTTAGAAGACAATATGTCAATATATCTGCATATTCAAAACCAGCATTAAAACCATGGCTTACTAACTCTGAAAATGGTGCCTGCATAGACCATTCATAGGCAGCTTCCACTCAGCCCTCATCTGGGAATAATTTCCCCTCAAAATCTGCTTCTCTGCCACTTCTACTCATTATTTCTGGTCCCACTCATTGCCTCTCAATCGTCCCAGTGGGATTCATAAAAGCCCAAGTTATCTAAGGATAGAAGTGTTGGCAGCAACTTTCAAAATCCCTTTGGTAGCCAGGCTTTGCCATGATCCTCTCCCATCTAGAGACTGCAGATAATCTAGGGCTTTTCTACCCCCTCCCCAGACCTCAGAGGCACAGGTGTCCAGAAAAGAGGGTCACATCAAATTTCCAGCCAAGCAGCTGGACTCCACTTTATGCTCTATTCCCACCAGCTCCCATTCCTTCATAATGGACACTGGACAGGCCAACACAAAGCACTCACCTTCATCCCCCCTACACACTTCCCAAACTGCATTCCCATCCTATCCCCGACATAGGAACCTGCCTTCAATCTCCAGGGCTTAGCGGAGACCTTGACTGGTCCAGTCTATGTCCAGGTCCAGTCCAGCTATGACCCTGCTCTGCCTTTGTTTTAGAGTCTTGGTCCTATGACGGGATATGTGAGCAAGCTGTACCCACTTTCTCTTATGGGCAAGGAAGTAGAAGGGAGAGAGAATTGGCAGAGCTTGGGCACAATTGGAATGAGCTTGGTGCTGGAGGTAATAGTGCTACATAGGGAGGCAGATGAGCCAAGATTTTTGTTGAGAGAGTTGGAAAATAGTGATCCAGAGGCAATTCAAGGGACAAAGTAAAATAACTGCTTCTTGAGAACCAGAGTCATCACAATACAGAAGTGATGTGTTACTCTTTGGAAACGAATTATACTGTTCAGAGAGATAATAAGGGAAAGAAAATCAGGCCAGACCTTCTGCATGACAGGAGACAAGACAGGTTGCAGAAAGAACAGGGAATTCAGCACACCCAGATCCCAGTTCCGTGTCCTTGAGCAAATTACTTAAGTTCTCAAAGCTTGAGTTTTCCCATCTGGAAAATGGGAATGGGGGTGGAGGTAAGAGGATGCCTTTGTGAAGACTTATTGACAGGATCAGGGATGAATAAAGCTAAATGCCAAGTCAGTATCTCTAGTATATGTATGGAGCTACAGAAAATCCACGTTGGAGCACATAGCAGAAGCTACAGGCAGACAGATTTCAGCCCTGGAGAAGGAAGACCTTTCCCACTACGACAGCTACCGAATGATGACATGGACTCTTTCTTGAGTCGGCGAGTTCCATGCCACTGAAGAGGACCAACAAACTACAGGGTGGCCATATTAAGGGGATGTCGGCATAGGAACTCCCACAGTGAATAGGAAATGGGGGCAGATGAATTCTAAAATCCCAAATCCCTCTCTGCCCTGACAGCCTGAGATTGTTGATTTTGCCTTTGCTCAGGGAGAGCACAGGATGCCACATTCTCTTCAACAGATACCCTGCCACACTCAGCGGTGAGTGGGAACTGAGGTTTAGACCAATGAACAGCCTAAATGCCATGGTCAAGGCTTCCCATTGTTGAATCCTGTGTCTACCCCTTGCTTACATTCAATTCCATCCTATGGTTCTTTTTATTCGGGTGAGGGGGAGGACAAATCACTCAGGGTTTATTTCGGCAGGCTCTGTAAGTGGGAAGGTTTGATATAAGCAAGCCCCGTGGGCTGCCAGAAAAGCCTCTGCCCTTAAATAGTAATGAGATCTATCGGTCTCCTTAACAAATGCATCTTCCCTGAGTGCTAAGTAAACTGTCTCCATTTACAGTGTCAATATCAACGCAGGGCCTTCCCTGCCTCTCAAGCAGCCTGAACGGATTGCAATTGGCTGCTATTCCTGATTCCTGTGCTCAGTGAGAGCTGTCAATGGGCATGTCAATAAGATACCGGGACTATTGATCAGCATAGGCATTTAGGGGTCACTAGTCGATGAGAACTCTTGCCAAGAGATGTAGAAAATGATAGCTTTCAGATAAAGACAGCAAAGTAAGGCTCCCAAAGGAGAAATAATATAGCTCAATTTCCTCTGTCCTGCTCCTTGTCAATTTCCGTTGGTTTTCTTGAGGGGGGAAGGGGCAAGGCGGGAGAGACAAGGAAGGAGAGAAGTGGGAAAAGCAAGTGAACAACTCAAGGGTTTGACTGAAAACATCTCAGAGAATAGAAAACGAACAGCCGATAAAACCACACAGCATCCCCGAGGCCACTGTCTGTGTCAAAAGAACAAAGGGAAAGACCAAAAGAGGGAATGTTTCTGATAGGAGGGGACTCAGAGGACAAAGACCGGGATGACATGAATTCTTCAGAAATGAATTTTGATGGAATCACAAGAATCAGTTCAACAGCTGTTTGTTGGCCCCACCTGTTAAGTGTTCAACAGGAGTGGGCCAGTTTTTCGGTCAAGTTATTTGCTGTCCCAGACTGATCATCACTCTTGAGTGGAGGGGAAAGGAAGGTCCCCTTTGAAGCAATGCAACTTGTAATCATTCATCACGGAAACAGGATCTGTTAAAGTAACATTTTATGTTGGAGGCGGACAGAGGTGGCAGAGAGGCTGATTATCATTTTCACCACTCTCTGCCTCCAGAATTTTCATGCTATAAAAGGATTGTCCATTTTGTCAGCTTCAACAGTGAATTGCCTTAATGCAAATTAAATTATTCAATTTACAGATAACTGATTGCACGGAAATACCCAGTGCTCACGAGCACAAAACTTTTTTAACTGTTCTCTGCTTTATTGAGTCTTAGGTTTCACAGATAATTCTGGATGCAGAAACATTTCTTCCAAGTAAACAATCAGCAAAATGACAAAAATCACCTTAAAGGCCAGTTATCTACGGTCAGAGCCCTGCTATAAAGTCTTCCAACTTTTTAAATGGAATACATCCCCACACAAGGATAATGAACATGCCACATATTGGTTTCCATTTTTCCCCTTCCTTCCTTCCTTTCTGAATCAAGCTCTTTTGTGACCTTATATACTACCTCTTTGGGATTGTTTTATTCCCTTAATTCAAAGCCACATCTCAGCTTGCCTCTGAGACAGTGAAATTCATCTCAAGTCCTGCCAGTCAGACCTTGTACTTTAATTAAACCCTGAAAGTTGCTTAAAGCAATAATTCAGCATCTGACATCTGAAATTTTAGGAGATGTTTATATGAACAAAAAGATGGAGATGCATCTCAGTGAGGCTTAGCTGTGTCACGCTTCATCCCTCATGACTATATTCTTCACTGTGTGTCAAAGTTCATTCATTCATCATTGCAAAAGATATTTATTGCCAGGTGAGAGCTGATGGCAGCTTAAAAGTAAGGTAGAGGGAGGGCTGATTGAGTACATGTATTTTATTCTGCTTGGTTCTGACTAATGACACTAAGAGGACAACAAAAAGAAGGGGAAAAAACCCAAATGTTCAGCAAATTCACAAAGAAAACAAATGAAGTCACAGCCAACAAGACATGTAAACAAAATTTTGGACGAAGGGAAGCAAGTAGATAAAAGATCGCTTAAGTAACAGACAAGAGAAAGTTAAAATCTCTACTGGCAGTAAGCATAGAGCCTCAAGAGCCAGGCCACTTCACATTGTAGCCCCAAACAGCTCAAGAATTAAAGGCACCAAATACCTCTGAAGCAGGGGTGCAGGACAGGACTAAACATATAAGTGTTGGTTAAAAATCATTAAAAGAAGTAGTCAGGCTTATAGATGCCCTATTCTACCCATGTAGCCAGGTGTCTCCTTCTTTGCTAGGGTTACTTTATAAGAATGGTTCTTAGTGTGTAGCCCTGGGACCAGCAACATCAGCATCACCTAAGAACTTGCTAAAAATGCCTACTGGGTATTTACCCCAAAGATACAAATGTAGGGATCCAAAGGGGTACGTGCACCCCGATGTTTATAGCAGCAATGTCCACAATAGCCAAACTGTGGAAAGAGCCAAGATGTCCATCGACAGATGAATGGATAAAGAAGATGTGGT
>NC_138370.1:28215652-28291508 GCF_054177405.1 Leptonychotes weddellii
GGAGGGGCCTGTTGCCGTGGTTTCCAAATGTCTCTGCCGGAGGCCGGAATTGCCCCGCCCTTGCCCCCTCCCGGCTAAGTAATCTGCTCGGGTTTGCTCTCCGGGGCTTTTGTTCCCTGCGAGCTTTCCGTACAGCTTTGGAGGCGGAGAGTGAAAATGGCGGCCTCCCAATCTCCGCCCCGGAGGAGCCGAGAACTCAGGGCCCTGCTCCTCAGTGAGCCCCCAGATGGGGAGGGCGCATTCTGTATGGAGCACGGGGTGTTATGCACAGACAGTGAATCATGGAACACTGCATCAAAAACTAATGATGTAATGTATGGTGATTAACATAACAATAAAAAAGTAAAAAAAAAAAAAAGAACTTGCTAAAAATGCAAATTCTTGCACCCCATCTCAGACCTTCTGAATCAGAAGTTCTGGGATGATGCTCAGCAATCTGTGTTTCAATAAGCCCTCTAGATGATTCTGATGCAGGCTGAAATCTGAAAACTACTGTTCTATGTGGAGACTGAGCCAGACACGGTCTGACATCAAGGACAACAGCAGTAGCTGAACGTAATAGTCAACTATTAAAGGCTTAGGTGAAGTTGACATACAGAACACTGACCACCTCCCTCACCAACTCACATTCCAGCTGCCTGAAAGTGGTCAGCCAAGCTGCTATGTCCTAGGCAGGATATTTAGGTGTTCTTCCTTGGTAAGTTGATGGGCCAAAGAGAATATCTGCAGTTAGCAACATTAACAGTGGGGAGGATCCCAGATGAAATGACTGGGTCACAGCCCAATCGGCTTATAGGAAAACCCACCAGCCCATAAGCCCCATGCAGTCTTCCCATGGAGAAAGCCTCCCATCAGCCTCACCCCTTAATGATAAACAGACATTCAGTGATTACCAGACATGTGAGGAAATCCCAAAGAAAGAAGAAGGCCCAAAACTAAAACAAGCAAACAAAACAGAAATAAGAAACTTAGAATAAATGTAGACAGTGAAGGAAGTAAGAAAGAGGAGAAAGCTTTAAGAAGAAAATAAAAATGATTTGTTAATCATTTCAAAAGGGGAAGTGAAGATATTACATTTATGAAAGAGGAACAGGGAACATTCAAAAATGGGAACATTGAAGTAAGTTCCCAGTTCTTGCCAAGGCAGAAAACTAGCTCAGACTGTTGGCTCTCTCCCCCAGAATCAACCTGGAGAATTATATGGAAGGTTTGTCATGACAAAGATTGCTGGGCTCCACCTCCAGGAGGTCTGTCAGCAGGATGATGTCAAGACAGTGCCAAAGTACTCTGGGAATGAGGAATGAGGAAAGTAGGTACAGCCTGAGCAATTTTCTTTGGGCATTCACTCTCCACTCATGCATGCTTCATTCTAAGGATTTAAAGGCAAAATACTGAACAGAGAAGTTACCTGATAAACCTGGGGGCAATTGGGAGCAATCAGCAATAATTCTGTGGCTCTTGGGTCCCTTTGCCTTGGGGGTTCATCCCTTACCTTCTCCTCAAGCTCAATGAGTAAGACTCCTCTTCCCCCAAAGGAGCTTGAGCCTGCAGACCAAGACACCCCAGCAGCACAACCATTTACAAAAAAGACAGCAAAATGAGCAACATATACCATCAGAAGCCAAATGATTAGAGTAGACAGAGCAAGAAGTTCAAATAGGCATTATAGATATACAGTTGACCCTTGAACAACATGGAGGTTAGGGGCACTGACCCCCTAAACAATAAAAGAATCCACATACAACTTTTGACTCTTCCAAATCTTAACTACAAATAGCCTCCTGTTAACCAGAAGTCTTACTGATAACATAGTCACTTAACACATATTTTGCATTGTATGTATTATATACTGTATTATTATAATAAAGTAAGCTAGAGAAAAGAAAATGTTATTAAGAAAATCAAAAGGGGTCATTATCCAAAATATATAAGAATTGATACAACTCAATACCCCAAAAACAAATAATCCAATTAAAAAATGGACAGAAGACATGAACAGACATTTCTTCAAAGACATCCAGATGGCCAACAGGCACGTGAAAAAATGCTCAACATCACCCATCATCAGAGAAGTGCAAATCAAATCTACAATGAGATATCATACCTGTCAGAATGGCTAGTATCAAAAACACAAGAAACAACAAGTATTGGCGAGGATGTGGAGAAAAAGGAACCTTCATGCACTGTTGGTGAGAATGCAAACTGATGCAGCCATTGTGGAAAGCAGTATGGAGGTTCCTCAAAAAAATTAAAAATAGAACTACCCTACAATCCAGGAATTGCACCACTGAGTATTTACAAAAAAAAAAAAAAAAACTAATTCAAAGGGATACATGCACCTTTATATTTATTGCAGCATTATTTATAATAGCCAAACTATGGAAGCAACCCAAGTGTCCACCAATAGATGAATGGCTAAAGAAGATGTGGTATAAATATATATACAATGGAATATTATTCAGTCATAAAAAGAATGAAATCTTGCCATTTACAACACCATGGATAGAGCTAGAGAGTATAACGCTAAGTGAAATAAATCAGTCAGAGGAAGACAAACACCATATTATCTCACTTACATGTGGAATTTAAGAAACAAAACAAATGAGCAAAGGAAGAGAAAAGAGAGAGAAACTAAGAAATAGACTCTTAACTATAGAGAACAAACCAGAGGGGAGGTGGGTGAGGGGACGGGGGGAATAGGGGATGGAGATTAAAGACTACACTTATTATGATGAAAAAGAAAATAAAATAATGATAAGTGATTAAAAAGAAAATCACAAGGAAGAGAAAATACATTTACAGTACTATACTGTATTTATTTTTAAAAATCTGCAGAGAAGTGGATCTGCACAGTTCAAACCCATGTTGTTCAAGGGTCAACTGCCCTTGAGGATATAAGAAAAGCTATATGCATTGTAAAAAAGGACAAGAAATCATTAACAAAGAACCAAGTAGAAATATTATATATGAAAAATGATAGTAGAAATAAAGGATCAGTTACATGGCATAATGTCTGTGATGGATACATCTGAAAATGAATCAAGGTGTTGAGAGGCCTAAGTGAAGAAATTTTTCAGAAAGGAGCAAGAGATGGAAACACAATTTTTTAAACAAACATATACATCTTAAGGAAGTATTAATAATGGCAAATAGGAGTGGGGGATGGTACAGGAAGAAAAAAAAATGAAGCGATAATGAAGATATGAACCAAATGAAAAATTCTGAAGTTTTGCTAAGGATATGGAGCAACAGACGCTCACATCTACTGCTGGTGGGACATAAATTGGTGCAACCATTTTGGAAAATACGTTGGCATCAGACATGCTGAAGTAAAGTTAAACATGCATATAATTTATATCCTGGCAAGTCCAACACTAGACATAGATCTTAGAAAAATTCTTGAACACATGTACCGGGAAATATAGAAAACAATCTTTATGGCAGTGTTATCCTTTATAGGAAAAGCCAAATATCCACAAAAAGCATAATGAATAAATAAATAAATATGGCATGTTTGTATAATGGAATATAGAACAGTGAATGGGGCGCCTGGGTGGCTCAGCCAGTTAAGCGTCTGACTTTGGCTCAGGTCATGATCCTGGAGTCCCAGGATCGAGCCCTGCATCGGGCTCCCTGCTCAATGGGGAGTCTGCCTCTACCTCTCTCTCTGATCCTCCCTGCCTGCTTGTGCTCTCTCTCTCTCTCTCTCAAATAAATAAATAAAATCTTTAAAAAAAAAAAAAACAGTGAAAAGGAATAAACTACAGCTTTAATTATTAGCATGTACAGATCTTAAAAACATAATATTAACCAAAATATATAATTTAAAGAAAATAATACAGTATTATTCCATTTATATCAAGGTAAAAATCAGGGAAAACTAAATAATATGTTGTTGAGGAATACACATTTGGGTGGTAAAAAATAATTAAAAATAATTAAAACAAAATTGAGAATCGTGGTCATTTCTAGGAGGAGGAGGAGGGGATATAATGGGGAAATGCACTCAGGGTGCTTTTGGGTAGTTGGTGATGTTCTGTTTCATGATCTTGTAGTGAGTACCTGGATGGGTTTTTAAAACTGTATTCAGGGGGCGCTGGGTGGCTCAGTCATTAAGCGTCTGCCTTCGGCTCAGGTCATGATCCCAGGGTCCTGGGTTCGAGCCCCGCATTGGGCTACCTGCTTAGCAGGGAGCCTGCTTCTCCCTCTCCCACTCCCCCGGCTTGTGTTCCCTCTCTCGCTATGTCTCTCTCTGTCAAATAAATAAATAAATATTTTTTTTAAAATGCTGTATTCAGACTCTACATATATATTTTCCATAAACTCATATGCTACGTCTTACAATAAAAAATAAAACAATTAAGATACATATTCTAGAATTAAAGAAAGATAAAAGACATTGAACTGAAAGCAGGAAAGGGGATGGGGGAGCATAGCAGAGCAAATGGAAAATATGAAACAAGATGTAATAAATCCTAATATAATAGTCATTACTGTAAATAAAAATGGATGAATCTCATGGACTGAATTGTATTGTCTCAAAATGCGTATGCTGGAGTTCCAACCTCCAGTACCTCAGAATGTGACTGTATTTGGAGATAGGGCCTTTAAAGAGGTAATTAAGTTAAAATGAGGCTGTTAGATTGGCCCTATTCCAATATGACTGCCGTCCTTATAAAAGGAGGCGATTAGGACACACAGGAGATACCAGGGATGCCCAGCACAGAAGAAAGGCCATGTGAGAGAGAAGGCAGCCATATGCAAACCAAGGCGAATGGCCTCAGAAGACACCAGACTTGCCAACACCTTGATATTGGACTTCCAGCCTCCAGAACTATGAGAAAATAATACCTGTTGTTTAAGCCACCCAGTGCATATTGTTTTGTTACAGCAGCCCAAGCAAAGTAATATACTTACTAATCAAAAGAAGAGTTTTCAGATTAGATATTTAAAATGACCTAAGAGTACGATGTCTGTAAGAAGCATATTATGGACTCTGAGAAACAAACAGGGTTTTAGAGGGGAGGGGGGAGGGGGGATTGGTTAGCCTGGTGATGGTTATTAAGGAGGGCATGTACTGCATGGAGCATTGGGTGTTATATGAAAACAATGGATCGTGGATCACCACATCAAAAACCAATGATGTATTGTATGGTGACTAACATAACATAATAAAATTAAAAAAAAAAAAAGAAGCATGCTTAGAACAACAAAAACAAAAACCAAAACCAGAAAAGTTGAAAATGTAGAAAATGAAAAACAAAATACTTCAAAAACATTAACAAAAATAAATCTGGGTTAGCTCTTTTAATACTGGGCAAAATAGACTCTCAAGCTGATGCAAAAACAACAACAACAACAAAAACCCTAAGGGGCTGAAAAACATATCATATGCTGGTGAAAGTACTCTCCAGAAAAAGATATGAGCATTTTGAACATGAACACACCAACAATACAGGCTCAAAATATTAAAAGTAACAACTGACCTAAATTAGAGGAAAAAGGGACAAATCAACAGTTGCAGTTGAAGATTTCAACAAGACTTTCCCCAAAACAGACCAAGCAGACAAAAGAAATGAATAGAAATGTAAGAGAGCTGAACAAGAGAAATAAGTTTCAGCACTCACAGAATTCTACGTGAAATGAATAGACAATCTGTGCTATTTTGAGCATTTATAAATCTAAATTGAATACTGGACCATAAAGGAAACCCAATAAATCCCCCAAAATTAGATACTAGAACTAAGTTCCTAGACCATAACACAATACAATATGACACCAATAACAAAGCAATCAAAAAAATCCCACATGTTTGGAAACTAAATATATATTACTAAATAATCATTGAATTAAAAATAGATATCTTGAATGAAATAAGAAATATTAGGGCTAAATAAAAATGAAAACACAGTTCAAAATTTATGCATTTGGCCCTATCTCCAAATAACAGCATTTAAAAGGAAATTTATTAAACACAGTTATTAGAAATCAAGAAAGGTCAAAAACAAATAAGCTAAGGATTCAACATAAGACACTAGAAACAAGGATCAGATTAGGTCCAAAGAAACGAGAGAGGAAATTAAAAATACATATTTAATCATGATCCAGTCAGAAAGACAGAAACAGTAATTTGAACAAGAAATGCTTAATAAAAGTAATTATTAACTATTTGCAAGAAATTACCTACTACGGTGGGGATAAAAAGAGAACTCTAAAGAATGCCAAAGTCTGAGAGAGAGTACCCAAGGAAGCAAAAAGAATGGGAGGGGGTCTGTCCTCAAGGCTAGAATTCAGACATCATTAGAGAAAGTGTGGTGGCCATCCATTGGATGCCAGAGAAGTTCTCCGGACTTCCTTGGACCAGAGTATGTCCCCATCTGGCAGGAACCACAGGCCTAGATTGGCAAACAGGAAACCCCCAACAAGGGGGGCAAAGATCTGAGACTGGCTGGCAGAAAACTGGCCAGTGGGATAACAATAAAACTTGCAAAGCAACTGCCCCTGGGCATGCTGCTAAACCACCTCTAGTTTGCACATGTCTTGCTCAGATATCTAAAAGGCTTGCTACTTTCCTGCCCATCACCCAGTCAGTAGAATGCCAGCCATGAAGTGCGATGCTTTGTGGAATGTCAAGATAGTCCAGATCTCTGCAGACCATATCATGACAGAGAACAGGAGAATTGACATGGCCCTGGGGCAGCACTGGGAAGTCATACTGTTGGCACTGCCGGGTAAAAGCAAACCGCTACTGGTGGTCCTTTCAAATTGGTATGGAGAAAAAAGCATTAGTTACATCAATAATTACATATCAAATGCCAGGAATCGCGCTGATTGGCTCCAGTGGCGGTACAACACTGACAATAGCTGCATTCCAAATTACCACCTCATTCCATTTTTGACAGTCCACAGGTATTTTTCAATATCCACCCAATGTCAGCACACACCAAACTGGTGAGTTCAATGGGAATAGAATCGGTGTCACCACTCCTTCTTCTTTCAATGCTTGGATGATGGCATATGTCTCTGACATTTCCCCAGAGATGCTATATTGTTTCTAATTTATTACCTTGGTATGGAGGAGAAGTTTCAAGGGTTTCTACTAAGCTCTTCCTATCATAATGGCTCTTAGCTCATGGGTTCAGGAGTCAATGTGGGGGATATTCCAGTTTCGAGGTACATGTATTAGGGTTATCTTCAAAATCTGGGGACATACCCCACAGGATGGGTCTGTGGATAAATTAGGCCCACTGTGAGTCAAACTTCAGCTGAGTCTCCATCTATTACTTGATTACTTTAGCCCCTACGGGGGTGGGTCAGACTCACATTTTGGATGCCTAGGAATTAGTGTTAACTCATGGTCAGTGTCTAGTAATGTACAAAAGCTTTGGGTATTACACGGTCACCCCAGTAAATGACCCTAGCTCCTTTTGGGTGAGACTTGGACTTACAGTGACTACCTGTGAAAATACAGCAGGTTCCTTCTTCTGGGGGATCCAATGTCCCCTTCCATCAAGAGGTTCTAGGTCTGTGCATTGACTTCGGTTTTGAAACTGGTGACTCAAGTCAAGTTTTTGGCCAGATTAACAGATTTTTCTATTACATAGATCAAGAAATACTTTAGTAGGCTGCCCAGCCATTTTGTTCTGAGGAACACTGTGATCAACTAGCTATCACCAAAGATCTCAGATACGAGATTCAGGCTTTCTTGAAGAGGTTGTGATTGTAACCCACCAGATGGTAAAGATGTTTGCCTGGGGTTTGCCCCGAGCCAGAGCTGATCCACAAGTACTGGGCAGAGCTGATGGTCAGGGAAGTACAGGACAGGACCAGCAAGCAGGAAAGCCTCCACCAGAGTGCCAGCAGGCCAAGCCTGGTAAGCAAGAATCTGCCCACTGGAATGTTGACAACAGTCTTCTAGAAGCTGCCTGTGATGGTTGCTGTTGAATTCATCACCTAGACGCCAGCTGGAGCACACATAAAACTCACAGGGAAAGTGCCTGCAGAAATGCCACCAAAACTTGCTAGGGGTGAGTTCCACTGTGTGTCCTGCACAATACAGGAGCTAGCAGGAAGAAATACATACTGGAACCAGGAAGAGAAACCCCTTCCTCCTGCAATATCCCTCTAGCGCCCTCTACTGACAAAGCTTAATTTTGTATCAGCTGATGAGGAAGAAATGTTCCAGAATTGCGAGCAGGACAATCACAGGTAGATTTGGAGCTAAGAGGCAATAAAGTTGAACTGCCCCATAAGAAAAGTAATAAACAAAATCGAGGAAATTAACAAACCAAAACATAGTTGTTTGAAAGATTAATAGATATAGAAATCTTAGGCAAGATTAATTAAGACAAAGAGAGAAGATACACTTAAGAGAATATATTCTGAGAATAAAGAGATCTTATGCATTTTAAATATAATAGCAGAGATTTTTTAAATTAACTGAAATGTTGAACCTAAACTCAAGGAAATTTCCCATAAAATAGAACAACAACAATCAAAAAAAAAAAAAAAACCCCAAACATATGGAAATGACTGAAGGAGGATAAAAATTATTCCTAGCTCTGTTTGGGCTCCAGGAATTGCTCTGCCTACCCTTTCTGGTGTTTCTCCCCCTGCATCAAACGTGCACATGTACAGAGCAGTACTCAACCAGACATCTCTAATGGCTCACAACAGAACCTTCCTCTAGGGCATTTCCTGTGCTTCTCAGGAGGGATGGCCTGTGGCCAGTGATGAACTCTAACGGAATAAATGCCCAGTCTTCCTGCCTCTGTATGGAACAACCTCTTTGGTGCAATTTATGATCCAGACCTCCTGTGCAATTAGGCTGAGGCTAGATCTCAGCCTATCTTCTTCCTCTGTGCTGGGATTTTTTGTTGCTTTTTGCTTCTTGTTTTTTGCTTCCCTTATTCCCTAAGAGGTTTCGCTTGAGGGCACTCCCTCAGTAAATCACTAGGACAAGAATTCCTGTCTCTACCTCTGCATCTGGAAATCCAACCTAAGGCAGAAGGGTGATGATGAAAGCCACACAACAGGGAAATGAATCCATCAGTGCTGTATAGGATAGGTTAGAGTAGGGAGACCTTGGGTTAAAAGAAGTCAGTTAGGAGCTAAGTTTTAGGGAAGAGATGAGAGGTAAGAAGGGGCTGAAACTGAGGAAAAGTAGAGAAAATAGAAGAGGCAGACACGTGATTATCCCTGAATAGATTCCTCAATAGTGATGCAACATGGCAGATGAGGGGAAGGAAGGAGTGAAATATAGGAACACAACGTCTCAATGTGGGTGGCTAAGAGGAGGGCAGTCCCACCCACATACAAACATCAGGTAACCAGAGAACAATCATATTGGGAGAAAGCATCCCCATGTAGAACTGTCACACAAGACTTAACATCTGCATGACACTCTGCAATTTACAGAGCTCTCAAATACACCAGCTCCTATTCTCAAAAGATATCTGCGAGATGGACTAGTAGGTATTCCCGATTCTTTACCCTTTCCTTCTTTCTTGTGACCTTGAAGTGCTTCCCAGCAGAGAAGGGGGAGAATATATCTTCATGCCCATTGACTTTGGGCTTGACTGTGTGGCTTACATTTTGGCCAATGTAATGTAAGGAAACATGACATGAGCAGAGCCTTTCTACGTGCTCCTGTGATTCACTTTGGTTCTTGTATTGTTACCTTCGGAAGAACATGCCCCAGGTAGCTGCTGATCCGAGGAGAATTAGAAGACATGTTGAGCAGTGACCCAAATCCAACCCACAGCCTGGAACTACATGCAGTTGATCCTGTCCAATTCCAGCAGAGCCACATGTACCTACAGACCTGTAAATGAGAAGTAAATGCTTGTAGTTGTAAGCCATTGCATTTTAGGAATGTTTGTTATGCAGCACTATTGCAACAACTGACTGATACAGTTAGGTAAACAGATATTCTTAAGATGCCCATTGAGCAGATGGAACAACTGAGATTGCAGAGAGGTTAAGAATTTGTCCAAGTTCACATCTCAAGAGGGTGTTAACTATTCCTTATCTACCTACTCAACAGAAAGAATCTGTAAATGGTGACATATTTCACAGCTTAGAAGCCTAGCGTCCAAAAGAATAATTTTTAAATGCTTTTAAAAAAATAAAGTACTGAGTTTGCTAATAACCTAAGAAATGCATGTTTTCATATATGCTGCCTATTAAGGCTGTTCGTATCATATCAGCAAACATCATGTCGTCTTGGAGAGGTTCCTAGTTTTTCCTGTGAAATGTTTTTCAACGCCTGAGTGAATCAAAATGAATGCAAATGAGGTTTATTAAGTCAACCCCACATGGTGCTGTATTGTCAGCATTTGTAGGGCTGTGACAGGTTAGTTATTGCAGTTTGAAGGAAATGTCACCAACACAGCAGTCTGCAGAATTAACTTAAAAAATATATATATATATATAAAACATCTCAGGATTTTCCACCCTTTTGAGAATCGTCTCCTCAGAAGGTGACAGGGGACTGAGAGAGGCTAAGGTTTGCTCATTCTTTTTCATCAGGAATCACTCTCTGGCTATATGAACCTGAGGCCAAGGGTCAGGGGCTGCAGGTAAGCACCCAGGCTTGAGAGCTGCTGTTAATGGACTGTGGAGAGGGAACAAAATGAGGGTGATTGGAGTTGACAAGGAGTGACAGGAGCCAGTGGTAGCAGCACCAGGTGCCCTCTGCACCCAGAATAAGTGTCAGACTGGCTTGGGGGTGGGGTGGGAGCAGAAGCAAGAAAATAAAGATGGCAAGTGAAGCCCTGGATGCTGGGCTGTTGAACAATGGGCTTTATTAACTCCAAGGAGGCTGAGGATCCAGCAGTGATGATGTCATCCCTTCATGAGCACATTTCTTATGCTCACCTGGAGCCAGCCTGAGGTATAAGCCAGCCAGGTAGTCAGTCCCTCAGGTGACTTGATTTGAGAAGAGTCAAGAGAGTTATTTCCTCCAAATCATCATGCTCATTATTCCTGACTTTGGGATAACTCTTCCTTTACGTCCAGGAGCCTTCTCCTTTATAAGAGGTCACCTCTTACATGAAAATACCTCAAAGGAAAGACAAACGCATTAAACATTCATCAGTCAGGACCTTAGGAAAAATATCTTTTAATCAAAACCTCAAATCCCTCATTTCAGGGACAACACTTGTCACTTAGAACCTGAGTGGAGTCATCCAAGGGAAGGAAAAGGCATTGAAGGAAAACATGCAACTAGACCAAAAAGTATATGTTCTGCCTTCTCAGTTTTCTAAACTAACATTGTAAACCTTGTGCCCATGCTGTACAATCAATCCCAGTTGGGAGTTACACAGAACCCTTCTCCTAGCCACACACAGGACAGGTACTTTCCTTCTTCTACCCTCCTTTATATACAGTGTAAGAACCACCGAGTTTGGAGGATCCTCTCATTTAACTTCCTTCTTTTGCGGTAAGGAAATAAAATGTCAGAAAAAAGGCAAGGCGGGGATGGTTAATCTCACCTAGCTGAGCAGAACATAAACAAGTCTTCTTTTTAAAAATTCTATCTTCCAAAAAAACACCCTTCACTATGTTCTTTGTATAAGCTCCTGAACACAAGGCCTAAATTTATCTTGAGCACTATTAAAATCAGAAGCATTCATTAAATGATATTGATGGATATCATGTGACTGTGTGCTTCTTTGTGCACAGTGAGTTTAAAAGATTCATCCATTTGGCAAACATTTGTTGATTGCCTATTGTCTCCGACCTCTGGGACTTCACAGGCTAAGAAGCCCAAATTGAGCAAAATCCTTGAAGGTTTAAATGTAAAACATCACAGAAGTAAAAGGAACAAGAATTCACATTCAGGATTCATTTTATTATGTAGGGAATGAAGGGAACATAGAGGACCTCAGTGGACATTGCAGAGTTGGGGAGGAATCATCCCTCTCCTCAACAGACAGATGAAACCCAAACAACACACTTTTGTTTTGCTAAGTCCTCCTGGAAAATCCTCTATTCCATCATTATATATAAAAAAACAAAACAACCACTTCAGAACTCTGGAAGACCAAGAGTCTATAAAGCTGTCAGTTGTTGAAGTTCACTGGAGTTGACAGAATATGAACAGCCCTTGCACCAAAGAGAGAATCAGAGTGAGTGTTTCTACAAGGACTAAATTCTGGCCAAGCAGCATGCATATTCAGTGACTTGGAATTATTGCACTCAAGGACAGAGTATCTCCCTCTAAGAGTGGGATTCCAAACAAAGATGCCCAGCAAGGAGGAAGCCTTGGGGACTGAACTCAGGAGAGACCTTGAGGCTGCAAGCCAATTTGAACTCTTCTGAAAGTCCAAAAGGAGTTCCACTTTCTGGGAAAGAAAGTTAATGAGAAAAAGGGATCAAGCCAAGGGCTGAGAAGCATCAGACATAAGCAGCCACTAAATGAGGAGTCAGTAGAGGAGTCCAAGAGAAGTAGGGTGATCCAGGAGAGTTTCCTATCATGAAGCCAAGGAAACCACAGATGGTGCGGAAAAACCTCACTTAAGCCATTTGTTTCAACTCCTTCCCCACCAAACATTTTTAGCAGCTTTCCTAATGGTGGAAAATGATTGATTTGAATTTCAGTCCTTTTTCAACAAAGACAGCCGTGTTGTGGAAAAAGCCATGAACTTGGGTCAGAAATCTCAGGCCTGAATCCTGCTGTGATTGTGTGTCAGAACCCCACTGTGTGACCTTGAGGAAGTGTCCTGATATATAAGGGTCAAGTTTCCCTCATTCAAACTCACAGGTTGCTGTGAGTTTTGATGAGGTAATGGATATAAAAGCATATGTAAACTACTATATAAATAACATGAATTTTTTTACCATAATTCTTAAAGAACTGACAAATGTGGACGTAAACAACAAAAAGGCTGGTGCCCATAGTCTTGAACACAGTGTTTCCCATGCAAAACTGGAGGGGCTAATTTGTCACTCACTACCATAAACACTTCTTTGCTAGTATTTACTATAAATGCTCTGCTCATTTAGTGTATTTAATCCATTATTGATTGATACTTGAAAGGCATGATGTTATGGATGAAATGGAACTCCATAGGTGGAAAGACCATCAGAACAGCAGTGACTTTGGCACTATAACTTGTACTCCTAGCTCCCTCTCCCCAGTTCTGCATTTGCCTTGAAAACAGCTGCATCTCACCTACCAGACATGGTTTGGAGACCAGGTTAAAGCCCTCAAAAAGTCCCATCCCCAGAGCATTGTCATTACTTCATCTGTCAGCTTCTTGAAAAAGCGCCATAATTATTTGTCCTAATTCAGAACTGCTTTGAAGAAAAGCCTTATCCCCAGAGCTTTTTTCTTTTTTCAAAATAATAATAATAACAATAATAATGTATTATGTATATTATTATGTATGATTATGTATATTATTATTATTATCAGCAACAACACTTTAAAATTACAGCTTTTTGAGGATGTAATAGCAGATGGGGAAAACAAGAGTCTGGTAAAAAAAACTTAAAAAGAAGATCTAGGAGATGAGATGTCCAAAGAGTTATTTGAAAAGCTCTGACGTATTTCTGGGAATCTAGAAGTCCATGAGCATATGCAGGGCTGTGCATATACCCAGGAAAGACAAGAGAGGTCTGCAATATTTCCCCCCTGGGTGTCCTTGAGACCCTGTGAAAGGAGAAGGTTATGGCTAAGACAGAGTTGTAAGCTTCCTGAACATTCAAAGCAACCTCAAAACACACAAAGCCACCCACCAAAGGATGGAAAACTTATTAGTTCAAGGTACTTAAGGAAATATGTGACCAACATTAGCCAACCACTAAAATAACCTTGCAAAGATTTCAGTGACTACATGCTACAGGGAATACATGCTTCACAGAATTTGTCTAGAAAAGTCATTAAGCCAACAAACAGCAACAACCACAAAAACAACATAAAAAAATTACCAACAAAAATAAACTCTCATAGAGGGAGATCTGATTTCCAGAACTGTCATATTATAATATCTAAAATGTCTAGTTTATGAGAAAAAAATATATAAAATTATAAAACATGCAAAGAAACAGGAAAGCATGACCTCCAGGTAGGTTAAAAAAAAAAAAAAAGCAGTCATTAGAAACTTCCCTGATGAGGGGGGTGAGGAAGACACTCAGATGTTGGACTTAGCAGACAAATATTTTAAATATTTAAAATATTTCAGCTTTTATATATATACTCAAAAGACTAAAGGAAACCATCTAAAGAATTAAAGCTTGACAACAATGCCTCATGAAATAAGGAATATCAAAAAGAGATTAAAAAAACAAAAAGGAGGAGGAGAGAAGGAAGGAAGGAAGGAAAGAAGGAAGGAAGGAAGGATTCTGTAATTGAAAAGAATAATAACTGAAATGAAAATTCACTAGAAGAGCTCAACAGCTGATCTGAACTGACAGAAAGGGGACACAACAGTCTTAAAGATAGGTGAAATGAAACTATCCAATCTGAGAAATAGAAAGAAAAGAGGATGGGAGAAAAAAAAATGAACAGTGCCTCCAAGTCCTGTGAGACACCACAAAGGACACCAGTATACACATAATGGGAATCTCAGGAGGAGAGAAGAGAAAGAAGGGGACAAAAAAAGTTTGATGTAATAAAGCTGAATACTTCACAAATTTGATGCAAAACAAAATACACATTTGAGAATCTCAATGAACTCCATATAGTATAAACTCAAAGAGATACACATCTAGACACATCATAGTCAAACTGCTGTTAGCCAAAGACAAAAAGAGAATCAGGAAAGCATCCAGGGAAAAATGACTCATTAAATACAAAGGATCCTCAATAATATTAACGGTTGACTTCTCGTTGTATATCATAAAGGCCAAAAGGCAATGGGAAGACATATTTAAAGTGTTGAAAGAAAGCTGTCGACCAAGAATTCTATTTCCAGCAAAACTATTACTTAAAATCAATGGAGAAATTAAGACATCCATAGATAAAAACTGAGAAAATCGGTTACTAGCACACAAGCCCTACAGGAATTACTAAAGGGACTCCTTCAGGCTACAGGGAAGGACATTAGATCATAATTTTAGTCCACACGAAGAAATAAATGGCACTGGTAAAGGTAACTACATAGGCAAAAATTTAAGACAGTGTAAATGTATCTTTTGTAATACTTTAGTCTTCCTATCTAATTTAAAAGACAACTAACTACATAAAGCAATAATTACAAAACTGTGTTGATGAGCTGATAATGTATAAAGATTTAATTTATATGACAATAATAGCACAAAGTAGGAGACAAGGAGTGGAGCAGAACAATTTTGGAGCAAAGTTTCTGTGTAATATTGAAAGTAAGTTTGTATTAACTCAAACTAGATTATTGGAAGTTTTGATGCTAATTGTAGTCCCCCAAACAACTACTAAAAAAAATGCAAAAAATATAGTGAATAAGATAACAAAGAAACTAAAATAGTATGCTACAAAATATCTATTTCACACAAAAAAGGAGTCCTAGAGGAACAAAAGCATAAGGCAGATGGTAAACAATAGCAAAATGGCAGTCATAAGTCCAACCTCATCAGTGATTACATTGAAAGAATTAAGCAATTAAAAAGAGAAATTAGCAAAATGGGTTTGAAATAAGCGCTAATAAAGATAAAAAGGATTAGAATCATACAAAATATATTCTCTGACCATAAGGGGATTAAATTAGAAATCAATAACAGAAGGAAATATGCAGAAATTAAACAACACATTTGTAAATAACTAATGGGTTAAAAAAGAAATCACAAAGGAAATTAAAAAATATACCTTGAAATAAACAAAAACACACTAAAATATACTGAATGCTGCTAAAGCAATGTTTAGAAGATATTTTTTACTTGTAAATACCTAATTAAAGAAAGATAGAAAGATTGATAACATAACTTACAACTTAACAAATTAAAAAATAAGAAAAAATTAAACTAAATACAAACAGAAGATGGAAAAAGATTTAAGATTAGAATGGAAATAAATAAAATAGAGAATAGAAAACAATTTAGAAAGTTAGGAACCAAGAACTGATTCTTTGAAAAAATCAACAAAATCAACAAACCTCTACCTAGACTGATTTAAAAAAACAAAACAAAACAGATGCTAGAAATTAGTAAAAATCATGACTAAAAGAGGGGACATCAATACTGACCTGACAAAAATAAGAGAATTATAAGGGAACACTATGAGCAACTGTGTGCCAACAAATTAGGTAATTTAGATGAAATGGACAAAATCCTACAAAAACACAAACTACTGAAACTAAGTGAAGAAAAACTAGAAAATCTGAATAGAGCTATAACAAGTAATTGAATTAATAGCTGTAAAACTTCTCATGATGAAAATCCCCGATGTTGATGCCTTCGCTGGTGAGTTCTACGAAATATTTAAAGAATTGATATCAATTATTCACAAATTCTTCCCCAGAACAGAAGAGAATACTTCCCAACTCACTTTAGGAGACCCACTCTACCCTTCTACCAAAACCAAAGACCACAAGAAAATTGTTGGCCAGATATTGTCTATGAATACAGATACAAAAATCCTCAACAAAATCCAGCAACATAATAAGGATTATACACTATGGTCCATGCCATTTATCTCAGGAATGAAAGGTTGGTTTAACACCCCAAAATTAATCAATGTAATGTACCATATTAATAGAATAAAAAACAAAACCACACAAACATTACAATAGACACAGAAAAAGCATTTGACAAAATCCAACACCATTTCATGATTTAAAAAGTATTCAACAAACTAGGACCAACAGGGAACTTTCTCAACCTCATTAAAAGCACCTACAAAAAACCCACAGCTACTATCACACCTGATGGCAAAATACCAAATACTTTCCCCCTAAAAACAGAAACAAGATAAACATGTCAGCTGTTGCCACTTCTACTCAACATTGTACTGGAGGTCTCAGCCAGGGCAATTAGCAAGAAAATGAAATAAAAGTAATTCAGATTGGAAAGGAAGAAATAAAATTATTTCTAATGCAGATGACATGACCTTATATAGAGAAAATCCCATAGAATTCAAAGAAAAATTATTAGAATAAATAAATTCAGCAAGATTACAAAAACAAGATCATATATAAAAATCATATTTCTATACGCTAACAATGAACAACATGAGAACAAAATTAAGGAAACAATTTCATCTATAGTAGCAACAAAAAGAATAAAATACCTAGGAATGAATTTAACAGAACCTCAAGACTTGTATACTAAAAATTACAAAGCACTTTTTAAATAAATTAAAGGCCTAAGTAAATGGAAAGACATTCCATTTTCACAGATTGGAAGGCTAATATTATTAAAACGAAATTATTCTCTGAATTGATCTACAGTTTCAACATTATCTCTCTGAAAATCTCAGCTTATTTTTGGGCAGAAATTGACAAGCTGATCCTAAAATTCACATGATACTCCAAGAGACATAAAATAGCCGAAACAATCTTGAAAACGAAGAATGAAGTTGAAGGATTGGAACTTCCTGATTTCAAAACTTACTACATAGCTAAACTAATCCAGATAATGCTGTACAAGCGTAAGGATAGACATACAGATAAATGGCCTAGAATTGAAAATCTAGAAATAAGCCCTTACTTTTACGGTCAATTGATTTTCAACAAGGGTGTCAAGGTATTTCAATGGAGAAAGAACAGTGTTTTCAACTGTCCTGTTTGATGCCAGGACAACTGGATGTGTATATCCAAAAGAGTGAAGTTGGAACCCTACCTCACATGATATACAAAAATTAACTCAAAACGAATTATAGACTTTAATGTGGGAGCTGAAACTATAAAACTTTGAAAAGAAAACACAGGAGTCAATCTTCATGCCCTTGAATTAGACATTGATTTCTCAGATATGACACCAAAATTTAAGCAATAAAAAAAAATATTTGTGTGCTACAAATGTTACCATCAAGAAAGTAAAAAAGAACTCACATAGCAAAAGTAAATATTCACAAATCATGTATCTGATAAGAGATTTGTATCCTCTTACCACTCAAAATTAAAAAGACAAAAAAATCCAGTTTTAAAATGAGTAAAGCATTTGAATAACCATCCATCAAAAGAAGATAAACAAATGACCAATAAGCACACAAAAAGATACTCAACGTCATTAGTCATTGGGAACACAATGAGATACAATGAGATACCACCTCACACCACTAGGATGGCTATAATCAAAAGGCAGATAATAACAAGTGTTGGTGAGCATGGGGAGAAATTGGAACCCTCATAGGTTACTAGTAGGAATGCAAAAGAGGCAGCATTATGGAAAAGAGTTTGGTACTTCTTGGAAACATTAAACATAGTTCGTATATAACCGAGCAATTCTACTCTTAGATATATACCCAGGAGAAACTGAAAATACCTACAAAAAGACTTGTACATGAAGTGGACAGCAGCATTATTCATAATAGCCCAAAATAGAAGCAACCCAAATGTCCATCAACTGATGAGTAGATTAAAAAAGTGATATATCGGGGCACCTGGGTGGCTCAGTTGGTTAAGTGACTGCCTTCAGCTCAGGTCATGATTCCAGGGTCCTGGGATCAAGCCCTGCATCAGCTCCCTGCTCAGCAAGAAGCCTGTTTCTCCCTCTCCCACTCCCCCCTGCTTGTGTTCCCTCTCTCGCTGTCTCTCTCTCTCTGTCAATCAAATAAATAAATAAAATCTTTTTTTAAAAAAAAGGTGATATATCCATATAATGGAGCATTATTCAGCAATAAAAAGAAATTAAGCACTGATCCATTCTATAACCTTGGCTATATTAGGCTAAGCAAAAGAAATCAGTAATGAATGACCACGTATGATTCTATTTCTATGATATATCAGAATAGGCAAGTCTACAGAGAAGGAAAATAGACTGGTTGGCTGCCGAGGGCTGGTGGGCTAAGGAGGATAGAATGGGAAGTGACTGCTAATGGGTTTTAGATTTCTTTTGGAGATGATGAGAGTGTTCTAAAATTGTTGTGATGGTTTTACAACTTTTAAATACATTGAAAGCCATTGCGTACACTTTAAATGGGTACATTATATATAGTATGTGAATTATATCTCAGTAAAACTGTTATGAGTACTTACCAAGACAACACATCAGAGCATCTGTGAATTGAGAAGGACAAAGGGATACTTGCAGTGCCCATGCTTTAAGAGAATCTGGGTCCCAAAAGGGTTTACGAGGGTGTGACTTTCTTCTATGAAAAAGAATTTTGGCTTTACAGAATTATTCTCAGTAAGGTAGCGTTCTCTACCTTTGCATCCTTGTGTGCAGCCGAACACCAGGTAGGGTACCCTCCTCTAGCCCAGCCCTTGAACTCACCGATGACCACTTCTGACGCTTTTGCAATTCTTTCTACTATACTACCAGAACCCCATGTTGAACAGTCCAACCTTTTGATCTAGAACTTTTCTCAACCCTCAGATTGGGATCTAGAGGGTGCCAAGTGTAGGTAGATAATAAAGGCGTGGGGGGGAGGGTGGGCTGTGATTTGGGCATTCCTAAATATAAATGTATACATAACATAAGGCCCTGCGTAAGGTGAACTGGATGTGAGGGCTGGCTGAGGAGAGACGAGTCAGGAGCTCTAACAGGGGCGAGGGAGTGGTAATGAACTTGGAGGAGAGCAGTCAGAAGGGAAAGAAGGTGGACTCCCACTGGCAACTATCAGGTGGGTAATCAGAGAGGAGGAGCACTCAGCAGTGAATTCCAGATTGCCTTGTATTTTCATTTCACTAAGGAAAATGTCTTTTTTTCAAGAATCATTTTCCAGAATGAACGATCCATTTGTAAAGTAGATAATCAGTTCCCAGTCTGGTTTGTTTTGAATCTGGTAGGGTTACTTAAAGAAGGTCTCACTTGCAGTTAAGAGAGGACGGTATTCTCCGTTTCTGAAGGAAGAAATCAAAGCCCTAAGGGTTGGGTTCTCTCAGTTGCCAAAGGACAAACAGGCAGGACTCAGCCAGGGCACCTGCCTGCAGGAGAAACTCGGCTTCCCAAGGCCACAGGTTACTGTGTCTGAGCTGCGTGTGGGCCCTGTGGAAGCTGACATCTCAGAAAATCAGGCTGGGGACTGTCTGTTTCCCTTGGGACAACGGCTGTTAAGAGTAACAGAGAAAGTAACAGAGAAAGTCACTTACTCAGAGGGCCCTAAGAGGTCGCCAGGTTCAACCCCTCATTTTGCAGCTGAAGAACTCAGCCCAGAGAGGATAAGGACATGGCCAGGGTCATTCAGCCAGATGGTGGCATATTTGGAATGAACAGCCTAGCTTCTGTCTCCCCGAAGATGCATGGCCCCAGGCAGGCCGGCCTGTCACTATGAGACACAGAAGCATGCTTGTACCTGCCCTGGCATGCCTCACACTCAAATCAGAAAACCTTCTGCTGCAACCCTGATGAGGAAATTAAATTAGCTACTAATTGGTTAATTGGCAACAAGCTCTGTAAGGCAGTAAGGAACAAATTAAGTTGGAGCGAGACGCACACATTTGTTAGATCCGATCATCTTCATTATCACCTCTGTGGCCCACCAGCAATGCTGTGCGCCTCTCCCCTAGGAGAGCTCTTAAAAGGATCCTATAACCTTTTGGCTGCCAGATTAATTGTTCCTTTCTCTTTCTTTTTCTCTCCCCCTGCCACTACCCTCTCTTCTGGGTCCCTATAATCCAGCATTTCCCAAGTCGTTCTCTGCAGGACTCGTGTTCGTAGTGTGCTGATAAATGTTTAATGACTGGCTCCCTGGGGGTAAAGAGCCTTGATTTGTAGCATTTAGCAATTTCCGTGGTGTAAATATCCCCACTATGGGCCAATTTCAAAGTACCAATACGACATCTACCGGCTTGAAAAATTCCTGGAAATTCAACATTTGGTTCTTGCAAGCTGGTGCAAGCTGATTTCCAACACAACGCTAATAGTGTATACAGAGGTTAATAGGTCCATAGGAAGGGCCCCACGGTCAAGTAAATAAGTAGGAAATTCTGCATATTATACAGATTCTGAGAAGTTCTGCAGAAAGGAAACATATTTAACTTAGCACTTGCCAAACATATTTGACCAGAAAACTCGTGTTTCACAAGGCGCATGTGAATAACTCCTAGAATACTAAGGAGCTACTGACTTGGAAACACTGCATCATCATATCATTATTGTGCAATTTCTGGGGGCCGGCGCCATGCTAAGTCCTTCAGATAAAACACTGAAGATATGCATCTTGCCCACAAAATAATCAAACCAAGGTAGCAAATTATCGAGAACTAGGTGACCGGTACTGACTGTGAGGGCCACATGATTTCAGAAAACAAACTCCATCATCGGGTCAGGACTCAAACAAAGGGTCTCAACAAAGACCTCTCCAGGCAGGGGGGGACTGCTTTGGCAAAGAGGAAGAGAGGCAAATGCGTAGTGTGTGTTCCACGGTAATCAGGAGCCTAGTGTGACTAGGAAGGAGGGGCCAGCGAGGAGCAGATGAGGTGGGAAAGGTGGGTGGAGGACTGATCGGGAATGAAGGCTGAAAAGTCAGCAAGAGGAGTTTGGGTGCTGGGCCCCGGCACGGCCTGGTGGTGAAGCAGAGGGCATATGATCTTTAGACAACACCATTTCCTGAGGCCTAGAAGTCATTCCATTTCTTCTTATCTACCAGGCAGAAATACATGGTGTTTCTTCATGTGGAGCTTGAGGCATGCCAGAGAAGCCTGCTTAGCTCTCTCAATGGGGGCAGGTGACTCTATCTTCCAACACGGACGTGTGTCATCATGGGGTGCTTTCTTCCTACCAGCCCCGGGTGCGGGGAGTACACATGGGATCCCCCCTGTCCCTCGTGCGAATGTGTATCTGGGGCAGAATGTTTAATATTGAACAAATTACTTTGTGCCAAGGGCTGCTAAGTACTGGAAGATTTCTTTAAGTTTTGAATAGATGGTGATCAGTCCAGGGAACAGGAGGCTATGCAAGATGACATGGTCATGATTAGTGTTTATGGCTCCCGAATCACCAATGTAGTGCTTGGATCCCAACCCTACACCCATCACGGGTGTCTTCTGGGCTGTTGGTAGGCCGTACCAAGTGCCTACTTTCCAGGGTAGCTTCTGATCTCTAACCCCAGCATTGTCCCCCAAACAAGTCCTGATAAAGCTGCGAGGAGATGAACTTGATCTTAGTGCCTCCAGCCCGCCCCTCTGTATCCCTTTCCACCCCTCAGTGGGTTAACCTGAACCCATATGGCTCATGCTTTCCACGTGCCCCCTTTCCAAGAAAAATCTCCTCTCCAGAAAAAACATGAAACTTATTTTTCTAAAGTTGCAAATAAGTGGTAACAGCTTAAAGTTGTACCTTTCCAGAGTTATTTATATCTTTGCATCTTGGGGGAAAAAAAACCTTAAAGCTAAAGGATTCAAACTCCACTTTGGGGATTTCAGGCGGCCCAGAGGAGATGAGCAGTAATGACTGCAGAGCAGGAGGGCCGTGTCAGTGCCCTCGAACACCTGGCCTTGATCTCTGCCTTCCAGGGCCTGCCATCATCCCACCAAGCTCCTGATTCCCTCTCCGTGTGTAACCAGACAAAAAGAGTGTGAGGCCAGGGCCTCTAAGTAGACTGAGGATACAGAGAAGAGCAGCCAGGCCCAGTGACAAGAGAGGAAGCAAACGTCGTGAGTTTGACCAGCAGACCCAAGTTCTAATCTCAGCTCCACCACTTTCCAGCTGCCTCTTTCTGATCTTTAAAACAGGACTTACGACACCCACCTTGTAGGATGGCTGGAGAGTTGGGCCCCCATGTGGCCATGATGGGTGACTCCCAATGATGGTGGTGACTGTGGAGGAAGTACTCAAGTCCCTGTCTTTACTGGAAAACTCAGAACACCCGAGAAGAACTTTCTAAACCCCAGAATCTTCCCTGCAGATGATCCCAGTCACAGACTATTATTTCTCGCCGACAACACACCCAGGCTGCCAACCCAAATGATATAACTCCATAAGACACCAAAATGCAGGTGAGGGCAACGTTCCTCTCTAGAGGAAGCTGGACCAGAGGTTGATTGGTGCTGACAGCAGGTGTGGGGAAGACGTTTTTGCCAAGCATCCAATATCCATGGTCCTCTGGTAATTCAAATCTTTCCAAATGTCACTGAATCTGTCTGAGTGTGACAGCTCTTCAAACTGGGGTCCTTTCTCTGAGCCTGAAGACCTGGACATATTCCTGAAGGGACTTTTGATCTTCATTTCTTTCCAGATGGGAGGGTCCTTTGTCAGACAAAGTCCAGACTCATGAAACCTGCAGACAAAAAAACCTAGTGACAGGTCGTCTGGCAGGTGAAGGCAATAACACATCCAGTGTAGGGACCCGGCTAGTTGGATAAGACACATGACATTCCTGAAAATGAACAGTCAGGGAAAAATACTTATACTGGTCTTCAAACCCACTACAGCATCACCCCCACTTATCTTGAGGTCTGACTTCTAGTAACTTCCAATGTGTGCAAGCAGAGAAAGCCTGGACACCTAAAATAATTACTGCACAGACTTATCCCAGATTCGTGGACTGCATTGCTTAGAAGGACCAAGGCACTCAGTCAAAGTCTCTTCACTCTTGCTTAACATGAAAGTCTAACAATCTCAGATATTTGGCTTCCCGTCCCTGCACATTGGATGTAGCATATATAAGATGCCCTAGGGAAGAAAGAAGGAGACATTAGAGACAGCTCAATAACAGCAATGAGAATTGACAGCTGACAGCTTGGTAGCAGCATGAATGGACAAAGCTAAAAGTGAGCACAACGGTGTGTGTGTTGGATGGTCATAGAAATTAGGCAGGGTCATTAAGAAGGGGTTAAACTCTCTTGCATTTCTCAAAAGATAAGAAGGTGCAGAATACATTTTAGAAAGGCTTCCATCCAGAATACCTAAAGTAAATTAAATTGGGGGTTGAGAAAGAACAAGCTTGGGAATTCAAGAAAATTCACTTAAGTGGAACGCTGTCCTCCCGTGACAGCGCAAGATAAATGAGACGGTACTCCACCTGCAAAGGCTGCTGTCACGGGGCTGGGGAAGGAAAACAGCCTCCCGTAACCTTTCCAGAGGCTCATAATGTTCTGAAGCGTCCCCATCTTCCCAACCCCAGCCCGCCGCCCGCCTCGCTGCGGGGATGGCTGTGTGCCCACTGCAGCGCAGGGTAGAGCCCCTCTCCCGTAATGCGCACCTGGGGCACGGCGCGTGCCAACCCTCTTGGGAATGAGTGCCACCGAGAGATCTTGCCGGACACATGGTTCCTCCTCTCCTCGCCTTCTCTTCTGCTGTCCCTTCCACCTGCCGCCTCCCACTCCACAGGGCACCCGGAGCCGGAATGTGGATGTAGCTGACAGCTATCGACCATCAACGGGCCTTCAGCTTTCATTCATGAGCTAAGCATCTCTCCAAAGTCTGAGGGGTTTCATCAAACCTCTGCTTGCGCCCTGCATGCACCACTCCCCTATGCCCTCAACCTCCAATGAACGCTCCAGATGTCCAGTGCCACTCCCCACCTCCAACCCCTGCCCCCGAGAATGGGTTCCAGTTGATCTGGGGTGGCAGGGGCATGAGTATGTGTTCCAAAGCTCCCCCCAGCCCCTGCCCCATGATGCTAATGTGCAGCCGGAGCAGCGGCCCACTGACTTACTCTAGAGCAAAAATCAGCAGAGATGCCATCAGGGAGCTCCAAGAAGGGCTAAGGCTAAGACGGACTTTGTTGAGCTAAATAAAGCCCAGAGGCTGTTTTTAATGTTCAGATACCGAGAAGAAGGTAAAGAGGGAAAGGAACACAGGCCTGGTGACCCATGAAAGAAAGGGAATGAGAGCATTGAGGGGCAGGTACCGACCTGCGAGGACAACAGAAGACTCTGGAAGCTTTGGAGGCAGAAGGGGCTTGGGGTTGCCCACCAAGAATCACTAAGAGCAACCAAGTTTGTAAGCATGAGCAGAAAGCCAAGCAGCATCACAGACACCGTTAGGCAGGGGGCAAGCAAGCTTGGGTGATGCTGCCCTGCATTCCCAGTGGTGATCTAGCCTGAAGCAGCCAGGGGGCCCTTTGTGGGCTTGCTGCTCCTCCCAGGCAAGAGACGGAGGGAGTGTGAACCACCTCTGTAAGGCTTTCCCTTCTCTCTTACCTGGGCCAGCTTCAACCATAACCGGCCAGCCCCTCGGGCATGAGGGAGATGGCGGTGGGAGGCTCTCAACGGCTCCCTCTCCTGGCCCCGGCCTGCAGGATGCCCACTAGTCCATGCTCCTGGCCTTAACCAGAACGAGTTGCCTTTTACTTAACAGGGACTTCGGGGGCAAAAACTTACCCTTCCTTCTCAAAAATCGGAAAGCCGTGCTTGCATTCTGGCCACCACCTAAGAGCCTTGTGCTCACCTCACCTGTCCCAGCACGTGGGCAAGAAGTCCAGGAGCGCTGTCCCAGCCCCGGGCAGTGTCTCGATTTACTTAAAACCCCCGCCTAGTACCAACACAGGATAGGAGGTAGCTTAGAAAACACCCCCACATCATTCCACAAAATAAAATACATTTAAAACAAGAGAACTGAGGCCAATATATATATATATATATATGAGGCCATATATATACAAATATGATATATTTGAGTAGCAGATGACATGAGTATCAAAGCAGAGACACACACTGTGGAATTCAACACACTGGTGAGAGATGGGCCACTAATTTGGCTCCGCGTTTTCTAATCCCCAACACAAAAGAAAATGGTATCATTTACACAATTCAGAGTTCATAACATAAAATCTAAACAGTTGTTCAAGATAAACATAACAGTTCCTGGAACTGAAACCAAACAGAAATGCCTCCCCTAGGCCCACGTGGAAAGGGTCCTGTGATTTAGTGAGTAACCCTTCTGTAAACACACAGCAGGGAGCTTCATGGATCTGTTTTTTAAAACATCCTTCAGTGCAGGCCGATGTCACAAAGCCAATTTGTTAACCAATCAGAAAAATAATAATTTACAGGAGACCAGTACAAATGTTCTGGGTACCAAAGTCTGGCTTAACTAAAAAGTCGCTTTTTGAGAAACCAGAAGAAGGGGTAAACTGGATTGTCGTCACTTGACACATAAGAAGACTGAAGCTTACAAGATTGTCCAGCTGACTCAGATGTCGAGTCTCCCATCTATTAAGCAAAAGAACAAGAACTCAAACAAAGAGTTCGGATTTGTTTGCATTTTTGTTTGTTCACCAAGCCTAGTTTGTTCGAATCTAGACAATACAAGTGGGAGCAGCCTCTGAAGATTGAAAGTCCCCACTAAGGGGTTGCTACAAGGCAAGAGGAAGCCCAAAAGTTTATACTCAGGCCAGGCCCCACCTGGGATCCTTAGCCTCGGCTTGCCCTTCGGGTGTGGTGAGTCCCCTGCTCCCTGCCCAGCCCAGAATGGCCATCCCGCTACACCAAGAGATCAGATGGCTGCTCCCCAAATGGCCCTGAGGTGGCTCCTTGTCCCCTCAGTGTGGCCCCTCCGACATTCCGCATGTGCCCAAAAGCAGCTCCCAGCTCTGGTCTCGGCTGCGTCCGGCTCCCCCACTTTGTTTCCTCCCGTGGGCTCAGGAGCTTAGAGAGCGTAATGGACTTGGGTGTGGGAGGGGAGCTGCAGCAGGGAATCTGTCGGGGGAAGAGGAAGAAAGAGAAGAAAAACGGCCCCCTCTGAAAGTTTTCCAATCACTCCAGCCACCACCATCTCTAATTCTTTTCTTAAAGTATAAAATCATTCTTCCACTGATCTCACTCGTGGTCAGAGCTCAGTACAGGCCCATCCGTCACGGGACTGATTTGGTTCAGCAGGTGTTGGCTGGGCAATCGCTCATTTCAGGCTAATCTGCTAGCGGCTGTCAGGGGTTATGGAGTATTTATTGAGTTTGTGTCAGGTCCGGATGACCAATAGCCAACAGCCGGTGGATACGCACTGACATTGATGATATTGCTGAATTAAACGAGGTGATGTATACTCAACTTCCTTAGAGCCAGGAATGGACCCTGGGATCATTTCATAACCTGATGCAGACGATCCCTGGGCTTTCCTTTTCAAAGAAAACATCACACACATGGCATTTCTATTTAAAGAAGAAAAAAAAAATACATGATCCTCAACAAACGTGGTCATGTCTGTATTTAAATGAACAAGAGCATCGCCTGGGGAGATGGGAGGGGACAAGTAAGATCCAGACGTCTGGCAAACGGCCTCCCGTGCACTGCCAAGGCCCGTTGGATTCACATTTAGATGTGGGGCCTCACCAGGAAGAGACATTAATTGGTGACCTGGACTCCGGTTTATGGACGTAAATCCAGTCAGAATCTGCCTTTGGTGGCAGCAAGATGTCACAGACGAGAGCCCTAGAGCTGGAGTCGGATAGCAGCAAGGAGAGGGACAAGATCGAAAGGGCTCCGGGGAAGTCAGGCAAGGTGCTGTATGTGCTGGTACCTGAAGATGACCTCTTATTCTTGTCCTCTCTCTCCTTTTCTCCTTCTGAAAACAGCCTTCCCCTCAACCTCACCCGACTGCAAGGCAAAGGATGCAATTTTCCACCATGGCACCTAAGTCAACAGTGATGGAGGGACGGTCAAAAAACTCGGGCAGGAGCACCACATTCAAGTGAGCAGAATTTGGCCGAAAGGCTCTGGGTTAGCCCGCCTCCGAAAGAAGCTTAACCAATGCCATTGTCAGTCCTGTGGCCAGGCCCTAAGGTCAAATCTCCAACCCCCTCGCGGGGAGGGAGCAGGGACAATGGCTCTGCACTGTGAATGGGACCAGACAGGCAATCTGAGGTCTGCAGCAGTGTGGCATGAAGCTGGTCACTTGCGCTGGCCAACCCTCAGGGTCTCATTCTGGCAAATGCCCACATGCGAGTCCTAATGGCCATGATTTGGTGACTACTTTGGAAGGATTTACTCTCTAACCCCACCACTTCTTCCCTTCAGAGAAGCACTGGTCTCCAGCGACTTGAAGGTGGCATCTGCCCTTTGGAGGATAAATCAGCAGGGGGAGCGCCTCCCAAGGGACGAGGGCATAGAGGGCAGCACACTCAAAAGTGTTCTGTTTTCTGACCGGGGACAGCTGTTGTCTTCCAACACCGACTCTGGGCCAAGTCCCGGGAGAATGATTTTCCCCATGTTCCCCAAACAGAGAAACTGAGGCTTCGGGGATGAAGTGAGCCAAGGAGGCCACCCATCTGGGAAGAGACCCAGCTGGGATTCCACTCTTGACCAACCATTTTGGTTGGCTCTGTGCCACCCACAGTATTTCCCTGCCCAAGGAGGGGCGGGGATCTCACAGAAGCCATCGGTGAGGCCCAAACTTCACGTTAGAGCTACATCTCCCTTCATCCCCAGGCTTTTTTGAGAACTGCTAAGGAGCATAATGGCATGTTTTACACTTCCCCTCCCTCTCCAACACCCCTCCCCTGCCCGTCTGCCCCTCACCACAGGGAAAGGAGAGAATTCAGCACAGACAGTAAAGGAGGCAAGAAAGGACAGAGCCCAGATAACCATTCTCAGATAATCAATCGCCGCCCCTGCAAATACATCATGTACGTAAGAACCTCTCACGTATGAAGAGCAATGACGGGTGCATAGCACACACACACACACACACGCACACACACACGCACACACACACACACATGCATGCGGACTCCTAGATTGCTAGGTGCTCTTGGCAAGCGGGTGACTAGCTCTGTGATGCTTCCCGGTGATGGAAATTGAATTTAGGTTACAGAACATCATCTGGCCCAATTGCCACTGAATTATTCCACACAAAATATCAAAGTTAATTTTTGGGCCTGTCAGCCCGGTTGATGAGTTGGGCGGCTGTCAGCCCGGCTGCTCCTGACTTCAGTGCCAGAGAAGAGTCTGAAAGTCACGCAATCCAAACAGCGACCTTGGCGGGGGGACGGGGGTTAGATTACCGGGATGATTAAATGCCAAGGCGAAGGTTCCGGAGTCCGGATTTGAATACCTGTTTACATGTAGGGTAACAGATAGCCGCCCGCTGCCTGCAAGGCTGTAACTCACTCCCCGGAGTGCTGCCGACACCATAAACCATGAAGGCCCTGCTGGGGAAGTCTGCGCGGCGGCAGCCGGGCCTGGGGGGTGATTTAGAGCTGGGAGATCCATTGAGAGACTGTCTCATCTATTGTCTTTTATTACATGCACTACTCAGTCTCTCCCTCTTGCAACTTTTTTTTTCCCCCTCCAAGAAGCACCAGCAATCCAATCTCCCTTAAAGGAATGTTATTTGGAAGTGCTAGTTTGATTCAAAGATGGTGAGGGTTCTTTATGCCATCATACAATTAAAAAAAAAAAATGCTCACTGCTGCCACTGTATAAATATATAAATATATATATATTTTTTTCTTCTTAGATCAGCTGAACCCCATGTCCTCCTCTTTCCATCCCAATGGGCAAATCTATCCTGGCTTCCACCTTTAACTCCTCCGAAAACCTCCCCCCCCAAAAGCCAGCAAGACCACTTCTTTGCTTCTCTTCTGGCTAATTGTCTTGGGCCATTTGATGTTGAAATAATCCATAATTGCTTAATCTATCCGCGTCTGTGTGGCAAGAAGCAGAAAAGCACTTTAGAAAGATCAATCATCTAAAATCATTGAGCAGCATATTGGAAGCAGGGTCGTCGCCTGCTCCCAGCTGGGAAAATGATGGTGGAAGGGGATAAAGGCTTGGAGAGGAGGCCGTCTCTGTCTCCATAGCTTTTTGATTCCAAGATAGATTACCAGGAGCGCTAACTGCTCTCCGTTTGTGCTAAACAAAGATAATAGCACTTGAAGTCACAGCCGCATAAATGATACGACAATCAAATAAACGGCCCCCTGCTCCCCACCTCCTGCTAGCGTCAGCTCGCTAATAGATTAGGCAGCACAGTGCAGTGGGGTGCGGGGTGTCTTCGCTGTTGGGACCTTGATCACCAGGGACCAAGTGGCAAAGAGGAATGTGAGTTCCTAAACAGCTGAAAAAAATGTAAAAGGCTCCATATACTCTCTGTAAATAAGGGATACCCAGGCTGGCGAGAGCTGGGTGGAGTAGGGTCAGATCTCTCCTATGAATCAAATTAGTGGCCATTCAACTAGTACTACAGCTCAGGAGGCCACAGGGACCAGGCAAATGCCACGGTTTTCAAGGTTATGTGTCTCACTTCACCCTCCTTGTTCTCACAGGTTTGAGGGACTGTTCTTTCTGCTCGCCACTTCCTGGAGAGCCCCGGGCCTATCTGAAGACCTACCCCTAACCACCCCTGGGGCTCCCTGCCTCTGAAGGGACAAAGTTGGCTGAAAGGGGGACAGCTGTCAAGGTGAGAAAGAGGTAGGTCTCCTCTGACTCTTCACCTGCTGCTGGCCTGACGGAGATGTTCACACAGGTGGCTTCAGGCACAGGGGACTGGGAGGGACTCCCAGAGCGTGAGAAATACATCAACTTTCACCAGAAGTCACCAGACGCAGGGAGTCTAGATATGTGGCAAAGCTGAAAGAGCTGAAGCCTAGAACCCAAGCCTACATCCTACTGCTCACTGACTGGGTGAGTCATTTAGCCCCTCTGAACCTCAGTCTTAAAGATACTTCAAAATGACGTGGTCAAGTTCAGACCTAGTATTTCATTATATTTTTATTGAGGTATAATTAACATAGAGTGTTATGTAAGTTCCAGGTGTGTGATACAGTGATTCAGTAATCTATACACTTCTCAGTGCTCACGAAGGTAAATGCACTCTTAATCCCCCTTATCTATTTCCCCCATCCCCCCCACCCCCTCCATCCCACCACCCACCTGCCCTCTGGCATTTGTTCTCTGCATTTCAGAGTTGGGGTTTTTTGTCGGTCTCTTTTTTCTTTGTTTGTTAATTTGCTTTGTTTCTTAAATCTAGTTTCTTAGCTCTAGTATTTTAAACAACTGACAAATTCAGACCCTTCTGTAAGTAGTTACTATTGTAAATTTAATTATTTTATCCTCAAAATAACCATATGGGGGCAAATATTATTATTCTTTCCAAGTTACAGATGAGAACACTGAGGCTCATAGAGGTTGAGTAAGTTGTCCAAGAATACACAAGTTTGCTTTGGTGTTGTAACTATCATAATCATGACTATCATTGCTAGCTACCACTTCTCTCATAAAGTAAGACTGACTTGTACTCTTTGCTGGGGACTACTCAAGCCACGTGAAGTGTCGTACTACATTCCAGAGAATGTTGGAGAACACTCTCTGCTCTTCACAGGGCTCTGAGCCACAAGTCATGATGGGCATGCTCAGAGCCCAGGTGTTTTATACTGACCACTTCTGCCCATTCCCAAGCCCACAATCCCAAGTAGTTGGAATATGTTTGCAGCCTGAGTCCCTGTCTAAGGGAGAATGTTTGAACTATCCTAGAACTGTCAGAGTACTAAGAGCTGCCAATGACCAAAATGGTCTAAGGCACCCTCTTCCTGCCTGACCTCCGCCTTCTTTCTAGGGTGAATAAGGACTGCAAGTAGCAAAAAGGATTACAAACACATCCCAAGAACTTGCTGACTCCCCACAAAAGGCTTGTCAACAGCCTGCAAAGGGGAGGGATGGGCATGAAAGGGAATGGCAGAACATGCTAGAACCCCATGTCTGGACTGAAAGGAAGATCTGTGGCCACACTCTCCACCCAGTACTTTGGCACTAGGTAGAATCTAAGCAGAGAACTCAAGTCATCAGTTTACGGTATTCACGTCCCTTCCCCTCAGCGCCACATCCCCACCCACACTATGCTGTCCCTGCTGGACTCAAACCCAACAAACCCAGAACGCAGTACTTCCACTGGACAGGTGGGGAGCTCTTTACCTAGTAACTTCCTGACATTTCCCTTCTCTCATGAAACCAGTAAGTAAAGGTAAGGCAGGACCTGAGTTCATAGGTACACAGTGGGCACAAGGTGTCTGACATCTAATAGGTATTCGTTCAATAAGTATGCTATGAATGAAATGTATTAATGGGTGTCCATAACAAGGATACAGAAAGGAAAAAAGAAGCTGCTGGAAGTGATTGAGCCTCATGGGGTCAAGAAAAGGATGATGGCAAAATGGATCCCAGAATCACAGTGACCCATATATGTACAAGGTCCCAGACTGGGATTAGGGAGCCAGCGAGAGACTTGCAAGCAGTCTAACAATGAATGGGAGCTGGATAACCAAGAGTTTCAGTACCAAGGGGATGTATCCTGGGAAAAGACATAAACACATGTAGAGAAAGAAGCCCAAGGGATGAGGAAATGGGGTGGGGGTGGAGGAGTTTGTTTTCAAGACCTAGGGAACTACAGCAGAGAGCAGAAGGAGACTGTGGCAGTGGTCCCCACACCCTACTTGGCTCTAGCCAAAGAAAAGAACTGGTAACAAAAGAAAAAAAAATGATTGCAGTCAAAGTAACTCTTGATACGTTATGACCTCTTCTCAGATTATTTGAATTTGAGAAAAGCTAAAAGGCAAATTGAGCCCAACGTATCTTGTTATCAAGGAAATGTGAATTCTACTTTTTCTCTTAATATTTTTTATTGTTCAGATAAGGAGATCTGAAAGCTTGAATTTAAATTAATGTTGTTTTCCGGACTAATCCAAAGTTGCTAGGTGGAAGGACACCCTCCCTTGTCCTTGCACTGGAAATTCCATCTGACTTGTTTTGATTTGGTTAGCAACGAATGATATACCTTCTTTGAAGAGAAAACTAATCCTTGCCCTTTGAGCCTATCAATTTCTCTCTTACTTGCATAGGCTGGCCACAGCACTGTTAAATTTCAAATAGGGAACTATGACAGTAATGGAAATAATCAAATATCTAAGAATTACACTAACAAAGACCACACAAGATCTCAGAGGAAAACCTTAAAACTCCATTAAAGGAGAGAAAGGATAATTTTGAAAATGAGAAAAATAGAGAGGGATATCATTTTTCATGGATAGAGTGATTTAATATTATAAAGATGCCAATTTTAACCCAATTAATATATACATTCTAAGCAATTTTAAACAATATCTCAGCAGGATTTTAAGGAAATGGACATTTTAATACTTTATAAGAAAATTGGGGTTCATAGGTGGCTAAGTCAATTTTGAGAACAAAAGAAATAATTACAATAGGTGGTACGGTAGAAGGAACAGGAAAATAGAATTCTGGAAAAAAACACTCAGAAGCTCAAAAATATATTCATGTACAAATGGAAACATGATAGATGAGATAATGCCACCACAAACCAGTGAGAAAACAGTGGATTTTTAAATAGAATAGATGTTATTTGGAAATTGCATCGCTATACTGGGGAAAAAAGCTTTTAGATCTCTGACTTGATTATATGCCACAAAATCTCTGGATGAATTAAAGACCCAAATATGAAAGGTGAAACTACAAATATAATTTTTGAATATAGGAGAACAATTTTGTCATAACAGATGAAGGAGAACTTCTTAAATAAGACCCCAAACACACAAATCATAATATAAAAATATTTTAGGGGGCGCCTGGGTGGTACAGTCAGTTAAGCGACTGACTCTTGGTTTTAGCTTAGGTCATGATCTCACAGTTGTGAGATCGAGCCCCAGAGCAGGGTGCATGCTCAGTGCAGTCTACTTGAGTTTTCTGTTCTCTCACTCTCACTCTCTCTCTCCCTCTAAAATAAATAATCTTTTAAAAAAAAAAGATTAAAAAAAATATTTTTTGGATTCAAGGGCAGTATTTCTATTCCATGAATGACATTGTAGACAAAATAGCAAATGGGTGGGAGAGAGGATAAAGTTGTTTTTGATGCTTAAAACTAAAAAATGGATTATTGTCTAGAATATACAAGCAATTTTCACAAATAAACACAAGAAGATGGGAACCCAATATAAAAATGGAAAAGAACTATAAGTAGGCAATTCATGGAAGGGGAAATCCAAATAGCTAACATAGATAAAGAGATATCCAACTGTATTAGCAATTAAATAACTGTAAATTTAAATATTAGTGAGATCCTGCTTTCTGACCATCCCAATGTCCAAAATTTGAAAATCAGATAACTTTTTGGGGGCACCTGGGTGGCTCAGTCGGTTGAGCGGCCAACTCTTGGTTTTAGCTCAGGTCCTGATCTTAGGGTTGTGGGATTGAGCCCCAAGTCCTGCTCCACGCTCAGCAGGCAATCTGCTTGAGTTTCTCTTTTCCTCTCTCTCTGCCCCTCCCCCTGTTTGCACATGCTCTCTCTCTCTAAAATAAATAAATAAATCATTAAAAAAATAAAAAATCATGGGGCGCCTGGGTGGCTCAGTCGGTTAAGCGTCTGCCTTCGACTCAGGTCATGATCTCAGGGTCCTGGGATTGAGCCCCGCAGCAGGCTCCTTGCTCAGCAGGGAGTCTGCTTCTCTCTCTCTCCCTCCGCTGCTGCTCCCCCTGCTTGTACTCTCTCTCTCTGTCAAATAAATAAATAAAATCTTAAAAAAAATAAAAATAAAAATCATATAATAACTTTTGGAAAAATACGGAGAAACTTGAACCCTTATGCATTATTGGTGAGTGTGCACACTGGTATTTCCATTATGGAGAACAGCATGGCAGTACTTAGTAAAAGTGAGAATGTGCATGAGCTAGACTCCAGCAAGTTTTAGGTATTTTAATCTCATAACTGACTGGTGTGGCAGGGATTTGGAGACACTTAAACAGTCTTCCACTAAGGAAATGGAGCAATTAACATAGGTACATCTGGTAATATAGATAGATTTTCAAAACAAAACAAAGTGTTGACTCCCCCTTCTAAGTGGAATGGATTAACCAGGGGCCCAGAGCACTCCCACAGGGAAGAACTAGGAAAACCAAAATGATAAAGAGTGACAATGCCAAATACCAGCAAGGAAACTGAGCTCTCCACACAACCACTTTGGAAACAGCTTGGCAATATTTCCTAAAACTGAACATATTCAAAGACCCAAAAATTTCACTCCTAGGTATGTACTCTATAGATAAGCATATATATATTCATCACAAGAATTTATAAGAATATTCATAGAAGAACCACTTGTAATAGTAAACTAGGCTATCCTAAACTAGAAACAACCCAAATACCTATTCAGAGTAAAATGAATAAAAACATTTTGATGTATTCACACGAGGGAATACTACTTTGCAATGAGAATAAATGAACAACATGGATTAATCTCACAAATATAATGTTCAGGGAAAGAAGTCAAATAGAAAAGATAAGAAGTAAAATTCCATTTATGTACAATTCAAAAAGAGCCAAAATTCCTGTCTGGTATTGAAACCCAGAATAGTGGTTACCATTTGACAGGGAAGGACCGGGACGGAATGGGCATGAGGGGAGGTCCTCCCAGGTTCAGATCACGCTCTGTGCCTTTATCTGGGTGCTTGTGAACTTCACTAACTTTGTGAAAATTCATTAAGCTGTACCCATACAATTTGTGCAATTTTCTGTATGTTGATTATATTTCAATAAAAATTTACATAATAAAAATTGGAATGTTGTGTAGCACAGTAAGATATAGTTACAGATGGTGACTACATTTACTGTGGTGAGCATTTCATTATGTATATAATTGTCAAATCACCGTGGTGTAAACCTGAAACTAACATAATGTTGTATGTCAGTTATATTTCAATTAAAAAAAAATTGGAAGAAACAGATTTAGTTCAGCGCTATGTACCTGAGGTTATAAAAAGAAGAAAAATAAATAAAATAAAAACACAGGAGATTCTGAGGGGAAAAAAGTTAGAGTAAAAAGGAAGAGAGAGGGGAATCTATTTGGACTCTCTATACATCAACTCAGTAGTTTAAAGAGAATACCAAGGTGAGAGCAGTATAAAACAATATTTACAGAAATGAAAGCTTCTTTTTTTTTTTAAAGATTTTATTTATTTATTTGACAGAGAGAGACACAGAGAGAGAGGGAACACAAGCAGGGGGAGTGGGAGAGGGAGAAGCAGGCTTCCCGCGGAGCAGGGAGCCCGATGCAGGGCTCGATCCCAGGACCCCGGGATCATGACCTGAGCCGAAGGCAGACGCTTAACGACTGAGCCACCCAGGTGCCCCCAGAAATGAAAGCTTCTTAAGCATGGGGCCCTATTATTGCCACCACCATGAATCACTTTAATTGACAAATTTGGTTTCATAGTCCAAGTAGGAGTATAATCATTAGTGTGTGAGTGCTTTAAAAAGGTGAGAGAAAGAGAGAGGGGGATAAGAAAGAAAGAAGAAAGGGGGGAAGGAGAAAAAAAGAAAAAGAAAGAGAAACAGGGAAGGAACTCAGTACACTAGACTTCTCCTGTTTTATTTTTTTTTAAAGATTTTATTTATTTGAGAGAGAGAGAGAGCTCACGAGCGTGCACAAGTCAGGGGGGAGGGCAGAGGCAGAGGGAGAAGCAGGCTCCCTGCTGAGCAGGGAGCCCGATGCGGGGCTCGATCCCAGGAGCCCGGGATCATGACCTGAGCCGAAGGCAGACACTTAACCGACTGAGCCACCCAGGCGCCCCTCTCTTGTCCATTTTAGTACAGGGAGCCTACTGGGCCCCTGTGATCTGACCACATTTTTAAGAAGCAGGGGATCGGGGAAGACAGACAGCACTGCTCAGTTTCTCTACAACTGGCACAGCAACGTGGGCCTCGTGGACTCATTATTGGGTGCAGGCATACCGTTTTTCATCACAAACTTCGGATCCCTTTCTTAGTGCATAGCGGGAAACAGAGTCTCATTTGGTATGAAATGACCTGCCCCGGGCTAGAAAGACATCGATTCCCAGAAAATACACTTCGTTCTGGGTGTTCAGTCTTTTGGTCATGGTTTTTCTTTATTCCTTTTGACCTGGAAGACTTAATTGAAATCAAAATGCCTCCTAACCAGACTGAGACTGCATTTTGAGGTTGTTTTGAGCACGGGCTTTTAGGAATGGGAGCTGGATTTGTCTCAATCAGCTTTTGCTTCTTCCATCTTAATTTTCCTTTTTCTCCTTTCATGGTCTATTTTCATTCAGTGCCCAGCCCTTTCAGACTGCTTCAGTAGGGTCACAGGCACAAAGAAAACCCCCCCTCGAAAGTCTCACACACGAAGGTGGAACACTCAAAACTTGGAAACCATAACTATGACCTGTGGTATATCTAACGTGGATCATAAGTCTTCTTGTTTCTTTTCTCCAAGGAGGTCTTTAAAGTGTCCAAATTTATCAAATCATGTTTCTTTCAGATCTTCCAAACCATTTTCCTGGAAAGCAATTGCTTACCTAGTGAATTTTTATGATTTTTCTTCAAAATCCTTCTTAACCACCATGTCGTCTCTCCCCCCAGGTCAAATATATTGCATGTCTGTGCTTCATTTCTGCACACATCCATCATTGTGCATACATCGTACTGCATTAAAATGACGCGTGTGCATGGCGTCTCACCCCCTGGATTAGGAGGTTTCTGAGGGCATGACTCTACTTGCATTCACCTAACACAATATCCAGCATTTGATAAGTTTACTCACGAGTATTTGCAACATCTTCACTATTTGCTGAATGGATTGCAGAAGTAACACTTCATTCGTGTGGTCTATTTCAAGTTTTAAGAATGGAGTTCAGGTGGGAGGTGAAAATAGGATGGAGGTACGGTACGTGAAGGTTATGAAAGCAGACACTGCATTCCTACTAAGGAAACTGTTCTGCAAGCACCCTGGGTAAAATCCAAATCTTTCCCCATTTCCCATTCCCATGTCTCTTGTCCTCTCTACATCCAAACACTTGTTCAACTCTTATTTATTTTTAATTTCTGAATTTTTTTTAGAAAAAGACTTAATATTGCTGAGAATTTTACTCTCGTGAAATCCCTGTCACTCAGCAAATAACCACGCAACACCGGTCCAAATATCAAATTTGCCTCCTTTCAGAATCCAATTTTGCAGCAACAGAGCTAAATGGCACAATAAAGCTCTATTAGTTGTTCTCATAGATTTGAGCAGTTCAAGATTTGCGAAGTCCTTTTATGTATTATCTTATGTTACCCTCACACCAACTCCATGTAAACAACAGTCAGGACTAGTCTTCAGCTAACGCACCATATTGTAACGAATGACTAGGCTTCTGACAATGACCACATGATACGTCTGCCTAGCCACACACCCAACAAAAGAGTCTTTATGAAGATAATACTACAGAGTTCTAGCACACTCTGTATCCTATATTGGCTCTCTGGTATAACTGAGAAGGGTAAAAAATTGGCCCCTCGTGGATGGCTCCAACAACACGCCCGTTGACACCAAGCAGATATTCTGAACCAGAGGGAGTTCTGTCTTCCGCCCCACTCTGCAAGAGGAGAAATGGAAGCGCCGTTGCCCTTTTGGTGAAAACTTCCATCACCTTCCTGAGTGATTGTTTTGTCAAAACGATTTCACAATATGCTCCTCTGGAAATCGCCCCCAATTTTGCAAGTCAGGGTGGCAGATAGGCTTCCCTGTTGGGTACAAGGTTTTTCCAGCTCCTCTCACACTGGACCGTGCAGACACGCATTCTACCAAAAATACAGCTCTCAGATGCCAGTCTCAACAGACGTGGGCGCGTTGGCTCAGAGCAGCTGCTGAACACCATGTGGCAGAGGGAGAAGACTGGGCTGATCATGCTACTCGCGTGGTGTTTACTGGGATCTAAACTCCTTCTCAAACCCTCCGCAATTGGCCTGGGTGCTCTTGTGGATGCTCTGCTCTTAGCTCCAGCAAGAGCGATCGACAGCTTCCAGCCAACACCCCAGTAGCAGATTGAAGTTGGTCAACAGCAGATTGTCCTACATCCAGGACATGCCCTGTGGTTAGGGCCCATTCTTTGCACCCTAGAGAGACTGCAACCACATCGAGGTTTCGGAGTTACTAGCCTGTCAATTATACCATTTTAAAGCATTTCTGAGCACCTATTATGAAACAATACCAAAAGAGGCACTTAGGGGGATACTGACAAAGTAGGCCATTTTTGTCTCTTCAAAAAAGATGAACAAAAATAGAACCCATCACTCACTGAGTGTCTACTATGTCAACTGTCTACTAGGCATTTTGCATTCGTCAGCCCAGTCTCTTCTCCCAACAACACTTTAAAGCTGAGCATCGTTACAAAAGGAATCCAATTCTCACTTCAGGATCCATGAGGGAAAAAATGCAAATGGCCAGGTAATGGTCCTGGACCGGTAAGGAATTAAACAATTTGCAGGCTTGCTGCTGCCTAAGCTCAGTGGGATGAGCAGGAGAGAGGCCTGCCCCTCGCCGGGATTTACAGCGACAGAAGCTTTGATGTTTTTCTGTGAAAGGCATCTTTGTCTGAGTCATCTTCATATTCCCCACACACAGCACCATGCACCAGGCTTTGCAAAAATTAGGTGCTAAATAAATATTTGCAGAAGGAAGGAAGGAAGGAATGGAGGAATAGAGAAAGTTATTTATGGAATGGCAAGCAAGAACAGCAGGGAAAAAAAAAGTGTAGGCTTGAAGGGTGGTTTGTCACCCTTTCTCTGAAATCTTCACCAGCAGCCCCAGATCTCAGCACGCTTTCCTCTTCCAAACTGCTCAGAACTTTATTTTAGTGACACCTTGTCCACTAGCATATGCTAACGTGTTTTTATTAGAGTATTTAACAAATAATAACAAATTGTTAGAGAGGACACAATAATTAGTTATGTTTTTGCAGCTCTCTGCCTATATCTGTCTCATTCATATAGAAGGTGTTGAGGGAAGGGAAGCAAGGGAAGCTTGTTTTATTCTGCTCTGTATTCCCACAAGCGCTCAGGGCAATACACCACCTATAAGCGCTTTTTCAACAGTGGCTTAACAAGCACGCTTCCTTCTAGAGGGTGCTTTGTAAATCCACCTAAAGACCAAGTGCCCCACTAGCCACAGCTTGCTTTGGACATCAGAAATGAATCTTCCCCACCTGACCCAGGCAGAGATGACTGCCCCTGGCTGACTCTGGAGCCTCCCCTTTAAGGATCTCTTGAACCTGGTAAGGTAACTACAGGAGCATGCCCCCTACTCTTTGCCCATACGCCTCCATGGAGCCTCCGAGGGAGGGGCCCACGCTGGAGCCACAGCCTGTTTCCTTTAAGTGAGAGTGAAGCCTGGCTTTGAATGCAACAAGAGTTCCTTGAAGCTTGAGTGTTCAATTTTCCTTCGCCATGCCCCCAGTATAATCCATTGAAAGGGCACTGTCCTTCAGGCCTTTCAGCTGGGCTGACAGCTGCCCGCTGATTAATTGACAGGTTAAAAAGATTGATTCCACATGTCAGAGCTGTAACCCTGCCAGAACAATACAACTGTCACTTGGGCTGTAAAACAGACGCTTACATTAGCAGTCCTGACAGAGCCGCGCACGGACACATGCACCTGCCTTTATGGAGAGCCTAAACACGCTGAGCCATGCTGAGATTAATCATCTTGAAAGCAACATTGGAAGATCAAAGAAATGTTTCCGTGATGGAAATAGTGGCAGCAACACTGCCTTGGCATGTTCTTGGTCTGCAGATGGTGCCCAGTGGGCATGCCAAGAATGGCGCAGGGGACAAGGTGGGGCTTCAACAGTTGTCTGCAGTCGCTGCCCGCACCGCTAAGCCCCAGTCCCTTCAGTGTGCACGTACAGTTCCCTGCATTCACAGACAAAGCCCCACAACATGCCGAAAACTCCACCTCTCTGCAAGGCTAGGTCTCCTCCTGGCCGATAACATGCGCACGACCCGGCCGCCATCATGCCAACCTGCTTGTGGAATGGTGATGAAAAACGGACTTCGATGGTGGGTACCCCAACACACCAAAAGATTGGAACCTTGAACATAAGTCTGTCACATGCGGGGAGAGACGCCGACAGCCTGGAGACAGCTACGTTCCAACCCGAAAACACCTAGGACATCTACACGTGCAGGAGCTTTTCCAAAGCCTTTCAAAGCATTGAATTGCCTGGGAGAAAGCTTCAAAAGAGAAAAACCCCAACATATGTCTTATAAATTTCAATCTAAATAGCCTCAAATTCTCACTATAATTAGATAATTAGAGTAGTCAGGCTATGCGACCCCCAGGAAGAATTCATCAGGAGGACACTGGGTATCTGTGGATTTAAAACACCAAACCAGATATCCCATTCTCCCCAGAGCCTGGCTCCTTTTCACCTCTTCTCATCACCCTCCACATCCATTCAAGGATTCCCAGTGCAGGTAAGTGAGCTTCCTTCCAGGTGAGCAGTGAGCAAAAACGGCCCACAGGTCAGGTTAACATCCTCACCGGCATCTGGTTAGGGCACCTAATCTAGAATATTACTATTTACAAATTTCACATGCTCTAAATATACGAGAATTTCCCATCCTGAAAATGGTGCTTCTGAACAAGGAAAAGATTCCTGAATAAAGGTTTCAGTGAGAATCCTCTGAGTCCCATAGAGTAGCGGTCCCCAAATTTAGCTGCATGATTACAATCATCTGGGGGTATGTAAAAAATCACATACTAGGATCCACAGTAAGGGCTAGTGAATCCAAATTTCCAGCTATAGGGTCTAGAAATCTGTATTTTTAATAAGCTCCCTTGTTGATTTTCTGCAGAAGAACATACCTACTTTCCAGTAGATGCTACAGATAGAAAGAGTATATAAGGAACACCATTATTCCCTCCGCTTTGCATCAGAGCAGAGAGAAGATGATAAGGAAAGGAGAAAATCTGATTTAATCTTCAAATGTAACCAGCCAATAACTAAACTGCAATAGGGAGCTAGGTTTGTAGCCAATAGAGAAAACAGTATTTGTCATAATAAATATATGGTACCGGTTCAAGCCAGTGAACTTCCTACCAGTCGTGAAATAAATTACATCCATTACTTCAAACCCCACCTCCTATGTGTAGCCACATCCTGTACAGTTACTCTGAGCAGGGCCCTGTGCCATGTGTTGGGAGAAGAGGAATAGAATCTACTGTTTACAGAACGCATACAAAGCAGATGCTACTCCGTTCTGCTATTGATCTTTCTAAGTGATACATGAGTAATATAGATAATACTATCAGGGGGAGTCGTCTACCACTGGCATCCCTGCAGAAGGAAATGGGAATGCCAGCCCCATCCCCAATTAACACTGACTGGCTGTCAATTTCAGCCCTGGTACCCCAGGATGATAAACTGACTCACTTAAATCCACCCTCCCTGGGAATCCGTAACTGAGAGGGGAGCAAAACATAGGTAAGTTGGAACTTATGTGGAACAGAAATGGCCCTTGTGGTGGCAAACGAGGCCAGACACCAACCCTAGCTCTCAGCCACCATTCTGACCAGCACTGGTTTCTCATGAGCCCAAGTGCAGTCTGAGGAAATCTCTTTGGGTTCCTCCCCTTGGACATCTTCATGTGGTCTCTGTTTCCCTCCCCGTCACGGTCATGGAACTATAGAATGTCTCCCCTGTCACCTGGTACCTGAAGCTCCTCACAACAGGATTGTCCAGACACCGCTCAAGTCCTCAGACATGGGGAATTTGTTTACCTCAGCAAGGTAGCCCAGTCTTCTATCTGTTCCTAACTTAGACTCCGGGGTGTGCTGGCATTTTGATGTACTGCCCAGTGTGGTTCACATTCCCAGGAATGCCCATTACCTGGGGCCCCTTCCCCTGTGTAGATAGCAGCCAAGGTTTTGCCTCAGGGAAGAAATAACAGAACACCAAATTATAATTCTTAATTTCAGAAACCAATGTCTAAACCTTAAGACAAAGATTTAAAGGAATATGAGATTAGTCCAACCCAGGTTACCCCCACCAAAAATAATTATAATAATCAGTATTATTATTATTAAACTTTCTTATACTGAGACAAATCAGACAGCGAGTCCAAAAGAAAAGAAACTGTAGATGCAGAAGAGTCCCTGAGGAGAGACTCCCACCAGGGCCAGTCCTGGGGAATGATGATAGACCTTCCAGAATAGAGCAAGAGCAGAAAGCCATCTGTCCCCACCTCCACCTCCATGCCCTGCAACTCCCTATGATGGAGCCAAAGGACTCAGCAAGATCCCCACAGTCTCACCAACTCCTGCTTATACAGGGAGAAGGGTGGGAGCAATGGGTGCAGCCTCAGACCTCATAGTTTCCCAGACCAGAAAGCGCTGGGGTGTTCTCCGTTCAGCCACAGTGACGTGAATGTGGCACAGAGAGCCAAGAAATGTGATGGGACCTGATGGTGGAGATAAGGAGGACAATGCAGAGAGCTGCCTGGACCGAAGACCAAAAGCCGGATGGGGACGAGGACATCTCGACAGATGCCGCCACGGACAGCTGATGCCAATGCAAGCAGAGGCTCCTTCAGTCCCAGTCTAGCCCCTGCTCTCTGCAAGCTCTCCACCCTTTCTGCAGCTCCCAGGGGAAGGCGGGTAGGGAAGAGACTTCCAACAGACTGAGATTCAATCTCTTCAGCCGAGCAATGTGGTATCGTGATAGAATTGTTTTGTCATGGTAAAGGTTTAAAAATTAAATTGCTGGCATGTCTGAGTTTCTGGAGTACAAATTTGTATCTGCTACAGCTTTTGGGAATGCCTTTGTCCTACTGGGATAAAATATATGTCCTTTGCTTCCACCTTCCCCACCCTTGGAGGGCGGATAGAACTTCCAACCATGCGGTTCAACGCACAGTGTAGCGTTGGTGCTGGTCCCCAAACTGCTTGTTTTCTGGCTTCGACAAGTACCACACCGAAAGAACTTACAGAATGTTGGGACAACTGGACGTTGCCTCGACAGTGAGCACATGAGCGGGGGACACATCTTGTTGAACACAGTACAGACCAGTCAGGTGTTCTCAAACTTGTGTGCTGAGTTGCGTGTGATGGGGGCATCATGCTAGCCATAAACAATAGGACAGTGTATCAAAGGATTAGAAATTATACACGAGAAGAGAAAACTGGCCCTTTACCATGAATGATTGGGGATGTGAGAAGCCCCGTCTCACATAGCATTGCTGGAAGGACTCAAAGAGAGTGACATAGCACCTCTTACCCCACCCACCCCCACCCTTTTCCGCGCCAAGCTAACCCACTCTAGTCCCTTTCCTTATCTTACCCTGTGCCAGGTGAGCCCCCCACCCCACTGGCTGTTGAGTTCAAGCCGCTCCCCGGGAACCTGGGATGGGGGGCCCTACCGCCGGAAGACTCCTGCTTCTTCCCTGCTTTCTGCAGCCACTGGGCCTGGAGTTCCTCTCTGGGAAGGTTCCAACCCTGGCTGGGTGGCCCCAGAGAAATGTGATTTGGGTCTCAACAGGCTTTGCCACAAGTCTCTTCAAAGCTTTTATGGCGAGATTCAATACAGATATACAGATCAATTATCTTAAAAGCAGCAAGGAGGCCCATCAAATATTTCTGCTTTAAACAGGTTTATTTCCATCTGCACTTATCTCTGCCATGTAAACTCCATTGCTTGCAGTTAATCTTATGTAATGCAGCATAAGAGGACTTATTTACTTTCTAATGACATCAATTGGCCATAAATATTAGACATCCAAGGTTCGTTGAAGCTGTGGGGACAGTTTTCCATTCTTACTTGACATTTGACTATTTGCAGAGCTTTCTCTTCTGTTTGTTCTTGTGTGACTCACTTATCGGCTGTCATAGGCCCATGTTCGATTTATTTAAATTGAATGAATAAGTACATTAGGCAAGGCTGTCAGGAGGAGAGAGAATGGGAACTTATTGGGATGAGTGATAAGTCAACATGCCGCAATAGAGATTCTCAGCAAAGCTGCACAAATCAAAATGCTAAATGGAGGCGAGGAGACAGCCCAGGGCGACCCAAGGCAAGTGCGCAGGAACGACTGGGCCCGTCTGCTCTGAGGACGGGAGATCCCTGCATCCAAGATTACTGTGGGCCTCGCCAGGGGAGTGGGAAAATTCTCCCAGCAGACTGGACACTGAATCGAAAGATGATTTTCAACCTCTCAAAACTTATATTAGCTGCTATCTAGATAGGAACATTCTAGAGTTAAACATTCAATTAATCCTCGTAACAGCACCGACATTTTGTCCCCACCTTATAGACGAAGATCCTTGAGGTGTGGAGGCCCTGCAACGTGCCTGAGACCCCAGAGCCTTAGGCCCTGCTGCACGCCAGCCCCACTCCCCCCCAGCCCCCGCCGGGAAAGCAGAACATTTCTGCAGGTCATTCTGCTAGTGCAGCTCCAAATATAGGGTAGGGCATTTGTTCTCGTTAAGGTTTCTCCCCTGCACAGATTCACCAACCAGCTAACTTGGTCAATTCACAGAGAGGTCAGAGGCCCTTCAATTTGAAAGCTACTGGATGTTTGCCTATGGTGGGGCCCTTCCCCTCACCGCCACCCACCCCCATTTTTCATTACAGAATTCCCTGTCCTTTGGAAACCTCAACTCCTAAGGCAGCGTTATCCCTCAGCAGACTATCGGCCTCAGCAAACACTTGTTTGGGTTGTTAGAACGCAATTCAGTATAAAATTCCTTTCAACAAGTGTTTGTCGGCTACCCACTAGGTGTCCGGGATTATGTCTTCTAAACTGCCTCATTTTCTCCTGGTTGTTAGAAAGTACACGGCTATACTGGAGAAGGTGCCAATAAATGCAGGCCTCTAGGTTTCTCTGAACTCCTTTTTAGAAAGGAACGGTGGCAGTTTGGGGGATGGATAATAGCACAGTCTCTCATAGGAGACGGTGTATGTCCTTTTTTATTCATTCATTCATCCCTTCTTTCCTTCCTAGGGTGCTCAGGCCCCATGCTAGGCATTGGGAATTCAACGGTAAGGAAGAATAGCCAAGGTCCACGTATTCAGGGAGCTCACCACCTAGTAGGAGAGACTGGCATGAACCCAGTCATGGTGCTAGTGAACGGATAGTGACAAATCCCTCCTGTGCTGCCGAAGCATGTGGGTAAGGGGGGCGGGTTGGGAGAGGGAGGACAGCATTTGGGCGTATTTCTCCCTTTAGCTGAGAAACAATGAACTATATGAAGAACTTTATATATGAAGAGAGAGACAAGGATCCCAGATAGATAAAGAGCTGGTGCAAGGGCCCTGAGGTAGCCCGAACATGGCCCAGGGAGTGTGGGCAGTGGTGTAAGATGAGGCTGGCAAGCAGCTGCACTGCCAAGGGCTTTCTTGGCTCATCAGTCATTCGTCTTTCATCTTAAGATCAGTGGGAATCCACAGAGGAGTTTAAGGCAGGACTGCAGTGCAGATGTCAAGAGATTTTCATTTTGAATAAAAGAAATCACTCAGGCTGCAGTGTGGGCAGTGAGCAAAGGGAAGGAAGCCAGAGAGGATTTGCGAAGACCAGGGAGGAGTGTCGTGGGCCTACTGAGTTGAGGATGATGGTGTCTGAGTCTCAGGCAGTGAGAGTGGGGATGGAGAGCATCAGATGGACTCAAGAGCTGGTTGGTAGGTAGCATGGGTAGAACTTGGTGATGGGCTGGGTAGGGGGGAGGCAAAGGCGTGCCTCCACTGTTGCTCCGTGGGGTCCTTCCTCAAATAGGCACCAGGAAGCTCTCAAGACCTTCAGGAAGTCTTCAAACAATGCAGTTCTACTGCTCTGAATGTAAGCCTCACAAAGGCTGGCGTCTCTCGCTTTTTAGCTATCCAAGAGAGTGCCGGGCTCATGGCAGGTACTCAGTAAAGAATTGCTCAGTCTCAGCTACTTGTGTTCCTCTCTGCTCTACCCAGATCTCTGCAGCTGAAGGAACCTCCTTGGGTATAGCGACCATCTGAAAATACTTCCTGCAAAATTCCCTGTCTCGAAATGCTTGTGAATGCCTCCAGAGGCCCTGTGGAAATGCTTCCTTTTCTGAAGTGGAGGAGGAGCATAGACCCCCCTCCTGGTTACTTCTCAGGGCAGCTGCGTGGCCCACAGTGACCTCCTTTCTCTGGGGGAATATTACACACCCTGAGTCATGGCTGACAGGTGAGGGGCGGACCCAATACAGTTCTGCCTTCCAAGAGTTTAAAGTTTGGGAGAGAGACATAAAAACCAAAAATAGTTGAAATTCAGTCCCTTCAAAAGTAGCAGTTTGGATAGAAGTCCCTAGAAATCATTTTGCTGGTGCTCCAGGCTGGTTGCTCAAGTGTTCTTTCAATGGTAAGATAGTCTATTGATTTCCAAGAAATCAATTTTTTGGCTTAAACTAGCAAAATTTTGGTTTGTTTGTCCCTGAAATCAGGATGGGAAAATTTGAAACCCAAAGCAATATTCAGTGAGCAGTGTCTGGAAGACTCACCCAGAAGTACCCGCCACTCTTTCTTCCTGCTTCTTACAATCGGCTATCCCCTTGATCCCCTTTCACTGTTTTGCTGACATTTTGCGAGGTAACTGTTTCTTCCCCCAGTAAATATGAGTTATAGAGGGACTGTCTCGCCATAGCTGGAGATCCTACAAATGGTAGGATTTCTGGAGGGTTTTTGTGGGCCGGCTTTGGGAAGCACTGAGCTAATGTGGTTTGCCAGATTCACATTGAGGGAAGGAATTTGTATTGTCCAAATGCTGGATGGCCCCAACAACAGAGTAATAGCTTGAGCCCCAGCAATGCATTGCTCTGGTCAGGTTTGCCTCCTTTGGCCTCCTCCCCTAGCATTTAAGTTTTATCAGCTTATTAACATAAGTCTCATTTTCTCCCTGAGAGACCAGCAGTCACGTGAGAGCTTTGGTACCAGATGTAGACTAGGAGGCTGGAATTAGATCCAAGAGCCACGGCTGACAGTCATCATCATGTGTGAGGATTATTTTAGGAGGAGACAAAACCAAATATTTATCAGCTAATAATTCCTGGGGCTGGTAGGCTCCCCACATCAGAAGGAGAGCTGTCATCTTGGAGATGCCGTGCTGAAGGCTGCGCTTCTAGGCTCTGACCCCAGGGCAGACGGCAGCCAGCACCGCCCAGCTCAAGACCACGCGGCCGCTGCAGGGAAGTGCCCACGTTGGTCAGCCTGTGCACAAGTCAAATGCATGAAACCCAGCACTTCACATGCATGAGGCAGGAGAGTGAGGGAGGGGAATATGAGAGAAGAAATTATTCGGGACAAATCGGCTCAGAGGAGACTGAATACAGATGATTATGGGGTGCCCCAAAGCCATTCACCGATGGACCAGGCCTAGAAAGTTCTTGGTAGAATGGAAAAGGGATGCAAAATTGGGCCCCAGGAAGCACCGACTGGAGAGGGGGTGAGCCCTGCGAGCATGTGCTTGCCTGTCTGTTCCTAGCTAAAGCAGTGTGGTAGACATCATATAAGATAGAAAGCTTTGCTCTACATCCTGATGGGTGAGCAGAACAGGGCCTTGGGTGGAAGGCAGAATCTGTAAGTCTGTGGCTAATAGGTGTTAAGAGATCTTTATCTTCTCTCCCTTTTCCCTCATTGGCCCTTCTTCCTACCAGACCCTCAGACTCCCCATCCCCATGCTACAGATCCCTAGTTTTCACCTTGATGGGTAAATGAGCTGGTGACATTAGCTGGCTGGCAAGTCCACCAAAGCCAGGAATTCCTCCATCCCTTCCTCACAGAGGGAGCTGGAGACAGGAAGCAAAGGAATCCACGTGTCTTGGGCAGCCCTCCCTGCACCACCCAGAAATGCTGGCGCCTCCCCAAAGGGCTGCCTTTCCAAGAGCCAAGGAAATCCCAAAAGCTGTGGCTTCAGGCCGCAAACAAGGCAGGAGGTCTGGCTCTCCTCCCTCTGCCACCCGGCTGAAATGCCCACCCGTGGCCTTGGAGCGCCCCAAGCCAAGAACTGACCTTGTGCTTCCGCCAGCGCCCTCCCTCTCCCACCCCCTCCCAGCAGAAAGGCCCCCACTGACAAGGGGCCCTTTCCTCTGACCCCCCGGAGGCAGTCAGGCCGTGCAAGGACGCGCACCCCACCAAGGGAGGCTCAGGATCTGAGCCAGTCTGGTGCAGACAATCTTGGGAGACAGATGGCCAGGCGGATGGGCCGGCAGAGAGAAGCTCCTGCTCCTTGTCAAGATGACACTCAAAAGTACATCCCCGCCATCACAGGTTGTCAGTGGGGTGTCAGCGCGAGATGCCGTGTGTGTTTTTGGACACTCTGTGAGTTTGGAAGGCTGAGCTTTTTCCCACTTCCATAGCAACGACAAAATTCCAGCCCCAGACGCAAGTCTCTGAGTTAGTGTCAGACAACGGGGGGGAGTGGCAGGCAGAGAGGGGTGTCGCTCCTAGCAGAGAGCAGTGCTGGAGTGGCAAGGGTGGGCAGGAGGCAGGTTTCTGGTTGTCTGCAGGGAGACCGTGTGTGGGCACAAAGTGACAGAAGGCAGCAGCTAATGGCTGAGCTAACGGGAAATGCAATCTGTCGGCTTGAGCAATCTGGGAGTAGGGCTTTCCTGAGCATTGGCCCATTCCAAGACCCCTGAGGGTCCTCTGGGTGTTCATAAGAAAATCCCTATTGGTTTCAACTTTGTGAAGAGCAATGGAGTGACGGACTTGAAGTTCTTATGGCTACCAGAATGGAATTAAAAATAAAGGGGAAAATATGAGATCCTCCAAGTACAGTAGAAAAGACATAGATCACAAAATAACACGTGCCCTTCTTTGATGGAGGAAGCTCAATCTATCCAGACTCTGAAAATAGGCTCATCTGCACGTGATTGGCTAAGGCTTTGTGCATCCAGAGAAAAAGGGTAGGAGGCAATGGCCCCTTCTCCTGTCTTGCTTTCTCTGGTCAATCACTAAGTCGCTGAATCTTTCCATTCTAGATCAGGGAGCCTATTCCTAGGCTGAGCTCTGCCGACAACTAGGTATGGATCTGAAGTAAGTCACTCTCTCTCCTCCTGGGTTTCGGTTTCCTCTGTAAAATGAAGAGCCCCGAGATGAGGAAGGGATCACTTGCTACATGAACTTGACCATGGGGGTGATGGCAAGGATCCTCTTTGATCGACAAAAGATCAGCCTGCCCATAGTTCTTGTGGTAGACTGAGATATCACCCCAAAAGATGTTCATGACCCAGGGCCCAGAAACTATGGATACATTAACTTATGTGACAGTAGGGACTTTGAAGGTATGGTTAACTTAAGGATCTTCAGATGGGGAGATTATCCTGAATTATCTGAGTGGACCCAGTGTAATCACAAGGACACTTGAAAGTGAAAGGAGGAGGCAGAAGGGCCAGAGTCGGAGATGTGGTGGTTGAGGCTGAGTCTGGTGTAATGCCAGTGCAGGAACCATGGGTCCTGAACACAGGCAGCCCCCAGAAACTAGGAAAAGCAACTCCCTGGAGTTTTGGAAGCAATGCAGCCCTGACAACACCTAGACTTGAACTCCGTGAAATGCATTTTGAATGTCTAACCTCCAGAACTCTGAGATGATAAATGAGATGTTGTGTTAAGCCATTAAGTGTATAATTGTTATAGTAACAGCAGAAGCTAATACGGTCCTCTGCAACGTAATCCCACCTGAAAACCTTGCACTCCTGGCCTGTTATAAGTGTTGCGGGAGGAGGAAGAGGGGCAAAGTCAGGTGGGGTTCTTTGTGTCCCTCCAGAGCCCCGAGCAATGGGTTTGGCACAGAGGAGTCATTCAATCAGGACTTGTTGCCTTGATTCGATTTGACAGTGAGGAAGAAAATGGTTTGGTGGCCTGGCATCACCAAACTTTTGAGCAAATGTCAGAGTGAATCCAGGATGAGAGGTCAGCTGGTGGGGGACTCCCACTTGCTTAATGTGTTCATTGTGGAGCAATGGGAAGCTATTCTCCACCTTGGTGTTCATGTGCCATTAGCATCCAGAAAACAAAGTTATAAACTTGTGTGCATGAAAGAACACTACCAAGAAAGTGAAAAGATAACATAAATAGTGGGAGAAATATTTACAAATCATATCTCCAATAAAGGTTTGATAACCAGAATATATAAAGAGCTCCTACAACTCAACAACAATGTCAGCCCAATTAAAAAAATGGGCAAAAGACCTGAATAGATGTTTCTCTAAAGAAGATATTAAGAGGGCCAATAAGTACCTGAAAAGATGCTGACCATCATTAGTCATTGGAAAAATGAAAATCAAAACTTGGACAAGATACCATTACACATTCACTAGGATGGCTAATCTTTAAAATGGAATATAACAAGCGTTGATGAAAATGCAGAGAAACTGAAACCCTCCACATTGCTGGTGGGAATGTAAAGTGATGTAGGTGATGTCAAAAACAGGGTTGAGAGTCCTCAAAACATTAACCATACAATTTTACCGTATGACCCAGGAATTCCCCTTTTAGGTATGCATCCAAAAGAGTTGAAAACAAAGACTCACACAGATACCTGTATGCCCAATGTTCATTGCAGCACTATTCACAATAGCCAGACAATGGAAGCATCTTTTTGTCCAACAACAAATAAATGGATAAACAAAATGTGGTCTATACAGACCATGGAACATTATGCAGTCATAAAAATGAAATGTGATCCATGCTACCACATGGATGAATCTTGTAGACATCATAGTAAATGAAAGAAACCAGACAGAAAAGGACAAATATTGTCTGAGTCCACTTCTATGAAATATTTAGAATAGGCAAACTTATAGAGACAGAAAGTACATATGGCTTCCTAGAGGCTGAGAAGAGGGGGGAACAAGGAGTTGCTGCTTTGTGGGTACAGAATTTCTCTTTGCAGTGATGAAAAAGTTTCAGAGGGGCGCCTGGATGGCTCAGTAGGTTAAGTGTCCAACTCTCGATTTTGGCTCAGGTCATGATCTCAGGGTTGTAAGATTAAGCATTAGGTTCCATGCTCAGCGGGGAGTCTGCTTGAGATTCTTTCTCTCCCTCTCCCTCTGCACCTCCCCCCTTCTAAATAAATAAATAAAATTCTAAAAATCTGTAAAAAAAAAATACAGATATGGAAATAGCTGGTGGAGATGATTGTACAATATTGCAGATGTAATTAATGACACTGAATTTTCAAAATGGTTAAAAGGCAGGTTTTATGATATAGTATCATATATATTATATATCTCATAAAACCTGCCATTTGAATTATAAATAATATTAAAAATTAATAAGGAAAAATGCATTGGTTTTGGGAGCAGAAATAAAGGAAGTGTGGGACTGGAAGAGCCTAAGATGTTCCAAGACAGTGGGAGAATGGAAGGCAATGGGTGGCTCAGTCATGCTGAAATCCAATTGTAAGGGAGCCTGAGAGCCGTGCTGGAGAGGCTGGACTGTTGGGGAATGCAGTGTATTTCACTGTTGTTATTCTTGTTGTTGTTGCTTTTATTTGAGTGTGAAGAATGGATTGACATGAGGAGAAACCACATGCATAGAGCTCGTGGCTCAACTGTCGCAAGACTACAGACAAGAAGCCACAAGGCCGGGTGTAGGGCAGAGGCCGTGAGGCAGCAGGGGAGAAGAAGACAAGATGGAGAATAGAAGAGGAGGGTGAGGAAGAGCAAGAAGTTGAGGATGGCTCTCCAAGAATCTGTCTGCTGCCTTTTCCCTGCCTGAATACATCTGTGGCTCAGCGAGATGGGGGTAGGAGTGGGGAGATGGAGGTGGGGGGGGTGCTGGAACAATGTAAACAGTCTGTAACTCTGACACATCACCCTTGAGTCACATAATTTAGGTTTTAATTTTTTTTTTTTTAAACTCTGCATACAGTTTGATTAGTTTGGGGTTGGTACAGTCTGTTTTCTGACTCACTTTATTTTTGGGTTTCTAGCTCCTTCGGGGGACTCCATCCCATGGGGTCACTTGCCCGGTGCGGGGCATTCTTCCCAGTTCAGCTGTGGTTCCAAGCACCTCGCCTTTTCCATAGGCCTTCTGTTCCAAGGCTCACAGACCTCCCATTTCCGCCTTCCTAAAGAGAAGTGTGAGCCCCGCCAGGTCAAGGAAAAGTATGTAGATGGTTGTAAATTAATTTCCACAGTTTTATCATTACTAATCTTGTCTGGGTTCATGATTAGAGGCTAATGACATGTTAATTAGTCACTGTAATTAGCAACTGCCAGAGAGCTTCCGGGGGCTCCGTGGCGTAGAGACAAGGGGTTGCCTTGGATAGCGGGGTCATTCAAGCCCAGCCTGCTTCCTATTAAAATCTACCTTGATTCAGCCCATTATCCAACCCAAGTCATACTCTATGTGTCTTATAGGTTCACCCTCTTTTTAGCATAAACAAGAGCTTCCTTGCATTTATTATGTATAAATGGATTATATTATATACAATAGAGATATCAAATGATATGACGGTCAATGAATGAAATAGTGGAATATGAAATAATGCAGAGGGCAGAATGGCAGGGAGTCCAGAGACGCAGGAAGAATGAATCCACATCTCAGCCCTGCCAAGGCCTGCTGTGTGACCTTAGGCAGGTCACCTCACCTGCCAGGCCCCTGTTTGCCGGCCCCGGAGGTGGGAGAGAGGGTTCTTCCATGAGGCGTGCTATTTGTTGTCATTTGAGACATCATTATCCCATGGACCTGGGAGTGAACATCCTCGTTACCTAGTACAACCCCAGTTTAGGGCAGTTTTATACCTTATAATGAGGCTAATTCACGAAATATACAAGTTGATGTGACTTCATTTTTATTCCCCTGCAAGACTTTTTCTTACCAATTCATATCTAAGACACTAAACAAAAGTTGTCAAATTTTGTGTCCTGTTTTGTTTGTTTAGGGAAATAAATCAGCAGACAGTTATATTTGGATCCCCCTTGATAGGCCAGGAGAAAGGCCTAGGCAAACTCCAGGCCTGGTGATCCGATTAGCCCCAGGGGGACCCCCTTCACGTAGATGCTGCTTCCGCAGTGAAGCCCCCCAGGTGAGTCCAGGGATCAACTTTCCTACAACACCAAATCAAGTGCAAAAGGACCTAGAAAAATCTAGACAGACTGGCAGTCCAATTATTCATATAAGGTTAAAATTGGCTCTGCTTCTGAGTTATGTCTGTCCCTTTGGGCTTTTATAGTCACATTCTAATTATACAAGCAGGCAGGGCCCAACTCTTAATGGTGGCCAGGGGAGGAAACATCCTTCTTGCTCACTGAGAGAGTTCCCCAACCCATGCTGGTCATGGCGCCTCCCTCATGGCCCTCACCCATGGCCATGCTGTCTCTAGATCGCTGCCCTGAAGAGGAGAATGCCCACTGATGATCATTCACGTGCCCAGAGCTGCTTGGCCAGCAGGTGATACCTTCTTCACTGGGGTGAAGCTAATCCTTTACTTTGGGGTCTTTTCCTAATCCACTCATCGTGGGATGCCAATGCCAGGAGCATTGGTCCTGGGTCTCCATGTGTGTCACTGAGCCCATGTCTGTCCTCTCTGCCTTCATCCATCACACAGCTTGATGGTAATTGCTTGGTAAGTGACACTGCCTCTTCCTCCTCTACAATGAATCTGCCAAGTGCTGAGAGTCAGGCATGTTTGACTCTAGTAGTGAGAATCTAGTAGTGATGAGTCATGGGCATCCAGCGCCCTTACAGAGACAGTGGTGATCACCTCACCCAATCAAGCCGATTCTCACCTTCATTTAGTCCACTTTGGCCTCTTGGCCAATCAGATCCCCTCCACCAGTCGCCAGGTCCTCGAATACAGAAGGCTTTTCCTGGCTTAATCTTAGGTTCCAACCTCAATTCAGGCTAGTGTGGCGGAATTCCATTCTAAGCTCCAAGTTGCTGCCAATTTTCCTGAACCAGGGATTTCTTTCCACATGCCTTTTCCTAGGATTATAAACCAACTCAACTTTTTCATTTGTTATATCTTCTTATTCTATTCTTCCAAACAGGAACGTAACAAAGTCTCTTTGTATCTTGTGACATTTTTGCCTTGAATTCAAATATATCAGATACCAAAGTTGCTATCTCCATTTCCTTCTGTTTATATTTGCCCAGAACATCTTCTTCCATCTATCCTTTTATTTTCATCCCTCTTGTATCATTTAAGTGTGTCAACATACTATTGATCTTTCATAATCCAATCTGAGAATGTGTCTTTTTTAAAAAAATTGTGGCAAAATACACATAACATGAAATTTACCATCTTAACCATTTTTTAAAAGATTTATTTATTTATTTATTTATTTATTTATTTATTTATTTTAGAGAGAGAGAATGGGGGGAGGGGCAGAGAGAGAAGGAGAGGGAAAGAATCTCCAGCAGACTCCATGCCGATCATGGAGCCCAACATGGGGTTCAATCCCCTGACCCTGAGACCATGACCTGCACCAAAACCAAGAGTCAGATGCCTAACCGACTGAGCCACCCAGGCACTCTCCCTCTTAACCATTTTTAAGTGTGCAGTTCAGTGGCATTAAGTACAATCACATTTTTGTGCAACCATTATAACTATCCAACCTCAAAATTTTCTATCATCCTAAACTGAATCTTCACACATATTAAACAATAACTCTCTGTTCCCCCTTATCCCAGACCCTGGGAACTGCTTTCTGGCTCTATGAATTTGCCTATCCTAGGTACCTCAAATAAGCAGAATCATACCATAGTTGTCCTTTTGTGTCTGGCTTACCCCACTTAGCATAATGTCTATAACCCACGTTATAGCGCAGGTCAGAATTTCTTTGCCTTTGAAGGCTGAATAATGTTCCATTATATGTAGAGAGCACATTCTGTGTATCTATTCATCTACCACAAGACACTTGGGCTGCTTCCACCTTTCAACTATTGTGGTTCATGCTGCTGCACACACGGGTATACAAATATCTCTTCGAGTTTCTGCTCTCAGTTTTTTTGGATATATACTCAGAAGTGGAGTTGCTGAATCATAGTGGAATTCGATTTTTTTTTTAAGATTTTATTTATCCATTTGACAGAGAGAGACACAGAGAGAGCGAGCACAAGCAGGGGGAGTGGCAGGCAGAGGGAGAACCAGGCTTCCCGCTGGGCAGGGAGCCCGATGCGGGGCTCGATCCCAGGACCCTGGGATCATGACCTGAGCCAAAGGCAGACGCTTAACGACTGAGCCACCCAGGCGCCCTGGAATTCAATTTTTAATTGTTTGAGGAATTGCCCTTTGTTTTCCACAGCAGCTTCGCCATTTTACAAGCCAACCAACAGTGCTTGAGGGCTCCCGTTTCTCCACATCCTCGCCAACAACTGTCATTTTGTGTTTTCTTAATAGTAGCCATCCTCGTAAGTATGAGAAGGTAAAGAATTCATTTTTTAATTTAACTCATTTAGATTTATTATAAGCAGTGTTAAATAATAATTTTTCTTCTAATTGGTTCTAACTTTTTTTCTCTATAATGTTTTATTGTTTTTCTCCCTCCTTTCCAGCTTTCCATTGGGCGGTTCAAATTATTTCTGGAACTTCTATTAAATAGGCACTGATAAGGGTGCCTGGGTGGCTCAGTCAGTTGAGCATCCAACTCTTGGTTTCGGCTCAAGTCATGATCTGAGTTGTGATACTGAGCCCCGCGGAAGGCTCTGCGCTCAGCAGGGAGTCTGTTGGAGATTCTCCCTCTCCCTCTGCCCCTCGCTTGCTCTTTCTGTAAAATAAATAAATAAATCTTTAAAAATAAATAAATAAGCACTGATATTTCTAATTTTTTCCTCCGTATTTCTTAGAATTTGGGGGAGAATTCGTCAATCTTATACTGTTATTGTTATTTTATCCTATATATTCTCTTCTTTATTTCAATAATACATTTGTCATGCCTAATATTTTCACTTGATTATGACTTTTTTTGCTGCATTCTGCTAATGTTTTCTTTATCTTGCTGGATATTTATTTCGCTTATTCTTTGTTAATCTGTTCTAGTCATTCTACTTCTATTAGTATGTATAATTCAGTTTTCTTTCTTTTTTATTGATGTGTGTGTGTGTCTCTCGGGTGTTTCATTATTTTTAACCTGTAAGCTCATTTTCTTACTTTAGGGGATTTCAGCTACTTTGCCTGGTAATGCATATTGGTGAAGGGCCATGGGTCAAGCCGTAATTTGTTTTCACTCAGCGAGATTTAAAGGAAGAAATGAACCCAAGGTACAGAGTCCCGGAGCACCACAGAACCACTGCTGACTCCCCTTGGCTGCCACTTCCCCTGCGGAGAAGTGAAGGTCTAAAGGTTCGGTCAGCTCACCCTTACTTCCATCAGCTCCTCACCCCATCGGGGCTTTGGCATTGCCCGAGAGGACTCCAGACTGTGGCTCTCCGTTTACTGCAGTGGCACCACGGATGATTGTCCCGGATGTCCCATGTGAGATAGGTAGGTCTCTCTTCTCCACCCCAGGCTTCGGTCACTCCCCTCCACAAAGCATGCACGCATGCGCACAGGCACACATGCGCACAGGCACACATGCACACACGCACACACATGCACACACGCACACACACGCACATGTGCACGCCCGTACATGCACACATGTGCACACCGGTTCACCGCAGCCTTCCATATCCCTAGGACCCATGTGATAGTTCTCAAGTGCATAATTCTCACGTGATCGTTAGTTCGTCTGATTCATGCTTCACTGTCAAATGCTAGTTTGCTATCTTGATAGGACTGCCCAGTGGTTTTTTGAACCTGAAGACTACTTAGCATTAACTGAAAAATGACCATATTCTTGAATACTTTCTGTCCCTAAATGGACCACTTTAGAGCTTTTCCAACCCAATTTGTTTCTCTTGCTTTAAAAAAGAATGTGTGCAGCTTGGATGCTAACCATAGTGATGTCAAAACACAAAACACAGACACTCCTGTGTACTCAAATGTGTGCAGGTCCCAAATGCCAGGCTGTGTCCATTTTTTTTTTTTCATTTGCATAGTACACTCCTGGGAGAACTCACGTCAACCTTGCAAAATAAGCAAACAGAAAATATCGCCTTCCTCTTACCTGACAGCAGCCTGAGGCCAAGTGAAATGCAGAGACTGTGCAAGGGCTGGACAGTCACACCAGTTTGTGCTCATTCTGCCATGGTTTCCATTCCCTGGGGATGCTATTCAAAGAGCCATGTTTTAGCTTAGGAAGTTAATTTGTTGGTGTCAAGTATGTGGCAGGAGCCTGATAAGGGCACACAGGTGTGCCCCACCTGCCCCATAGCATAGATCTACACCAAGAAAGAATTATTAACACCACCACAAAACTCTGGGTTTTACAAATGCCATGGTGATTACCATCTCATTAAATACTTCTCCAGCCAGCAGGAGCTGATGGAAGTAAGGGTGAGCTGACCGAACCTTTACACAGTTACACAGTCAGATGGATCAGATGGTGGAGTAAGGAGGCATGACAAGACTGTTGAGGGTGGAGGGCTCTTTTTCCCCCCTTCCAGTAAATCACAACTCCATTATTGTAATTGTTCCAGCCAAAATCTCTGGGCCATCCTTGACTCTCTACTTTCTACTACACCCCAGTCTGGTCCATCAGCAAATGTTGCCATTCTACCTTGAACCAGTGTCCAGCATCTGACTCACCACCAGCACCCAGCCAATCTGGTCGAAGTCGTAGCACTTCTCTCGATTTTGTCATAGGTTCTTTTCTGCATTATCACCTATTATCATCTCAGTGGCCCAAGGGATCGTTTTAAACCAAGGTCAGATCACTGCTTGGCTAAAAACTCTTCAGTGGCTCCTCATTTTACTCAGGATAAGAAGCCAAGTTCTTAACCCTAGACTCTGAAGCCCTACCTGGTCTAGCCACCTGCCACTCAGTTCTCTAACCCGTCCATTGCTCTCCCCCTCAACTACTCCACTGTGGACACTGACCCCCCTGCTCTTCTCATATATGCACGCTCCCACCTGGGACTCTCACATGTCCAACCTGCTGGAAACATGCTTTACCAGATATCCACGTGGCTTGTTCTCACTGCCTTAAGAAGGTGTCTGCTCAAACGTCACCTTTTAGATAGGCCTTCCATGGCCACCCTAAAAAGTTGACAATACATTTGTACTCCCTATCCTTCTCCCTCTGGTTTCTTTTTCTCCAGAGCTGTATCATCACCTGATATATTTACTATTTATGCTTACTATCTGCCTCCTTGTACCAGAATATAAGTTCTAACAAGGCAGGATTTCTTTTTCATTTTTATTCACTGCCAACATTGCAAACAGATGCAATCCTTCTTCTGATTTCCTCAGACCCTTTCTCAAATTTGATGCAAAATGTCTTCATTTTTATTCCACTCCTTGGCTTCCTACCCTTCATCACCATCTCAACAGTCCAGCACCTTTCCACCTCCAGCCTAAATGGAAAACCTTCAAAATATTTAGACCCTAGAAGAAGTTTCTGGGTCCCTGGGCAATGTTTCTACAGCAGATGCAAACCCGAGAAGCACACAGTTAACAGAGTAACCTCCTCTCTGGATTAGTTTATTAAGCAGACTCTACATCTATCTTCCCAGGGGAAGGCCAGAAATATCAGCCATTTGCTAAACCATCCAGAAAAACAGGCAAAGGCTGATAACCTTCCATGAAAAAGATCACGGAAAATCAATATCAGTGTCGTATAGAGAGGGTGGATAGGCTGGCAGGAAACAACGGACCGGATGAAGGAGGGGATCAAAAGCAGACCTTCCATCCACATGAAAGGATGTGTGGTCTGCATTTCCACTGGTGTGAACTGTGCTTACTGGAATCACAGGAAGCCACTCCATTGCAGTCAAACACAGCAGTGGTTTCGTGAGTTCATACCCCTCAACCATGACACCTCCTTCCAAGGCTCTTTGCTGTCAAGTTGCACATATTTTCATGGTATCTTGCAGCCTTTTAAAAGGCTGTCCACCGGGGCGCCTGGGTGGCTCAGTTGTTAAGTGTCTGCCTCAGGTCGTGATTCTGGGGTCCTGGGATCAAGTCCCGCGCCGAGCAGGGTGCCTGCTTCTCCCTCTCCCACTCGCCCTGCTTGTGTTCCCTCTCTCTCTGTGTCTCTCTCTGTCAAATAAATAAATAAAAATCTAAAAAAAAAAAGTTGTCCACCAACTAATATAGTTGTTGGGCAGCCATTGTGTCTCGGATGACTTTTCATTCTTGCAAAGAATTATTCCTCAAGATTAGCTTTTATCTAAACGCATAGGCAATTTGGGGGGAGAAAACCTAAAAGAGGATGTACAGATTTCTCTCCATTTTCTAAGAAAGAAACCAAGATGGCAAAAGAGAAAATAGGTTTATATAATAATCATCCATCATATTGGTGTATAATGCTTGACAAATCATGAGGCACTGTTCACATGCATTATTCCATTTAATATGCACACTAAGTAAGATGGGGAGATATAACTGCACCCATCTTATAAATAAAGAGGCTGAAAAAGAATACCTAATTTGGCTAGATGCAGACAATTGGTCAGAGCACAGATTCAGGACTCCAGCCTCAACAGTGAGAGAGATATTAAGTGCATCGTTCCTTCCATCACACATAGCTGTGTTTCCATTCCACTCAACTTGGAGACATGATATTCTGTTTAAATAGATTCTAAAGTAGTCTTGGACGATGCAGTGTCGATGAGGTATGAGCTGGAAGCCTGCAGAATTTAGATGCAAATTGCGTGTTAGTGTCAAACCAGCTTGCCAGAGGGACTTCTCACCAGACAAGGCTGGTCACAAGGCCTGATCTCTCCTTCCCTTGACAGTCAGTCTCTCCGCCCTGCAGAAGGGGACTTGGTGGATGTAAAGAAAGGCTGGAGCACCGGTCAGCAGCCCTGCCAAACCAACATCTCCAAAAGATTCAGTTAAATCTATAGAGGAACAATGTTGGAGGGGGCCAGCACAGATTGGTGCCACTGCATTCCATGCCAAGCTGGCCTGTGATTAATCTCACCCCTGTGGATTGTTCACTGTGTGACCTCAGACAAGCTGTCTGATTCCTCCAAGCCTCAGTTTGCTCAGCTGTGAAATGGGTATTATTTTACCTAGCTCTGAAGTGAGTTATATTGCTTACATAGAGTGATAGATGTGAAGAATTGGGCTTAGACCACAGATGTTGCTCAAGAAGTGATCATTTCCTTTCTTACTTCTGATGGCCAAAAGAAACAGGGAGGGGGGAACTGACAGAACCTTGGATTCTTACTTTCCAACTTGTTCACTGGGACACCCAATTCTTATCCCTATAGACCAGTGGCTGGCCTACAATGTAGGTTCTGTCTGTGTCTATTAAATCACATCAGTAGGAGTACTGTCTGCCTCTCTGTAGGTTGTTTCTCTGTAGGCACCTTGACAAATCAACAAGGAGCCCCCAGGGAAGGAAACCAGGTGGTCTTCACTTAGGGTGGGTAATAGAACTCAATCAACAGGCAAGCTACCTGTGTCCGTCACATTCATAGCATGGCAAATAAAAGAGCTGCAGGCTGGAATTGAGAGTCCCCAGTCCCTCTAGGTATGCTGCTTGAATACCTCGTGCCTCAGTTTCCCCATCTGTAAAAAAAAGACTAATACAGTCTCCCTCCATAGCAGAGACAGTGTGTGTGAAGTAAGTGAAGTGTAGCATGCAGGCCGGACACTGATCCTACTACAAAGGCTGGGTTTGGTTCCAGTTTCCCATGGGGGTGCCTATTGTATGTCATGAGTCCTCATTCTCCCCTTCGCTAGCTCTACCCCCTGCATGACTTTGAGTGGTTGTTTAGAAAGCTCTGGAGTTCTGACAAAGGGCTCCGAAGCCTGCCGGGAGGGAATAGACAGCCAGAGAGCTGCACCTTTCCAATGAACCACTAGATAGGGTCGATTTATAGGTCAATAAACATGGGCAGATTGAGAATGAAGTTTCCAACTGCCCCGCTGGAGAAGACCTGGGTTGCTTCCACATCCAGCAATTCACCAAGGAGGAGGGCAGGGCCTGGGGGGAGGGAGCGGGTGCAGCAGGTTCAGAGGACCCTGAGCTGAATCTCTGTCCCCCACCCCACTCCGTTCACCTTCCTCAGGAAGTGCCTGGTTCTGCTGGACCAAACTCCTCCTGCCAGTGGGAGGGGAAACTGAGGCAGGGAATCCAAACCAAAATGACCCTGTGGAGCAGGGATTTGAGTTCTTCACCACAAAACCCACCACAGAAGAATGCAGTCCCCCATGCATGCCCTCACCTGAAAAGGAAGCAGAACGTGGGAGCCCAGGCCCCACACCCTCAGAGCCTTCTCCAGGACAGGGAGAGCAAGAGCTTGGTCCTTGCTCAGAGGTGGATGTGGAACAGGCAGCAGACGCCCCCCTTCCAGAAGGTGTGCCCTCTGTAGGAAGACCCATTCTTCCAAGACACTGCAGGCCACCGTTATTCTGTCACCAAAAAGCACATTTACAAAACAAGAGTTCACCGTTCAAGCAGGAGTTGGGAGAAGCTAAAAGCCATATGGCTACAAGTGTTTTTCCCTCACCAGGACTGAACCCGTGCTCCTCCCTCTTGTGTTCCTTCAAATGGAGAACTTCCATGGGTGCAATTAGGATGACTTTTTTGAAAAACTGGATTTTGAAGCAATCTGCAGTCAAATGCAGGTGCTTCTAGAGTGGTGTAGCTGCTCCCTTGCCCCGCACCTGCCTCTGTCCGTTCAGGGCCCAGGACCCATTGAGGCTTGGCTGCTACTGTTCGGGGGGGGGTCCCCTCCCTGTCTCGAGATTTTGGCCACTCGCCTGCTGCCCGGACACGGCAGGGCAGGACCTGGGAGCTACCGGAGCCAAGCGGGGGCGTGCTCTACCCCTGCCTGTCGGCTCGGGCTGGCAGTGCTGAGGCCTCGCACCAGAATCCGGATGACACGTCTGCCTGTTTGCCGGGGGGGGGGGGGGACACCAATGTGTCAGCACACAGGCAGCTGATAAGCAGGCCATTTGTTCCATTTTAATGGAGGAGAGGAGCAGAGTGTAACAACTGCAAAAAAAAAAAAGCACAAGCCAGCAAGAAAGTCTTTCTTCAAAACCTTTTTAGCCTTCAACCCATCAATTCAGCATAATGTCAAATCCGGTGGGAAAAAAGAAAAGTCAGGGGAGGGGAAAACAGTCTCCTTCTGGAAGCTGATGCTGCTGTTGGCCCCTTTCTGCAGACCAGCCTTAAACTCTCTGAGTGTGTCTGTGATTACACATCTACGCAGGTGGCTCTGTTAACCCCAGCGGATGAGATCAGGAAGGAGCGGTCACACACAGTCATCACAGCTTCATGGCTTGCTTCGTTGGCTCTCGTCCTCCGCCGTCCGCAGGCAAGCGTGGTCGGCCTTTAGCTCGGCGGGGGCACCACAGAATTGCTGAGTGATAGGGAGAGAAGCCCTGTCTGCTCAACGCCCACTTTAATAGTGAGGGACACACTTTAACCTTGCTTTCTTCCAGAAGAAACTGTCCGAAATGTCTTTGTCTTCTTTGTCATCTGCCTTCGATCTACAAAGAGGGGCTCAGCCCCCTTCCCAGCCTATGGGCAGAAAAGATGTATTTACCCCCAAAGGCACCAATTTTACAAATGGGCAGAATAGATAGCTACCTAGAGGGTCTAGTACTTTCAGAGGTCCCAGAAAGCTGGCCAGGGAGACCCCACTGACCTGACAACCATATCCCTCAACCAAATGACCAAGTGTGAAATGCCACCAGGAAAGGCTCATCCTTTTGTTTTGGGCTCTGGTCAGCTCCAAACACCCAACACAGACAATACAGCCTGGGGGGAGCTTAAGAGAGGCAGCGTAGGAGATTTTTCTTGAGATGAAAGTTTGGTAGAAATAAAGAAAGCACACCTAAAGAGGAAGGAACTCCCCTGCGGGCCACAGACCTAGGCATGTGCTTTGTGCAAAGGAAAACCCTCTCCAGCCTCACAGTGCTGCCTCTTGGGGAGCTGGCCGGGCTCCAAGGACGGAGATAGCCGAGATACGCTTCAGAGAAGACTCATCTTTCTCCTTACCATGAAGAAGATTCTGGGAGGTGGGAGGTCAAGGGTCAGGGAGGGAGAGGTATGAGCACGAGGTGCCAGAATAAAAATTCGCTCAGCACAGTGCAGGCCCGGGGGGCCACCCCCTGCACCACTAGCTCCCCTGGCAGGATGGCTGGACTCCTGGGGTGAGCCCCCACAAAGCTCTCGGCCACCCTGGGCATTTGCTGACGTATGGGCCGGGCCATTCCCACTGTTTCCTTTACTCTGACTCCATATAGAATAATATGTGATTGATTTTCTGTCACTCTTTTAGTACCGAAAATTAATTTCAGAGCAACCTGGTTTTCTCAGGGTATGAATCCTCTACACCAGAGTCATTCTGCTGCTCCATTTAGTCATGAGAGAAAATAGTGAGAGTGTGGGACAGGGACGCCCCAAGGCCACAAACTGATAGTCTGTGTTACCCATACAACAATATTCCACCAGTGCCTCTAAATAATTCACATCTACAACTCAATTTGGGCCTGCACATGGCTCAGGATGCAGGTGGGGGAGGCATAGCTGTGAGATTTGGGAAGTTGTCACTGACGCAGCAGAAGTGGGGTGCACGCCACCCCTCCTGAGGCCATCCCCTTGGGGCTGCGGGGCTGTGGGAGGTGGAGGCACAGGACGGAGGCTACAGCCTGGGGCCCCAAGCCCGGGCTCCGTTTCCCTCTCGCTCCTGGCAGAGCTCACACATATTCTGTAAGAGGACTAAAAATACAGTAGCGAACCCCTGAGAGGGAAATGTGAAAGCAGGCCTTATAAACTCCAAATCTAGCTCTGAAGAAAGCAAGCAAGACACCCCAGGCAGTTCAGCTTAAGCAGGTCAGCTCCTTTCTCTGGACCTCAGATTTTAAGTTTTGGTTTGGTTTGGTTTGGTTTGGTTTAAACCAAGCCATTCAACAGATTCATCTGAGACCAGACCTGCTGACTCAGGATCTCCCGTGAGGTCCCATGTTCATAGGAACAACTGCACCGGCTGATCCCCAAGCACCCTTCCAGCTCCAACGGTGATTCTAACAAAGAACAGGGTTAACCCAAGTCTGTGGAGGGAGGGGCTGCCTGCAGGACTGTTGGTAACCAAAGCAGCAAGTGGGTCACCTTGTCCTCTGGGGAGAAACAGAGAGAAAAGCACTGGCAAGAGGCAGCACAACACGTCAGCCTTGCTGTTTGCCATGCACCCTGCTGAAGCTGCTGAATGGACACAGGTCCCTGTTGCCTCCAAAAGAAAGACAGAGGTGCCACGTGCAATACCCATGCCATGTGGAAATAACCTGTCTTCTAGGCAGGACCCTAAGATGGCCCCAAGATTGCCGCCCTCTAATCTGCACACCCTGGCTAGCACCCTCCCCTGGGCTTTGGACAGGAACAGTGAATAGAATGAGATATCCCTCCCATGATTGGGCTACTAATCAGTTGACTTTGACTTCATCCAAAAGGAAATGATCCTGGGTGGGCCTGCCATAATCAGGTGAGCCACAAAAGGAAGTCAGAGGCGTGCTCCTGGTGGCCTGCACGAAGCAAGCTGCCACGCTGTGAGAGCGTCCATGGTCAGGTTCCTGTGACTAGAACCTGTGGTGACCTCTAGATGATAGGCAGCAAGAAAACGGGGACATCAATCCTACAACCACAGGAACAGAATTCTGCCAACAACCTGGATGAGCTTGGAAAAAGACCAGAGCCTTAGATGAGATCACATTTCCCCGACTGACCTTGACTTAGCCTGTGAGACCCTGAGCAAAGGACCCAAACCCCAGCCCCGACCAGGACACCCGGCACAGGGAAACTGTGAGATAATAAATGGGTGTTGTTTTAAGCCACTAGATTGTGACAATTTAATTTGTTAGACAGCAGCAGAAACTAATATAACATGCATCAAATAGAAACAGTAGGACAAGCATGCCCTTTACAGTTTACAAAGTATTTCCCAAACTCGAATCTTGGCCAGCTCTGCATGCTCAGCACCCACCTCTTCCCATGGCTGCCAGGAAGTCTTCACCGAATGAATCCCGTCAGGTTGATACGCAAGGCAATGCCGAGAGGCTGACAGGGCAGGTTTGCTTTTTTTAAATTTCTTTTTCACAGATGGAGAAATTGATGCTCAAATAAACTTCTCTGTGGTCTTATGAAGAATCTGTAGCAGAAGCAAGACTCAAATTCAGGCCTTCTGATTTCAAGGCCAGCAATCTGTGTTCTCTGTGGCTGCCCCCGCACTATCCTCTCCAAGAAAAAAAGGTTGTTTTAAAGGCTAGTCCCAGGGTCCTGACTGCCTACAGCTCTCTAAGAAAAGGAAAACCAGAGTGGTCGGCGGAACGCCGAGTACCACCATCCTGTTAGCGGCCCTCCCTCCACCCGCACACAGTCAGCGCGCAGGCAGGGAACATCACACTGAGAGGTCAGCCCCATTGCTCACCCACTGTTCCGGGGCCCTGCGCTGAACCCCTGCGCGCAGCCTCGCCTTCCTTCTCTCCCCCACTCCGGGGACGGAGGGCCCAGCCAACCCACTCAACAAACAGGCTCTTGTCATTTGTCATTAATGGTGTCCGATTAAATCCAAGCAACAATTGGAAAATCAGATTGCAATGCTGCACTCTTTATTGGTGGTGTTTCTGTGGAACATTAGCAATAAGAAGCCTCCAGAGAGTAGCGGTGAAGGACAAGAAAGAAAAAGAGCGAAAAAGAAAACAAGCAAGGCACCTTCCCTGGCTGCAAACTTCACGACATAGCCACTTTGTAACATGCACCCTATGCAGCAGCCACGCACAAGGCCCAATAACCTCCTTCCAAATGGTAATAAATCCCCTCGGACCCCAACACGCTTGTAATTTACCACTTGGCTAAAATGAACATTATTTCAAGCTAAGCGTATTCTCAGAAGTGCCGGAGAATGTGGCAGCTTTCCTGCTGACAGAGGAGTTTCTTTTTAAATGTCATGCATTCACTTTCATTACTTCCAAATAATTGCCCAAAAAGATCAGCTGCTGGACAGGGCTGCCCACTTTACATCACTATGAGTCAATTTCATCATCATCAAAGGAGCCCCTGGGAGCTGGTTGCAGCCCGGGGCAGGCTCAGCCCTCAGTGGCTGGCTCCTATTGGTCCCCGGGCCCTGCAGAAAAAGGTGCCTCCATCATTCTCTGGGGACAGCTCCAGGTAAGATGGAATGTTTTCTCTAGATAGACAACATGACCTGTCATCACTGCCACCATCAAATATCATTCTCCTGCAGCATTCAAATGAGCCAGTTGGACTGATGACTGGATCAGAATGTCATTGGCTGCCCAGCCCTGTAATGTGGTGCTTGTTATCATGGAGCTAACCCAAGGCGGTGTATTTCTCTCATTCTTGAAGGAACAGGGAGGGGTAACCCGCCAGGGTAAGGCAGGGGACTCTCCCTTCCTATTCCCAGGGGCACAGTGCATATTTTGCGGTAAGTCTGCTTTCAAATCAAACACAGGCTTTGCTTTCAGAGCCCTGGTTTTGGTTATCGATTGCATAACAAACCATGCTGAAACGTGGTGTCTTAATTATTGCTTAAGGTTCTGTGGGTCGAATGGGCTCAGCTGTGCAGTTATTCTTCTTCACGTGACATCAGCTGGGGTTGCAGTCATCTGGGGATTGGACTGGGCTGCAAAGTCTCCCATGGCTCGCTCCCATGTCTGGTGCCTCAGTATGGAAGGCAGGAAGACTGGGTTCCGTGGGACAGCTAGGACTTTCTGGCTTTCTACCATGTGGCCACAAGTCCTTTTGCTCTCCATGTGGCCTTCCCACGTGGTCTCTCTGTGTGGCTCCTGCAGGGTATAGGGACTTCCTACATGGTAGCTGAGGACCCACAAAAGCACAAAAGTTAAAGCTACCAGGATTAACACAAGGTCATTTTGTCACATACTACTGACTAAGGTGAGTCATAAGGCCAGCTCAGATTTCACATGGGAAAGGAGTGGACAAGGCTGTAAACACCAAGAAGCATGATTCACGGGAGGCCATCTTTGGTGACTAACTCTGAATCAGGAAGCCACATCTTCTTTGTGAAATATCCCCAAATAACTACTATCAACGCTAATCTCCCTTAAGGAATGAGGAGTATAAATATAAGTTCCTTAAGGAGTCTCAGCTCATCGGTATATAAGCATGAAACAGTTTTATTTCTTCCAAGCCTTGCCTCAAACTGTGATAAGTTTAATCCCCCTCTCCTATGATTTAATGACATCCTAAGCAGATTCCACAACTTTCCAGTCTCGTTCGCTGATTAAAATAGTCCGGTTCAGTGTGTTAGATGGCATGAGGGAATTATTTTCTTTAGGTATGATTATAGTTTTGTAATTATAAAGAATATCCTTAATTTTAAGAGATGTTTAGGGGTGAAGTGTCAGGACATCGCAGTCAACTTTGAAATTGATAGGTGGATGGATAGATGTTGTTCAACATTTCTGCATATTTTTAAATTTTACATAATAAAATTTGAATAATTTATAAAGAGTTAATTTAATTATTAGTAATAGTAATAATAATTTAATTTTACATAATAAAAAGTTGAAGGAAAAAATTCTGTCCACTTTACAACTTCAATTTCATATCCAATGTAAAGTTATCCCTCTTTCCTATCATTGGCGTTAGGGACCTATAATGTTGGAGGAAAAAACATCATTGTGCCTAACTGTGTGATTATAACTTTATCCATGTTCGTTTGTATAACCAGTAGTTACTGCTCCCTGTGTGGCACATGGTGGGACTTTTGGAGGATCCTGCAGGTCCTCCCCACCACGCAGTTCTCTGATGGGTAAGACTCACCTCTGGCTCTCCCTCCTCCACACCATCCCCCTCAGCTCCTGACGCCTGAGGTCCACTTCCAGTTTTCTTGCTCCTAGGTCTCTTTCTGGAAGAATATCTTTCTCAAGGGAGAGGCGGGCAAGATGGCCAGGGCCAACTCTCCTCCACTATGCCTCTTGATCTAAGAAGAACTGTCCTTCCCAGCCCCCAGTTCTCTCCTGATGTAGACTGAGGTTCAGTGGTGGGGAGAGGGGTTGATGACTATGAGAGGGTCAATGCTGTCTTTTCATAGGAAGCTCGGGGAGAAAGTGCCAAGACCAACTGTTCCTGGCTGTCTTGAAAATGTGGGGGTGAGTGCTCCTTATCTGCAGCTGTGAACCTTGATCTAGTGCAATGGACAAAAACCTACTCCACGTCCCTATACAGAGACATAAATGTGGCTCATGTATCCGGGCACAGAAAACCCAGTCTACAGACCCAACCCAACCACTAATTTGCTGTGTGACCTTGGCCAATCACTTAGCCTCTTTGGCCTTAGGGTTGGTTGGTAAGGGCTCACCATTTGGCCTACTGCATTTCCAAATGAGTAGCACAAACTCCGGAGGCTACTTTAGAAGCACGTGGCCAGTGACATGGATCTTACCAAAGAGCCAAGAGGGAGAATGGCCAGGGAGCTCGTTCTTCACTCTGATGTGTTTTTTACATTGAAGCTCCAGGTGAGATTTTCATTTCAAAAACCTGTCGTGCTCTAAAAATGTTTGAAAGCCATTCATCAGTCCAACTGGCTCATTTGACTGCCACAGAAAATGCCAGAAAATGAGGAATGGTTGATGTGGGATGTGCTGTCATGCCCATTTAACAAACCACGAGTTCTCTCCAACAGAACCAGATGAGAAAACAGCTCCCAGCTTGGGAGCAGAGAGAAGAATCTTTTGAAATGGTATGTCCAGGGAAGAGTCACTCCCTATTTTGATCTCTTGTGCGTGTGTGTGTCTGCACGTGCACATGCGTGCACACGTATGTGCGTGTGTGCGCCCCTCCCCTCAGTCTGTCCATTGCGGGTGGCAGGATTAAATTTCAAACTGCACAAGACATCTGAGGCAGGGTAATCAATCACTTCATCACTGCCTCTGCAGATAAAGAGAGCAGGGAGACAGGAAAAGGATGAAGGAGCACAGAAGGGGGAGCGATACCCTCCTGCCTCTGAATCCACCTCAGAGCAACGAGCCACATGCTTCTGGTGCTCATGGGCTTCAGTGTGCAGAAACTGGAGAGTGAAGAAGGAAGTCCCCAGCAGAAATGGAGATTTAGTCTGGAAGAAGCCCAGGGCTGTCCCCAAACATCTGGTATTCTGGGAAGGACTGGAAGGGAAAAAGGGTCTGGAAGATCTCGGGTTGGAAAGGAACCTCATTCCGCACACATAGGATGCCCAAGGAGTGCGTGTGCATGCACCTGCTTACCTAACTAACCCACCAGCCCCGTGCGTGGATTCTGGGATGTTCCCTTTCAGCTGCAGAAGCACAGGCATGGCAGGGCCTCCGAGGCTGAGAGGACCCCCACTGTCGCCTGGCTAGGCCATGCCTCAGTCCTCCTGCAGGAATATCAGGGCCAGGCTCTGGCAGGAGAGACTGCAGTCTGTCAGCTCTGAGTGACATCAGTGGAGTACTACGTTCCAGTGTGCCGTGTCCTCTGCATAAATGCAATTTCCCCGAATGTCAGGAGGAAAGCATTACAGATAACACATTGTGTGTGTCTTTGACCCAGTAAGTGCTGAAATCACAGATCTCATTATTCTGACATGATAGAATTTTCTTTCTCTCTCCCAGTGCAGGCTGACAGCCCTTGTTTCCTAGACTGCAGACCTAATTGTCAAAGGTGCAAAGCCACCGTAGAAAAACGGGCTTCACTGATTCCCTACCCCGAACAAAATACCAGGTCTCCTTGTGTGAGAAGAAAATGATCTTAGGGACAGCTCGTAACAGGACATTAAGTGGCAGATATTTTTGGTCAGAGCTTTCCTGGAGAGAGGAGGTACAGCGAGTATTTGACCTTGAGTGGCCAGGCAGGATTCCACCTGTGCCCACCCCTCCCCCCACCTCCAGTCCCGAGCACTGACTGTCCAGGAACAGCCTGGATTTGAATTCTTCTTCCACCACTTTCGAACTGTGTGCTGCACTCAAGTTGCTAACCCTCGTCAGCTTTTATCTTCTCATCTATAAAAACAGAGGATGTCGTAGGATGGATGTAAGGGATAAAGAGCTGTTGACTGCATAGAAGGTGCCTGATAAATAATTGGTGCTGGAAACATTTACTATGGTCAAATCTGAGCTTTCACTTCGGGGATATAAGCCAATAAATCTTCCATTCAATCAATGAGCAAAATAAGTATTTCCTGAGTGCCCTGATCATACAGCCAGGAGACATGGGCTCACTAGATATGTGTTGAATGAACGAATGGCTTCTTATCCATCACTAGGTGACTTTGGACCAAATCTCTCTCTCTGTTTCATAGGCTCTAGAATGCAGGGCTGGCGGGATGGCGTTGATGCAGCCTCCCAGTTTTAATGCTCCATTAGTTGAGTGGGATACTGGGAGGGCCTCAAAGGGACGTCGGACAGAGATCCAACTCTCCCAAGTCTTACTATTTAGTTAAGGGGCTGTGTCAGGTGGACCTACCTGAAGGTAGCTGATAACTAAAGGCAGCGTGTGAAGAGTCCAGGTAAGGGGTGAGTGCTACAGGCACCCCAAAGAGATAGAGCTGGTCCTGGAGGGTTGGTGGTTGGAGGAAGTGAGGCCGGGCCTGCTCCTTGGAGGAAAGATGGGATCATTAGTAGCAGCCAGAAGAGCAATTCTGGGCAAGGTGGCATTTGGGCCAGGCGGGCTGGAAGACACAGCACATGCTAGAATGATGATTACATTCCCTGAAATTTCAGTGAAGTTCAGGTTGAGTGAAAAGAAGTCAAACCTTCGGCTATGAGGGCCAAGTATTGACAGCACCGCTGAATGATGAGCTTTCCCCACCTGATGTGGACGTCCTAACAGGCCCTCTTCATGCCTTCCATCTTGCCAGGCCAGAACCTGCAATGCCAGGGAAAGCCTTTAACTGCTGACCTCCTCACCCGCTTCTCCATCACCTCTTTACACAGTCTTTCTGAAGGATCCCTGCCCCACGTTTATCCAACTTCCCCTGCCCAGCTTTCTCTCCAGGCTTAAGGGTAGAAGACCAGAAAGCCATAAACACTGGACGGTTCCCTTCGTCTTACTTGCCTCCTTGGATTAATAAATGCCATATTTTCCCCATGCAGCTTGGCCTTGCCATATCTTTTCTACCATGAAACAGAGAAAAATATATAAATCAAGTTCTATATTCTGGTGACTGTTATACATTCATTGTAAATTTTGAAAAATATAGTCACGTATAAAGAAAGTAGTAATCACCGGTGTTAAATACAGATGACAGATAGATAGGTAGATAGAATATTCAAAACTGGATATACAGCTTTACATTTTGTTTGTTTGTTTTCATCTGAGATCCCATCATGAGCATTTCCTATGCCCTTAAAACACTATTTGAAAGCATGGTTTTTAATGACTGTGTAATATTCCACTGAATGCATTTAACCATAAGTTATCCAACTATCACCCTATTCTTGGACATGATAATTATTTCTGATTTTTAGCTACCATACATACTGTTGCAATGAACATTCTATATATAAATCTTTTTCTAAGATCATCTTCTAAGGTGAAATTCCCAGACGTGGAATTTCTTGGCCCAAGTGTATATATGTTTAAGGCTGTTGATGCACACTGCATTCCTCTTTACCTTTCTAAATGCTCTGCAGTTCACTGACTCGCTAATATGATGTTGCTCATTATTACAATGACTCCTCACGAGGATATGTCTTGTCTCGCCCGCTAGACTCTGAGCTCTTCTAACGCAGGAAGCAGTTATCCTCCAAGGCCCCCGGCCCGGTGGTCAACAGACGTGTGTGGAGCGAGCAACTTCGTATGCCACCATCTCAGACAGCCTTCCCCCCACCGGAGGAGTAGTCAACAGGGCTCACGTTGCTGCCCATCCCACGGACTTTAGTTGCTCAAGTGCAAAAACGGCTTCATTATTTAGCTGGTCCCACCTGCAAAATAATCCCACACCGTAACTTCTAGATCCTGGTGATTTCATCTCAGCCTAAAGAAAAGCATCCTGACCGCCTGTGTTCCCCCCAAATAAAATGGGCTTCCCTGAGAGGTGGTGAGTGGGGACCCCGTAACAGGGACACTGCTGAGAGAATTCCACCTGCGATGAAATGTCAGGACCATCCTATCCTGAGATCCCTGGATTCTTGTCATTCTTGTCACTTCCTGGGACCCGAAGTACAGCCATCTACACACAGGGCTTTCTCAATAAATGCCGTGGGCTAGGTGACAGAATCCCTGCCCAGCTCAACAGCTGACAGAAGTGGGTTGAGGGCTAAATCAATGGTGTTCACAAACCGAAGGTGCCTATTAAATCTTTCTTCACAGCATCAGCTACACGATGGCCGCATAAATCTTTAAAACGGCTCCAATATTTCATTTCAGTTCGGCTGTACCGCAGGAGTGAGTGAGTAGTGCGCCTCCCACATGTTAATTCCACCCAGGGAAGCCTCAGGACCCAAAGGGCCAGAGCCCATTGCAGAGGGGCTGGGTAGCAGACCCTTCCCTGGCAGAGGGAGTCCCCCAGGTGGAACCAGAATGTGGTTTGAGAATATACAACATGACCTCGTGGACTCACATTCATTGAAGCCAAATGAGGGAGCACTCAATTCATTTTAAAAATCATTGGGTGGTTTAAGAGAAATTCGGGATAACTGCTTGGACGGACCAGTAACCACAACCAAGTTAATGACTTCTTTGTCTTGGAGGTCCTGGGGGAGCCCACTCTGTGGCAGGAGTACCTCGTAAGCAATGTACCCCCCTTAGGTAAGTAGGCGTTGAGAATGTGTGTTGGAGGTTCCTCTAATAAAAATCTTGTTCTCCTATTAAAAAAACAAATTCTCTTCTAATTCAGTTAAACTCATATTTATTTGCACCACCTGGAATCTACACATGCTAAGCGAAGGTAGAGTCCAAAGCATTCCTCTCTGAATTATAACAGCGCTGAGTTAACGACATTTTTCTAAGCCTTTAAAGGAAATGAGCTATAAGGTTTTTCCCACAGTTTCTGCATGTGGCATGGGGAACGAGGATCCTGTCCTCTCTCTCCCTAGCACTCCAGAGCCTTACCAAAAGAGAGACAGAGAAGGCTGTCATCAACATGGCTCTAGTATCCCCAGCAAGCAAAGAGATGATAAAGGAGCAAGAGCTATAGCCATCCTTAGTCCCGTAAGAGAGCTGGCAGCAGAAGGGAAGGGAAAGAGCTTTGCTTGTGCTCACGAATAGCAACCCCTGCTGCTCACACCCAGGAAAGGTAGGGACCAAAACACATCTCAAGCTTGGACCATTTCAGGTGACCCTTGGGGTGGCGGGGGTGGACGCTTCTGTTTCCGCATCTCATCGTCTTTGTCGAGCTCCCAGTCCCACCACACAGAAATAACTGATGAGCTCTAGACAGCAATTTTACTGCACTTGCCTCAAAGTCCAAGTCCCTGAGGACTCCTGAGCATCCAGCCACATAACTCAGCCTCCTTGTCATCTTCAGATCCACTCTGGGACATTTACAGAGTGAGTTCTTTTTTCCTATTTTCCCCACCTTTCATTCCGCCCCACCACCCCCCACGCAAGTACCCACAACGTGTTCATTAATGAACGCATTTAATCAAGTTTATGAAGCCTCTTTATTATCAATAACCCTAATCACTCTTAATTGCTGCATCATTAGTTCGGCCACGCTCAGATGTAGTAGTTAGGCGGAGCAGTAAATGACAACTGCAGAAAAATGACTTGCTGCATAAAAGCCTGGGAGGGAAGGACTGACAGGAGAAGAGGCAAAGGGAGGAGAGAAGAGTGAGTGTGCTCAAGCCGTGCACGGCGGCCTGCTGCCGGGCAGAGGGGGGCAGGGCGGGGAGATGCCATTAAGAGGTTCGGCCAGGTGTAAAGATGCTGGTGAGCCAGTTTTGCATATTTCTAAACTTCAGGGAGCTCCACATCAGCAGCATGAGTGAACGTTCTGCTTGACAAAAGTTGATGTTATGTTAATATCTGGCACCTGCCACCCTCGGGGATCTTCAAGCCCTCTGCAAGCTCCATTGTGTTCAAAGCCAAATGCTTGGTGGATGGGAAGTGAAGGATGCACCTTGTCATTGGGAAAGCAGCAAGGGGTGGCCCGTTGCAGGTCTTTGTCAAGACATTAACTCTCCTGCCTTTACATGTTCTAGAAGTCTCTGCACAGCCAAGGAAACCACTGAGATGCCTCGGGTAAGAAAGAGGTGGCCAGTAGCATCTCCTCACATTGCATTAACCTCCCTAGGAGCCCCGAGATCTAAAACCCTGTCCAAACCCTAGGAGCCCAGAAATCCAAAACCCTGTCTAAAACCTTAACTCATGGTGTTGTCTTAGGTCTGATTCTTCATCTGCCTCATCTCCCATTCCATAAAGCAGATTTAATGATACCTGTGGCCAGCCAACTTCAAATGAAGAGTAAATGAGATTACATACTGGACAGAGTTGTGAGAAATCCTTGGGGTACACCGGGGTGGGGGAGTCTGGGAAATTCTGTCTATCTGCTAGGGGAGTTCTCTATGGGTCCTTCCCTCCTTGTAGTTGTCCCGCTGCTCTTTCCTTCAGCCTCGCCATGGATGAAAATCTCCATAATGAGATTTTATACACGGGAAGTCTGAATCCTGGAGGCACAAAACTCTCCCTACCTCCAATTTCTAGAATTCTCTCCTGCACCCCACCCCTCTCCAAAATGCAAAACCAGACTTTCTACCTTCCCCACTTAAGTGTTTGTTGTTCATGTTCAAGCGTTCATGCATATTTCCTAACTCTACCCCTTAAGTTTTTATTGAAAAAATATTTGTCAGTACAATACTACGTGCTAGGCACTGGGAATATAATGGTAGATCAACATGAAGCCTATCTTGAAGGAGCTTATGGTTCAGTAATGAATCTAAGAAACTATAATATAACTATGTCCCAACTCTGCTCACCACTTGGGTGCTAAAAATATTCCATAGAAAGATGCTCTCAAAATAGTATGGAGGTTCCTCAAAAAGTTGAAAATAGAGCTACCATATGATCCAGCAATTGCACTACTGGGTATTTACCCCAAAGATACAAAAGTAGGGATCCGAAAGGGTACGTGCACCCCGATGTTTATAGCAGCAATGTCCACAA
>NC_138370.1:28292008-28325868 GCF_054177405.1 Leptonychotes weddellii
GGCACGTTCTGCATGGAGCACTGGGTGTTATGCACAAACAATGAATCATGGAACACTTCATCTAGAACTAATGATGTAATGTATGGGGATTAACATAAGAATAAAAATAAATAAATAAATTATATTGCATTAAAAGATTACATTAATAAATTTCCTAATGCTGAAACAAGCTTTCATAATCATTCGTAGAAAAATCCTCCTGGGATATGGCATCTTTCCTTAATATATTGCTGTGTTTGATTTGTTGATATTTTTCTCAGCAATTTTACATCTCTAAACAAGGGAGATTATATTTTTTCTTTGACAGCTTTGTTGACTTTCATTATCAGAGTCAGAAAAGGAAGTTATTCAAAAATGGAGTCAAAAATTGAAGATATTCTGTATTTTTTATGCTCTGGAGAAACTATGTGATCTGGGTATTATCTTTTCACTATAGACATGATAAAACTTGCCCACAAAACTACTTAGACCTGGTGACTTTTTTGTGAGCTTCTAATGAAACAGGCGATTTATTGTTTCATTTTTTACATATTCTTGAGTCAATTTTGGACATTTTCCACTTCCCAGGGTGAGGCAAACCATTATATTTAGATTGCCAGAATTTTTGGAATCATACTGCATGTAATATTTCCTTCACATTTTTAATATTTATTTGAAAACATTTGTGGTTATAATAATAATAATATCCCCCAAAAGAGATCCATGTCCTAATCCCCAGAAATTGTGAATGCTACCCAATATGACAAAAAGGACTTACAGATGCAATTAAGTTAAGGATCTTGAAATGGGGAGATACTCTTGGATTATCCAAGAGGATTTCATATGTAATTATAGAATTCCTTATAAAAGGAAGGCAGGAGGGTTAAAGGGAGAAGTAGGAAATATGACAAAAGCAAGAGATTGGAGGGATGCCAAGGAAGTGGTCGGGAGACAAGGAATGCAGGGGCCTCGGGAATCTAGAAAAAGCAAGGAAACAGATTCCCCCATAGAGCCTCCAAAAGGAGACAGCCCTTCCAACACCTTGACCATGGCTCAATGAAACTGATTTCAGGGTGCCTGGGTGGCTCAGTCGTTAAGCGTCTGCCTTCGGCTCAGGTCATGATCCCAGGGTCCTGGGATCGAGTCCCACATCGGGCTCCCAGCTCGGCAGGAAGCCCTCTTCTCCCTCTCCCACTCCCCCTGCTTGTGTTCCTGCACTCGCTATCAATCTGTCAAATAAATAAATAAAATCTTTAAAAAAAAAAAAAAAAAGAAACTGATTTCAGACTTCTGGCCTTCAGAACTTAAAAGAATAAATTTGTGTTGCTTTAACATATCCCATGTGATGTGTCACTTGGGTTTTTGTTTTTTTTATTTTTGGTCATTCTTGCCAAAGTTTAATCTTTTTCTTTCTTTCTTTCTTTCTTTCTTTCTTTCTTTCTTTCTTTCTTTCTTTCTTTCTTTCTTTTTTAGTATTTTTAAAGAACCCACTCTTTTTTTTCTTTCTAATTCATTTGTTTCTGCTTTTATCTTTGCTAATTCTTTCCTCTTACTTTCCTTAGTTTTTTTTTTTAATTTTGATTTCTTTCACTCCTTGAATCCAATTATTACATCATTTACTTTCCATTTGTTCTTATTAATAAAGTTATTTAAGGATATGATTCATCTTTAAAGAATTTGTTCTACATTCCATAATTTTTGATATGCAGGGCTTCAGACTTTTAATAATTTTAAATAATCTGTAACTCCTATTTTGACTTCCTATCTGACCTCCCAGCTGCTTTTTAAAAAGCTGTTTTAAATTTTGGAGGTTTTTTTTGAATCGTGAATTTGTGAAGTGGTTGGCAAGTATCATTGTATTAGTAAATTCCACTTTTAATGCATTGATGCAATCATGGTCAAAGAATGTGGGCAATAAACTTTCTGCTTTGGGGAAGTTATAACTATAAAGTTCAGTTTTTGTAGATGTTTCATTGGACTTTGTGAGGAATGAGCACCTTGGTTTTGTAGGGAACATGATTCCATATGTAACTGGGAAATCACACATCATTGTTATGTATATCCTTTTTGTCCTTATTTATATCCATGGCAGTTTCTGTCTTTATTCCATAGACGTGAAGGTTTTAGGTGAGAGTAACATAAGTAAAGTTTATTTACTTAGAAAGACCACTCTAGAGGTAGGAAGACAGAATGTGGATTAGGGGACAAGCATGGAGACAGTTGGGAGACCCACATAAGCAAAAGTGAGGAATGCCTGAACGAAGCCAAGCAGTGGAAAGTAAAAATAGGAAAGGCCCTTAAAAATCTTTTAACCCTGAATGAGGTTAGATGAGAAAACCAAGGCCAGCCAGAAGATAGAAACAACTTACCCCAGATCACATAGGTAACTGGCAATAGAGGAGGGGACTCAAATCCAAGCCAACTGGCCGCCGGCCTCAGGCACTCTGCACTGCACCATACCATAGTCCAGGAGTCCCCAGGAACAACCACACTATTCTGTACACTCCCCCTAGTCCATTCTGCAAGGGCACCTCAACGTTCTCACCTCTCTTTTGTCATTAAGGACCAAACTACTCAAGAAAGTGATTGTGCCTTCATCCAAAAGCATCTATTAGGCCCCACCTTAATGAAGCACTGATAAGGTACTGTTTCAAGAGCCCCAGACACTGCCCTGCCCCAGACAGACAACGCAAGCTGCAGCAAGCCCAGCAAACACCTCCACAGGTCGGGGGTCACTTCCTATGTGGCCAGCCTGGCAGGAATGCATTCGCATCACGCTGTTTCAAGATGAAATGCACTTTGGCACACTTAAAAGAGCAATTGGTTTTGAGCACTGGGGGCATTACTAAATGCTGTATTATTATTTTTATAGGATGTTATTATTATTATTATTATTATTATTATTATTATTATTATTATTCTGTGCTGAGCACTCTTTTTGCCAGGCTTCATACCTTTGCATCTCCTTATTGTCCTGACCAATTCTGGGTGGGTTTTTTGGTTTGTTTGTTTTTTTTTTTGGAGTGGGAGGCCTTCTGAATATTTGTAAGTTTGGGTGTATTTCAGAAATACCACAGTGCTCATTATCATATTGGTAGTCGGTACCACTGGATGGCTATTGTCCTAACCTTTCCAGTTAAGAGGGGTTAAGTTTTCTCATTCAGAAAACGGGGACAAATTTGGGGAGGAGTGTTATAAGGATTCAAGAATGGATATATGTGAGGTGCTTTCAACAAGATCAGTAAGAACTCAGCATATATTCACTTCTGCTGGTAGTACAATAGCTCTTGCCAGACTAATTCTTTAGTAGTAGTAGTATTTGACAAGTTTCTAGAGGGACAGATTGCCTAAGCCTTTCAGCCAGTTTCTCAGAATCCAGGCTGATAATATCCTTTCCAGTAAGAGGAAGTTACTGTAGTGGAAAGAGCCTGGAACCAGACAGATGTAGGTGGAGGCTCACCTATTTGGTAGGTTTAGCTGTAATCTCTTGGGTTAGTCATTTAGGGTCTGTGAGCCTCATTCTTATCATATATAAAACGAGAACGACATCCCTACCATCTAAGATCAACAGACACACTGATATAACACAGGAGTTCCAGCATTCCCGACGCCCACCCCCAACTTCTTCCCTCGGAACTGCTGAGTTATTCGCTCCAGGGTAAACCCACAGGACACGTTGGATAAGGGACGTAAGGGGTCCATTCCTGGAATGGAGGAGACCAAGGCAATGGAAGTGGGACCTGGAGAGAGAGTGGAGTGGGCTGACTGGCCCCAAATACCAAGCAATGCTGGAAACATCACGGGCCCAAATGAAATAAGCACACAGTTTGGTGTGAAGATGGAGAGAGTGAGAGGGTGACAGGAAAACATGCCCGTGTGATTTTCCTACCTCACCCCGCAGAGGGATTGGCTGAGGCTGGAAATGCCTGCGTATGGAGAGAAAGTTAGAAGGAAGAACAATGGGGAGACAAAAATCTTGGGGGAAAAAAATGTGGACAAATCGAAAATACAACGTACCAAACTCTAACAAACTCTGTCGTGAAACTTTGTAGTCTCTCAGCAAGTAGAGCAAATGGAAGCCAAAGAGTGAAAATGAGAGACTTGGTATTAGAAAGTGACAAGCAGAGTGCCAGGCATCACAGGGGGCGACATGGATGGTGTCACTCTTGTCATGAGTATTCCATTACCACACATCCCGTTTCAGCCGCCTCGGGGGAGCGCCCATGTTCTTGCCTTGTGTGGGGCCCAGGGATGCAGGTTAAGCCACCTAGTGCTGGAGACAAATGTGTGTGTTAAAGCAAAAGATGATGACCCATACAGTAATGCAATTCCTAAGCAATATCCGGAGGCATTCACCATGGCTGACCAGCGGTCACCTCTGGGATAGACCAGGCGTTTACCATCCCCACTCCTACCAGGGGAACTACAGACCTATTTGCAGTGGCCGAGAGGATGAGGACAAGTGTGAGGGCATCAATCCCTGAGACAGATAGGACCACTGTGACTGGAGGGAGAGAGGCACAGCCTGAGTTCTAGAATATGGCAGGCATGGAGACTGATGCACCATCCTGGCTTCTCCTCCATCATTCCCATCTCTGTCCTCTCTCAGGGTCCTGGGAGGAGAAATGACCCAGCTAAGAACAGGGCAGCAATATCAGAAAACATACCACAGGTAGGTGACTATTTCAAAGGAATTGAAAAAGGTGACATTTTCCATTATGGCCCAGTGTGTTGGCGCTAATATTCCCCCTTTCTTAACCACAGGCCTTCCACCGCCACCCACAGCCCCTTGACTTCACTTCTAATAGGCACCGCAGAGGAGCCTCAAGGAGAAGTTTTGTCTTGCTGACACATCTTATTTCCACTCTTGTTGGCATGGAGAAGGCTACTTTGTTCGTGTCTGATTCCAGCTGGGCCACAACGGAGCCCCCGTGTGATGAGGAAAAATGGCTAGAAGAGTGCTCCTAGCTTGGTCAGCCACGGTGCAAAAGATTTTCTCATGCTAACCCTCTCCCACCTCCACGAGCACACCCTAACCACCCCCACAACGCTTCTGGTCCCCAAGTACCTCAGAGAGGTTCCAGCTGTGTGTGTTTTGTATGGACAGTGGCCACGCAAACCTTGTGCTTGGATTGGAGGAAAAGGGCTCGTGGAGTGTGACGTTCTCTCCCACAGAATCTCTTTCCAGGCCAAGGGACTTCATCGGGAGCCGGTGAGATGGTGAAAAGCACATATGTGTTGGAACCGAAAAGGATCTGTGTTTTAGTCACACATTCAAGACATTGATCTGTGACCACCACATACCAGGGACTTTTCTGGGAGCTGGCAACCTGCCAGTGAAGAGCAGCTCAAATGACATGGAAGTCCCTGCTCATGTGGTAACCACATTCTACCGAGCTGAGAACCAATGGTGAGCCAGAAACATGGGGCAAATAACATCACTTCTCTGCATTACAGTCTCTTAATTTGTCAAATGCAACTAACAATAGCCACCTTGTGGGGCTGTTGTGCCCTTTCGTGACGTGCTACACAGATGTTAGTTATCGTCATGAATGTTTTCACTGCCTAGACCTGAGGAGCAGGATTCTTTTGCTTTTTATTCTTTTTATTCAAGTATAATTAACACATGGTGTTATATTACTTTCAGATGTACACTATAGTAATTCAACAGTTCTATACATTACTCCGTGCTCATCATGACAAGTGTACTCTTAATCCCCATCACCTATTTCACCCATCCCCCCGCCCACTTCCCCTCTGGCAACCACCAGTTTGTTCTCTGTAGTTAAGTCTGTTTCCTTGTCTTTTTTTTTTCTTTGGTCATTGGTTTTGTCTCTTAAATTCCACATATGGGCAAAATCATATGGTATTTGTCTTTCTCTGGCTGGTTTATTTCACTTAGCATTATACTCTCTAGCTCCATCCATGTCGTTGCAAATGGCAAGATTTCATTCTTTTTATGGCTGAGTGATATTGTTTATACGTACCACTTCTTCTTTATCCATTCATCTATTGATGAACACTTGGGCTGCCTCCTCATCTTGGTAAATAATGCCCAAGGAGTAGTATTCTTAGGAGAAGAGGAAAGAAACTGGCATGATGGTCCTGATTCTCTCTAACCCAGGAAGTTCAGCACAGCCTCAGACTAGAACCTTCCCCAGCTGACTTGGGGTCATCTTTTCTCCTACTGTCCCTGTATTGTATCTCCCTTTGTTATAGTATTTGACATACTCTATAGGTGTTGACATTACAATTGTCCATTATTCTGCACAGCCTTGAGAACACACACCCCTTCTGATATAGTCAGGCTATTTAGTGCTATTTAGTGATACAGTGATGCTATTTCATAGGTAGTTATGAACTGTTAAATTTAGAGGAAAAATTATGAATAAGGAGGAATGAACGAATGAGGAGTCTCTGAGTCCTGCTGCTCTCTATGCTGCATGCTTAGCACACCATATCCTAAAAGAGTAAAACATGTCATTTATTCCATAGGTGACACTGTCCCTCCAGCTTGCTGCTGTCCCTCAAACCAGCTCATCCCTTCATACAAATACGGCCAAAAAGATGGACTGCCTGTCGTCTCCTAAGGAGGCTTCCATTCCGGGCCTCTTTCTCACAGAATCATTGTTCATTGTAAGAAGCCTGAGCGGCAGTGCGAAGGTGTGGGGACAGTCTCTCATGAGGTGGCACAGCAGGTGGCTATGACCACACACACGTGCGGCGCCCAGACGCTGGAGCTGCTCCCGGAATCGAGGGTCGACAGAGCCCATGTTTGGGTGCCGTAGACCAGTGGCCTACTGTGCCGGGTGGGTGTGAGTCTTCTCCCCATTTCCTCAGGTATCCGCCCCAGGGCTTAGTTCCCCAGAAAGCCTCAGGAGGTAGTCTCAATTATCACCTCTTGAGCATGGACTTTGAAATCAGAACAACCTCGTTTTGAATTCAAGCTCAGCCATCTACGAGCTGTAACCAAGGGCCTCCGTTTCTGCATTTAGCTGACAATGTTTATTTGATATTTACTATAAATATTATGAATATTAAAGAGATAGTTCGTGGGAAGTACAAAGAGGGAGTCTAATACACAGCAGACACTCAATAAGCAGCAATACCAGCATTAATTGAGGGTTTGCCATGTGCCAGGCCCCATTCTAAGGGCTTTGCCCATATTCACTTACTAAACCCTCCCAACAGCTGTGGGAGTAGGTAACTTAAATGAGGATAAGTATAAAATAATAAATACACAAATAATAAATATAATAGAAATATAATATTTTATATATATTTATATATATATATATATAGTTTTTTAAAAAGCGAAAACTAAAGCATAAAGATGCTCCCTAACCTGCCCCAGGCCACTCAGGTGATAAGTCCCAAGTCAGGATGCATGCCCCCAACCCCCTGACTCCAGAGTCCCCTCTCTGACCTCCATGTAGAACAAATACTGCCACTATTGACTCTTTATACGAGTTCCCTAAAAGTATTTAATTGCACCGACCAGCCCTGATACCAGAAGGTACACATCCACATCTGGGCCTGCCCGGGATCCAATGTGGGCACATCAGGGCTCTTACGACCCTGTGATCTCTGCTTGGTATGGGATCCCCTCAAGGAATAATCAACCCAGCCCTTCCGAGAAGCTGCCGGCCTCTGCAGTGAGGGGCAGAGCGAAGTCTCTAGGGCTAAAGGAACCACACAAACAACGTCAGCCCTGGAGGGAAGGATGGAGAAAGAAACTGAGGCACGTCGCCGAGCGATGCAAAGCATCCAGGGCTGAGAGGGGCAAGCAGAAAACCCAGCAAGACTCAGGAGGCTGAGCTCTGAATGACATTCTCTTTTAGCTGAAGGTATGGACCAGTGATCCACACAAGAATTGTTGCTTCCTTGGGTGACAGACAGAGATCTCAAGAAAATCTCAGCTTGGCTGAAGCATCTAGAGGCAAAGAGAACCAGCGGGAGCGCCAACTTGTCTTCTTCCCCTGCCCAGCCGTGTAATGGTGTAATGACTTGGCCAGCTCGTCGGAAATTCTGTGCTGTATTTTTACCTTCTCGTGTAGGTCCCCCCCTTCTCACTAGACTACAGCTGTTTACAGGCAGAAGTTAGGTCGTATTTACTCCCCCGGGGCATTCCACGGCGCCTGCCCTCGGTGAACGCGGCACACTGACCATTTGCTTTGTCCCGTGCGGTGCGCAGAGCAGAGAATTCCCCACGTGGCAAGTAGACTCTCCATCAGGGTCAAGAACAAAGGGTCCAGAGGGGATTCACACTGCCGGAAAGGGGGTCTTCGCAGATACACGGCGGTGCGTGAACCAGACACAGCGCCCTCCTCTGGCCAGGCTTATGTCCTGCTTTCCCAAGAAGTGCTTCCTTCAGAGCAACCTCTAATGCCTGCCGCCCGCTCTAGTGCAACTTCTCCCTGCTCCCTGCTCTGCCCTGCAGGAAATACCGGCCAGACACCCCCGGAGAGCTCAGGCCTGGCCCCTAAGGGACCTGAAGCACCTCACCGTGCCAGAGAAAGCGTAAGCCCGCCTCGCCGGCTGAGTGCAGCTGTGGCTGCTAGGGAAGAGCTTGCCCGCGTGCAATAACCTCTCATTATATTTTAATGTTGTAACTTTATGGCTTAATCAGTATTTGCAATTTGTTAGTAGCCTGGGCGGCCATAAAATTGTTTTCCAGGTACTGAAACATCCCATCAAGGTTTGTAAAACAGTGGTTCTTAGTTTATCACACCCATAAAACGCCCTGGCAATTTGACAGATATAATAACTTTTTTTATCAAGTGTCTAATTTGAGAGGAAATTAAGCCATACGTTACATGCAGCTCGCACCGGGATTGGGAGCTCTTCAGCCTCCGAGTCTCTCGGGGACGCCCCTCTCCTCGCCCCATCTGTCCTCTTCAGCCAGGGGCTAGAGTTCACGCTGGGCCCTGGCACAGGGCTGGCTGCCACCCTCATCAAGCTGGGGGCATGGGTACCCCGCAGCAGGGCCTGTGTGTCCTGGGCATTCTTGATGAGATGGTGCTTTCTCACTGGGGCTCCAGCAATGGTTGAGAAAGGAGTCCCCAAAAAGAGTGAAAGCGCTGCTCATCTCTCCCTTTGTCTACCCCCAAGCTGACATTCCTTAGGCCTCAACCCACCTCGGGTCTGTATACGAGAGGAACAGGCTGGTTCTCTGTCTTCACTCACCAACTGCATCTCCATTCTCCCTAGCCACCTTAACCTCTCCTGCTTTTCTCCACCTTCTGCCCCATCATAAGAAGAGAGCAATTACATTAGAAAAACACATGGAAAAATCAACTATTTCCTTGTTTGTGACATGGGTTTGCTCCTCTCTGCAATTTTAAGTGTTGATTTCTCTTGGGATGATGTTGAACCACCATGGCGGTCAAGGATTATAATGTATGCATATATACCTCCCTGCCCCACTCAGGCTCGCATTATGACCATCCCGTAGGCCCTCAGCATCAATGTCCATGTGGCTCAGCAATGAGGGTGATGCTGATTTCCTCTCTGGCCCCAAGGGGCACATGCCATTGATGAGGAACAATTCTCATCTGGCTTTCCAACACTCGGCTGCAAAAGCGTTCTCCCTCCCTGACACCCCGCCTGAGGCAGTCATCCTAGAACGTGGAATCTGGGCCAGACACCATCACCATTCAGTTGGCATTTCCTGGGCAACCACTAAGTGGCCAGCAGCATCCTAAGCTTTGAGGAATTCAGACTTAACTAAAACACTAGCCCTGCCTTGAGGGTCCCACCATCTAACGGAGGAAACTGACCAGAAAAGCAAAGGTTAGCAGGCAGTAGAGTTGTGGGGTGCTTGGGAACACAGAAGGGGACCCCAACTCAGCCGGGGCTCACAGAGGAGTAACCCCAAAGAAGGCTTCTCCGTGGGGACTCTTAACAAAGACACATGTCAGTGAATAAAAACTAGCTTGGGACACAAGGATGGAGAAGAAGGATATTGATACAGAACAATCTACAGGTATGCAAGCACAAAAACTGAGAGGCCACTGAGAGTACAGCAAATACAGGAAAGAGCCAGAAAGTGGCATGGTGGATCAAAGGCTGTATGTGGGCTGTGGCCAAAAGGCACGCGGCAAGATAGGTCAGGGCCAGGGCCATCGTGTCTACTATGCCAGGCTAAAGAGTTTGGGGCTGATTCTGAAATTGCAGGTACCCATCAGAGGATTTGGAGCATGAGAGTCACATGATCACAATAGAATTTTAGATCACAATGGCATTAAGGTCATGAAGACTTAAGTAGAGGTGGAAAGACAAGTCTACAGTCAGGCTATAAAAGATATTTGTCATTTTTTGGCTTTCTAGAATTCAATACTTTCCTTCACATCCCTCTCATCACCTTCGTACTAGCACCCTGGTTTCCCTTTGGGGGGAAACTCCCCACTGTTTTGTGTAGTTCTGGGGGAAGACAATTCCCTCTTCTGTTGCCAAAGGGCAAGATTCTCCATCTCACTACTCTGGAGTAGCCAGCCCCAGACCCGTGACCAGCACAGCCCATCTGACACAAAGTTCCCTTCTAGGAACTTCACATTTTGAGAGGATAAATAAAACCAGACTTTTCACAGAATAGGACAGATTGTATTTTCCAAAAATGGCCACAGCAATCTTTCGGATCCCACAAGCTCTTCTAGAGTCTTGCCACTCCCCTTCAGGAGATGGAGTCTCTTCCCTCTCCAGAATAGAAACAATGGAAATAACACTGAAGGACTTCAGGCTGTCATAAAAAGTGAAATGGCCTCCATCTGGCCATTCTTTCTAGAGAAGCTTTCCCTCAGAACCCAGCCACCATGTTGCAAGGAAGCCCAGACAATATGGAGGAGACATGTGTAGGTGTTCCAGCAAATAGCCCAGCTGAGGTTTCAGCTGACAGCCAGTATCGGTCAGCAGACATGTGAGGGAGGGAATCTTGAGATGATCCCGGGGCCCCAGCCTTCAAGCCATACCAGAGGACCCCAGGTAGAGTCATAAGCTGTCCCCTCCAAGCTGTGCCCAAATTCCTGATTCATGAACAAAACAAATATTGTCATTTAAGTCACTGAGCTTTGAGTAATTTGTTACATGAACTAGATCACTGGAACAGTGACCTGACTGGGGATCCAACTGCCTGATCTCCAGAGATCCCTTGACTCTTAGCGACTTTCTAGTCCTGACTCCCTAGCTTCTCACTAGTGTCACCATCTATCCTTCCAGGAAGCGTTCTGACTGTGCAACACAGCAAGATTGGGTGTCTGTTGTTGCAAGCACTATCCCCAACTGATGAAGAGCTTGTTGTCATGGTCCAGGAGAGGGATGATGAGGGTCTGAGAACAGATGTGATGGTGAGGAGGGGTTGAAGCCAATAAATACAGAGAGCCCAGAATCCAACAGGACTTCAGGAAGATGTAGGAAAGGATACAGGGAAGGATGCTTCTCAGGTTTCTAACTGGGCCACCGGGCAGATGTTCACGCCATTCAGTGAGGGATATAATTCAAGAGAAAGCAGCTTTCAGGGAACTAAAGCATGCAAACTAATTACAGTTTCAGTTATCAACTTGGTAATTGTGAGATGCCTGTAGGAAACACATGTGACCATGTCTACACTGCACAGGAACATAGCGAGAGCCCTCTGGCCTTACCACATCCCTTACAAGAGGCAATGCTATGGACCAGGTTAAAAGTCTCCCAGATGCAGGAATCTGAGGGAAGGTCAGCCCTGACACTATTCAGACTGAATCTTTAACTAGAAGACGTGCTCTCCATCGGGTGTGTGTGCATGTGTATGTGAGTGTGCGTGTGCTCTTGTGTGTGAAGGCATCCAGGTGAACATGCATGCCTCCTCAAAGGGAAACTGAACGGGAACGTCTTCTGTTTCTGTCACATGGACCCACCATGTGTCACGGACCAGCTCAAAAGGTTGTTAACTGACTTAATATAAACACAAGAATAACTGCACATTTATGTAAAGCCTTTCTCAAAGGAGCTCTCAGCATTCTGCAGATAATGGACTTATTTATCCTTAGAGCACCTCTGTGAGACAGTTACAGGACAGGGGTGACCAGACTCATGTAATAAATAACATCAGGAACAGCGTGAAGCAAAACCAGCCTGTAAGTCTGAGGCCCTGGAGGACATGGGATGGGCCCAAGGTCATCCACGGAGTTGGGAACAGCTCAAGCCTTTGTGCGGTGATGGCATGACTCATGTTCTCTGTGAACGTCCCCTGGGTGTGCTCAGTCCTGTCACCTGTGTGGTGAGTCTGTGGTTGCAAGGAGCTAAGAGCTAAGTCTGCCGGACTGACTGGTTAAAACAAGCCAACACCTCCTTTTCCAAGCAAGCCTTTCGGCACACCAACAGGCCCAAAATGACGGCTTGGCAACCCGGAGACAGAGTCCACATAAGTAAGTGGGAAACTGGCCTGACAGACTCAGCTTCGAAAAAAATTCCCAACTCAAGGAATTGCAAATCAATAGAGAGGAAATCATCCTCAGCCTCTCACCCAGAGATCACCTCCTGCTCTGTGAAAGGTACAGCAACACCGATCATAAAAAGCCCCCTCTTGGCCAGACTGCGTTTGCTCAAGAGGCTCCAAGTACAAACAGAAGTTGAATAAGAGCTATATACTGTATTTGTTTAAATTTCATGCCAGTGAATGTCTGTGACGCAGGAGACAGGTTTATGGAGAGAGAAATAAAATGTTGACAAATGGCCCTGTAATCAACTGGAACATGCAATAAATCATTAGAATGCCAATAACACTTCCAGGACAAGCTTAGAAAGGTCATTACTGTGTCACAATATATCTTCCAGCACCAAACAAAGCAAATAGAACATGTTGGGAATAGGATTATGGGGGAAGCATCTGTCAGTCCTAATTAAGAATTAACTACAGATCGTATCTTGGGAGATGTATAATTTATTTTCCCTCTTCTTCCTCCCTACACACTCGCAAAAAGAAAAATAAATCAATAAAAGAGTTAACCCATTCTAGATCAGAGACAGCCTCAAAGTAGCAAGCGCAAAGTGTAGAACAGAGAGAGTTGAGATCCTGTGAGGGAGGGAGAAGCAGGCCAGGGAAGGAGAAGAGGGCTCCTGGCCCCAAGCTGGGCCGGGGCAGAGAGCTTGTAGCCAGCCCGGGCCCCGACACTTCTCAATGTGGCCCAGCCCAGCCCAGCCCAAGACACTCCATTTCACCCCATCAGGAACGTTGGGGTTATTTAATACTTTGGCAGCTGGGTCTCACAAGTGAAAAATGAGCAGCAGGAAAGTTAGAAGTTAAAAAAACAAAAAAGTGCCAAGTCCTTTCTACCTGAATGTACCAGCTATGGTTGAGTTTGGCTACAAGTACAAAAAGCCCAATTCACAGTGACTTAAACAAAGAAGTGTTCATTTTTCTCACATAACAGAAGTCTAGAGGCAGGAGGTACTGGATCGGCTTTCTGAATGTCTGCCTTATCATCTTTAGGGCGTTGGCTTTTGCCCCTCTGGGACTCCGTGATCACAAAACGGCTACCGCGGCTCCAAACATCACAACCACGTCCAAGGGAAGAACTGTGGAGAAAGGATGACTGGGGCCTTCATTATCCTTGGTAGCAGGAAAAGTTCTCCCAGAACCCACCAGCGAAACTCAGCATTTCTCTCATTGGCCAAACTGTCCCAAATGGCCGCCAAAGAGCCTGGACAATGAAGTGGGCACGTTGTTGCATTGAATGAAAATGGGGTTCTGTTTACAAGGAAGGAGGAAGCAATGGGTCTTGTATTAACAATGGACAAACGGTCTGTGACCTGGGGGGAGTGGGATTTGGACCGAAGCTGGGCCCTGCAAAGGAGGGGCTGCTGCGGGTGTGTTTTCCTCATGCTGTTTACAGAAATATTCTCTATCCCACGAGGTGCTGCTCTTCTAAGCTCTTTCCCAGCTCTGCCCTAACATAATGGCTGCCGCTAAGTGCGCATGGCCACGCTGGCCAAATGCGTTCCCATCTGTTCTGCTCTTTGCTACCTAAGGGCCAGGCCTCGGTAGTAGCTTCAAGGAACTCCCAGGATTCAGAGGGAAGAGTGCAGTCATCTGAGTAGAACCCAAGGGGGGAGGAGAAAGTATCCAGCCCTTCACCTCAGACCTTGCTCCAAAGGGCGCTCCCATCAGTGGGAGCGGCCCAGGAGGCCCCTCGATGTCTTTTATTGTTTACCTGGGTTTTGCTTTCCTCTGAGGACCTTCTTATCCTCCCTACTGTTAGGCTCTGTGTGTGTGTGTGTGTGTGTGTGTGTCTGTGTGCATGTATGTCCCTGGGTGTGTGCGTGTCTTCCTCTCTCACGACCTCCCCCCACCTTCGTGTCACAAGCCGGGCCCCATCCCATTGCGTCGGTGACTTCGGGGCACATGTGAGGATATTCCCACACACAACCTGCTTTTTTTGTGTTACGACTCTCACTGTCACCATCATTAATGGAATCACCTTTGTCATTGGTCTTGCTTGTTCTTCTTGTCTTCCCTCCTCGGTGCTCTTTTTCTGCCTGAGTTTGCATTTCTCCCTTTATTTTATTTTATTTTTTTCTGCTGACAGAGACAAGAGCTCGTCCTAGTTCACCATTTCAGGATTTGTTGCAAACTTCAAGGTAGAGGTTTATGGCTGCGGGTGTCCTGGTTATAGGACAGTTCTTATGGGTCCTAATAAACTCAGCTGCTCTAGGGTCCTCTTAAATTCCAGTACGAGAGCCAGAGAAAAGCCATTACTCAGTCCTGTTACATGCAGGAATCCTCACCCTTGAAGGCTGAGGATAATGTTTCTTTCTTGGGGGAGCAAAAGCCCATAACTCTTGAATGCTGCCCAGGAACCAGAGGGTAAAGAAAAGTCCTTTTCTCCCCCTAGTTGTCTAGATGGATGGCAGATGGGACACACGGTTGGAGCTAGAAAGATGGGCACAGAGCAAGGATTGAAATGCAGCAGTATTTTTTTGCCAACCTCAAAAAGCCTATCCTTGCATGCTGAGCGGGCGGTCCTGCTGTTTGAAAATCCCACGCAGTTCCATTTTGCGTAAGCCCAGGCTGCGGGCCTCTGTAGGGCGGCCACCCAGGCCTGCTTGAAACAGCCACCGTTACATCCAGAAATACAGCCTCTCACCAAATGCTCTCACTTACTTCTTTCGCGAGATGCTCGTAACAAATCTGTTATTTCTATTTTGTTCATGAGAAAGCCGGGACTAAGAGAAGGAAGCTACTTGTTAGGGGTCACAGAGCTGGTAAGTGGCCACTGGGACTCAAACTCAAGTCACGGCCATGTAATCCAGGGCTCATTTCAGGTCACTAAGCTGCAGGCTGACATGGGAGTGTCTGTACCCACAGCTGGAACCGCCTCTAGAAAAGGCTGATGTGACATGGCCTTGGACAGTGTGAGGTGTAACCTCACTTGGGAAGTAACTGCCCCGAGCCAGAGCCGTGTGCTCCGGGGAAGGTCACTTAACCTCCCTGGGTCCCAGCTTCCAACTTTATAAAATGAAGATCCTACTCAAGATGCAAAATCCTCCTGTGCCTCGGGGCCCACACACTCTGTTATGTGTTATTTATTGAGGTTCCATGTAAAGGGAATGGTGTGCATGAGAGTCTCCTGATTAAAAAAAAGTTTTTAATGTTTAAAAAACACTTAGAGACCAGACACAGTCTCTGAGACCCCCATGCTTTGGTTCATGTTGTGATCAGCACCAACCAAACATCTACCATTGTGTACAAACAGTAGCCTTGGCCAAGTGCCTGGCCCACAGTCACTACTCAAAAATGGCCACCACAGACAATTGCCCAAGTGATCCCCTCATGGTCAACACCCACGAAAGCATTGCCACCTGTTCAAGTGAGACATTTATGGCAGTGGGGGGCCGCTGGCCTAGGGAGTGGCCCTTTACCGAGTTTGTGCTTGAGGATTTGACATTTAACCAATGGCTAATTGGTACCGCCAGCTTTGTGTTCGGATACAATTTCAAACGTTGCGTTTCCCCATCTCCAGCACCGGCTGAAGAACACTGGAGTAATTTCGCCTGCAGAGTGATTTTTTATTTATAAAGTTGTGCAATTTGGAGTGGTATTTCAGGTCACCTTAAGTTCTCCCGTACAACCTGGATTTTGCATTAAATGAAAACTATTAGTATTCGGAAACGCTTTACCATGAGGGTGGTGGTGTGACCATGACCTCTGTGTTTATGTAAACGTGTTTTCATTACCACCAGGCCTGGGGTGGGAAGGGGGAGCTGGAAAGAGCTGGAAAGCCACTGCTTGTTAACGCTGTCCTTGCAAATGTTCTTTTATTAGCGGCAGCTCAGGTCTGAGGGGGTCGAGCACTGCATGTTGGTTCTGAATTACTCCCATCATCCGCCGCATGGGCTCCTGCCTAGAGGACATCCAGGCAGGGGCCGCCAGCTCAGAGGAGCTGTGCAGCCTCGCTGTGTCCTCTGCTTTGTGTTTTCCTCACACCGTCCTGGATCCCTCTCTCCCACCCGCCCCCTCCCTCATCACAGCCTAAAATATTTACCAACACCACCCCCCCAGCCCGGCTAGCTCAACACTGACTCCTCGCTCCCCCTTGGCAGTCACGAACACCTGATGGGTTTCCCCCTAACATTTCTGGATTACACCCCATTCTCTTACTGCTAGTTAAGGACATCGGTATCTCTCACCACAACTTCTACAACAACATCCAGGTGGGTTTCCCACTTCTAGTCTTGCTTCCTGGAACTTCTCCCTGGTGTCCAGAACACAGTGGAGTAAGGGCATGGACTCTGGAGCCGGAATGCCCAACTTTAAATCCTAGCTCTGCCTTCTTATTATCTGTGTGGCCCTGGGCAAGCCACTGAAGCTCTATGCCTCAGTTTCCCCATCTGTAAAATGGAGCTGATAATAACTAACCTGCCTTACAAGGTTGTCATGAGGATTATTTGCAAAGCTCTTAAAATAGTCCCCAGAACAATACCCGTGTTCGCTACTATCATCCATGGAAAATTCTAATTTGACCATGTCATTCTTCTGCCTCAGACTAAGAGACATCAGTGGCTCTTGGTCACGTATCAGATAAAGTCCAAACTCCTCGGCACAGCACGTGGTCCTTCTGTGATCTGATCACCGTCTACATATATCCCGCCATATCTCTTCCAACTTTCTGCTTCACTTATTCTGCTGTAACCACTCCAATTGCTTCTGGCCCTCTCCCCCATCCCCTTACTCTAATTTGTCTCTCCAAAACCCTCTTTGGAGGTCCTGCTCTTATTTCACTTCCTCCAAGAAGTCTTCTCTGACTGCCTGTCCTCTCTACTCACATCGTACTCCATGCAGAGCTCCAAAATGGCCTCCCACGTGGGATCAAGTGGACAGCTGACTCCACCTGCGGAGAGCAAGCTACTTGAGAAAGTAGGAAGCGTCTTAGGACTTAACTTGAGAGAAGGGAGAGGCTATCATCAGAGGACATCTGAGGAAAGACTTCTTGAAGAGGGCCCCTTTCAGCTGAGTCTTGGAGGCTGAGTAGGCCAAGGACTGACCTGGTTCATTTTTCCTTTCCCAGCGCCTAGCACTGTGCCTGACACATCTGCATCTTTCCTAAATGTCTGCAGAATGAATGACCAAATTAAGTGACTAACCAATCACTTAATCATTCCCTCCTCTAGATTTAAGGAGCTTTATGTGGGTTCCTTTCAGCCTTGTCTCCCATGCCCTGTACCTTTGAATTCATGATTTCAGACAAAAATATGATTCCAGGCCCCTTAGAAAGCAGGGAGAGCACCTTGAGGGGGCTCTCCATTCATATCAGACACAGTGGCTTGACCCGCTCCCCTAAAGCTACTACTTAGACCATGTCAATGCCCTGCTCCAAAATCCTCAGGGCTTTTCTCACCTGCAGAACTAACGCTAACCTGGAAATGACTTTCAACCTGTCGCTCGTGACTTCCTTACCCACACCCTGGGACACTACTGAACAGAACCACAGCATCCTCACCACTGTCTCTGCAGAGCAAATCCACACAATGCCCAGCATGTGGAATGCTTTGCAATGTTATCTTGTGATCACAACTGGAGTAAGGGCTGAATAAGATCAGATCACCCTACTTTCAAATGGGAGTCATACTCGGTTCCTTCTTCGAAAATGGAGTTCCTCTTGACTCCTTCTGTCCATCTCCTACTCTTCCTTCAGGATCGGCATAAATGCCAACCTTTCCGGGCCTCCCTTCCTCCCTCCCCTTTCCCCCTCAGTACACTCTTCCTTCTCACATTATCTTGACCTCTTAAAATGCTTCCCACTTCTAACTTGCATTGCGGTTATTGATGCACCGATCTGGTCTCCTCTGCCGGCTTGGGGAGGTAGGATCGCTGTCTGCTGTGAAAGCCCATCGCCCCACCCTAAGGCCTGACCCCTAAGAGGCTCACAGAATGCTGCCTGTGCAAGTGACCGGACCACTCTGTCTCCAAACAGGACCCTGGCTAAGAGGGGAAATTACGATGCCAGATCACTAAGTTATAGCTCTTCCAGGGCATCAGGGCACTGGTTCTACCTTCCCAATATCCCCTAAGTCCCCTCTGGAAAATCCCTCCTGGAGAGGAAGAAGCTGGGACTCAGAAAGGTTGGCCTGTTCAAGGTCACACAGCTAGCAAGCAGTAGAAGAGAAGGCACCTTCTCTCTCCCCTCCCCACATGAGCCCATTGTCCTGCGAGGCCACAGGCTAAGGACACGCGGCTCACTGGGGGCTTCCGACTCCTCTGGAACCACTTCCATCAGGAGATTTTTAACACAACTCTGAAAGAAGACAGAAACTCAGCTAATATAATTGAAGACCTCAACACCCTCACCATCCCTACTTCCTACCCCAGAAGCACTTAAAAGCTGTTTAAGGTGAATTCTGTTTATACACAGTAGCTGTCACGACTGTTAAGGATGTTTGCTGTGGGGGTCCCCGTACCGCTCTCCGATCACTGTCTGCCAGGCTCTCCCTCTGTCTACCTATGTGTTTACATAGCACCTATGACTAGAGCATCAGCACGCTCTGACAAACAAGCTGCGTCGTGCAGGGAGAAAAGAGAAAAGTTGCTGGTGACTGACGTTGTTAATTATCGCTTCGTTACACCCAGGCACTCCTTAAAGTGGCACATGGTAGCTTTCAATGCCTGTGCACATGTGCATGGATTTGAAGACATTCCCCCCATCACAACATGATATAAACCATAATCATTATATAATGTGGCACGAGACTCAACAGCTCTCACCCACGTGGCCGTAAAACCCTACAATCAGAACAGCTGGGACCGACATGGATAAAACTTCTTTATTACCTGACAAGGGTTTGAGTGGACCACAAGTTTAGTGGAGCCAAGAATACAATGTGACTGCTAAAGAAACACAATGCTGGATCAAATTTAGACTTCCTTAGTAGAAGCGGAAGATCCAGATCACAGAAAGGAGAGCCCCTACCGTATTTGGCATTGGGCAGGCCACACTTGTTGTGTTGTGTGAAACCCCAAGCACCACATTGAAACCCTGGAGGGTGTCCAGACAAGAGTGACCAGGATGGTGACAAGTCTGGTAACTAGTCATATGAGACATGTGGAAGGAATTAAGTATGTTGAATCTGGAGAACAGACCGTTGAAGGGGAAATCAGATCACTGTCTAAAGACATGTGTTCTCTGTGGCTCCAGATGCTGAGCTACTGTCGTACAAATGGAGATAGTAATCAGGCCCCGCGGATAACAAGGGAGAGGATGGCAGTAGGAGTCAGCTCATCTACCCCACATCCATTGCAACAACTGAGGTTCTAGGGAGTTTAGCTCAAGCCCCAAGGACCCAACCCTCTCAAAGCGTTATGAGGACACCCAAAGGCTTACCTCTCATCATCATCTCTGCCTCTAGGCTCTGTGGCTGTTAATGCTGTCTGTTCCCTGTCCACAAAAGTTCAGGGGTAGAATGAAGCTCTTTCACAATCCCTTCACACACACACACACACACACACACACACACCACTCTATGAAGTGTACATGATACTAGTAGACTTCCCTGTAAATGGGAGAGGAAGATAATGGAGAGAGGTTTACACGGTAGCTCCAGCAGCTCCAAATGAGGCGGTAAGCATCCTTATGAAATGTCCTTTGTTCTCCCACCATCCTGGAGTTTCACTGAATCTTGACCCCATCTGGCCCCTGGCTTCTCTGTCTTACCCATTCTCTTCCTTCTCCTCTTCTCTTTCCTCCTCCCTCCCAGGAACAAAAACAGTTCATTTTTCCCTTTGTCTCATACAGAATAGCTTTCCCTCTTGATGTCTCAGCATCCAGTAACAGTCATACTTACCAAGTCACCCACATCCCCACCTGGCTTGCCAACATCTTCCCTAGATCCAGATATCTCCTTCTACTAGGGAAGTCCTGGTCCCAGATATTAAGAAATCAGCCTCTCACCAATCTAATGAGATCCTGGAGAAGAAAGTTTCCATGGACAAGTAAATTTGGCTAACTCTGCATACTGGTGACCCCTCTTGGAGATGAACAATGAACAAAATAAATTGTTGATGTGTCTACCAAGTCCTCCAGTACAGAAACCTGTTTAACTCTGTGAAACCTAATATTTTTGGAACTTACTAATCCATGGGTTAATAAGAACACCTCTGGTAGCCCATAGAATATGCCTTGGGATGTACATGTGTAAGCAGGAGCCAGCCCAGGGGACATGCAGTCAGGCCTTGGGGGCAGAGGTGCCGGAAGGAATGAATCACCTCATTGGACCATGGATGCTTGTCCTATTCCCAACTCCCTGGGTGACCTTGGGCCCATCCCATCTCCTCCAGGGCCTCAGACTTATAGGCTAGTTTTGCTTCACGCTGTTCCTGACATTATTTATTACATGAGTCTGGTCACCCCTGTCCTGTAACTGCCTCACAGAGGTGCTCTAAGGATAAATAAGTCCATTATCAGCAGAATGCTGAGAGCTCCTTTGAGAAAGGCTTTACATAAATGTGCAGTTATTCTTGTGCTTATATTAAGTCAGTTAACAACCTTTTGAGCTGGTCCAGGTCTCTGCGCAGGCTGTGTGGAGTAATAGGGAAGAAATAGGTGATGCAGCCCCAGGCCACATGGATCTTTCAGGCTAGTTTGAGATGGTTTGTCTATCTACCTACATGCTTACACACACACACACACACACACACACACACACACACACACACCAGGTGAGACACTCTTAAGATCCACTATTTAGGCTAAACAACATCACTGTTTTACTTCTGGCAGATTCCTGCAGGCTTCCGTTCTGGTCAAGGACCCTCTTTCTAGCATATCTACCCAATTCTGTTATTCAGAAGAGAAGGATGAGGCCAGGGAGATGAAATGAATTCTCCAACATTCCATGAGAAGTGATGGCAGGACCTGGCCAGACTCAGCACTTCACAGCCTGCTGCTTCTTCCCAGGCTTGTCCCCAGGTGTCCCAGGCTATCTTATTAGAGAGATTTTGGTGCTCTTTCAACCAGGCCATCCTTCCACATGCAGATACTGAGAACAGCTGGAGCTATCCAACAATAGATGTTGTTGAGTTTAATGTTCGTAACGATATTTGAGGAGAAACCAGAATCTGTCTAGAATGCCACGGACAGGTGGAATGGGGACCAGATGATTCATTCATCTGGCTACTCATTCAACATTTATTTTTCATTTCTCAGGTACCATGGGCTGTCCTGTGCTTTATGCAGTACTGAATAAAACGAAGTCCCTACCCTTATCTAAACTTACATTCCAGTGGAACGGACAGGCAATAAGCAAATAAAAGTATGTGCTAATGTCACATAACAATAACGCCACGAAGACAATGAAGACAGGCTAACAGGATGGGAATGGTGGACCTGGAACAGAGAAGAGAGAGTTGTCAGGAGAGCCTCACCAGGAAGGGGACGTTTGAAGAAAGACTTGAAGGAATTAAGGAAGTGAGTCTCGTGAATGTGGGGGTGATGAGCCCTCCAGAGAAAGGGAGCAGTAAGAGCAAAGGCTTGGTGACTTGAGGAACAGCGAGGAGGCCAGTGTGGCCAAAGCAAAGTATATGTGAAAGGTGTGGTGGGACACAGAGTAAGTCATGAGGTAAGGAGGAAGCTGTTGGAGTCCAGGCCAAAGTAGACAGTTGTTGCAAGGCGCCTTCTAAAGCTGATTTCATGACGATGTGACTAAGTCATAATGTTGGGTACCACCAGGTCCTGATTTCTGTCATTCTGATAAGCATGCTGGCTTCATTTCTGAGCTGACTACCATGCTGTCAGGGGGCTGGGGAGTACCTTCCCCCTGGGGCAGCACAACACTGGAAGGAACCAGTAGACACAAAAGCTAAAGTAGGGAATCTATTTTTTCTGTTGCCATCTTTTGCAATATGGCTTAACAATATAACAGAGGGAGTTACCTTTTCCCCGCTCACTCCTCAGACATAAAACACATACCATATAGCTGTCTACAATGCACCAGCACTTGTAAAACACCCCTGTTGTTTCTTTTGGTTCATGGAATTCTCTTATCAATGACCAGTCAAGACCAGAATTCAACTTCCCATCTGAAGCAGAGTTTGATAGAAGTTTAGGGCACCTTATGTCTATGGGATAAGATATGAATCTTTCAAAGCACCAAGAGTATGAGGGAGGGATCCAGAATCCTAGGAAGTGGGGGTACCAAAAGAAAACAAGCAGAATCTTCGAAACTAGGCACAAGTTCAAGCAAAAGCAACAGCTGAGTCCAAGGATTACTGGCCTCAAGTCTCCGCTTTCATGCCTGCCCAAGGATGGGAGCTGGTCTGAGTCCGTACTGGCTATATTTCCCCTACAGGTGGTCATGAAGAGGTCCCAGTGTCCAAGGAGAGGGAAACAAAGGGTGGGAGACTCAGCTGCTGATTGTCATCTCTACAAGAGCCGTGACATCTTTTTAAACTATCCCCTCCCTGTCTACAGTTAATCTACACAACACCCCAATCTTTGTACACCAAGCAAAAGTCTGTTTCCTCAAAAGTCTCAAACCACCCAGAACTCAAGATAGGACTGGATGTGATAGCAGAGGGGGCCACTGCCTGCACTCTGTATTTCTATGCAGCTTAATGGCCATAAAGAAGAAACCTCCAGGCCCTTGTGTGGTAGAGCACGGTGGAACTGAGCCTTCCACTGGACTAAGGTACGGGCCCCTGGCAGCTGAAGAACAGAAGCAAGCTAAGGGGGCAATAGGGACACTGAAGTCAAATCTTTCCTGCTTCACAGTTTCCCGAGGGCTGAGCTTGCCTCCACGGATTGAAAACACTTAGTCGATCTTTGTCTCAATAGAAATGCACAACAGCAACAGGATGCATTTACATGAACCATAGTTTGTAATCCCCCTCTGAATTGCTCTCTGCACCTAGTGCCACATGTCAGCATGGACCCAAATCCTCTCCCCTGGCAGCTCATCTTTGCTGGAGAAGGCTGCTATCAATCGTGATGCTTTCTGCAGGGAATACATGAAGAGATGAAGTGGACACACCTGTCTGCTTCCCCAAATCTTCCCTTCGGAATCAAGAAACCAGAAAGCTCTGCTCCAGGGAAAAAAGCCTTTAACTGGATCAACTCTCCTGCTTTCAGAAGAGCTCATGAATTAGAGCTGCCCTCTAAGGTACAGCGTCCACTGGCCCCATGTGCCTGTAGAGCACTCGCAGTAGGCTCGTCAGAACCAAGGCATGGAGGCAGTGAAAAGTACACAGTGGATTTTGAACACTAAGCACACATACACACAAAAACAGTGGAAGCACCTGGGTAGCTCAGTCAGTTAAGCGTCTGCCTTGGGCTCAGATCATGATCCTGCCATCTTGGGACCGAGCCCCAAGTCGGGCTCCTCACTCAGAGGGGAGTCTGCCTCTCCCTCCCCGAGCTCTTGTGCTCTCTTTCTCTCTCTCTCCCTCTCAAATAAAATCTTTTTAAAAAGAGTGTAAAATATCTCATTACTCTTTATATTGCTTTTTCATATTGCTTATATTTTAGATATATTGAGTTGAATAAAATATACTATTCAAATTAATTTGCCCTCTTTGTTTCTACTTTCTCTAATGTGACCACTAAAACATTTTAAATGACACATATGGCTCGCATTCTATTTCTGTAAGGCAGTCCTGAGCTTGAGGATAAACAATGATTGATGGCATTGGACAAGGAGTACTAATTATTTCTAATCTGAGCATCCCATGTATAAAAAGTACTGAATGCCATGGTGCCTTGGTTTACCCAGCAGAAGTGAGGGGTAACATAGAGAGGTGGAAAGACCATAGGCCTAAGCACCGAGTCCAGGCCCAGGCAGATGTCTGACCATATTAGGGAGTCGAGACGGATCAAGGGCTCCAATTAGAGAGTTGTGGCTAGAGCTTGCTGGGACACCTTCCACACCTTCCTCTAGATTTGGAGTTTCCCAATGTGAAAGGCCTCACAGCCAGCACTCCTCTTCTGTCCCCCCTAGAAGGCTGTTGTAGGCTCTGAAAAATCAATACAGTCTGAGTTGCTCAGGACTAGGGGACCTTTGAAGTCCTTTCTGGATGGAGTGGAAAATGTGTGATTCGGGGGTTGGACAAATCCAAATTCAAATTTCAGTTCTAACCATTTGCAAGTTATAATGAACTTCGATGAGACTCTTAACCTCCCTGAGTTGTAATGTCTTCAAATGTAAAATAGGTAAAATAATATAAAGCTTCAGTAAAAATGTCACTGGATGTATGCAAGTGCTTCCACGGGACTTGGCACATAAACAGTAGCTAACACCACTTTCTGCTCTTACAAAATTGTGTAGTCTTCATTTTGTTGATGACATCCTATTTTAAATGCAGTAGAGGAGCTAGCTAAAGGAAATCTGTTTTGAATCCTTGTCTGATGGAAGAGTACATCCCTAAAGAAGAGAACCGTCTCCCCCCAATTTCTGCCCCAGGCTTCTCTTGTCCATCAGGAAACTCTTCTCCCCTCACTGACTAGCCTTCAGGCAACCCAAATCTTTTCTACCTGGGTTCTCAGGTTTACCTAAAATGAGGAGCAGGTGCATCCAAAGCACCATCTAGTGCTTACCACAGGTTCCCAATGCAAAACGTTCCTCTCATCCTAGATGGCAACGCAGAGAAAGAAAATCCCCCAGTCTGCTGGCCTCCAGAGGTTTTCTCCCAGGCCCAGAGGGCTGGGACTTTTGGGGGACAGCCTGAGGAACACAGTCTGCTCAAGTAGAGGGAGGGAGAGAGGATTTGGCAAGAGCAAAGGAGGAGAAAAAAACAAACACAGCTTTAATTAAACACAGTGAATCTAAATCAGAGAGGTACGCTCAGAGAGCAAGGAAGGGTGAAATGGAATTTTTAGAAGAAAACAACTTTGCCCACCTTCTTAGTCTCATTAACATTGAAATGAACCCCCTGAGGAGAAGGAGCTTGCTTCTGTCTGAGAGGATGGTGGAAAGTTCCCCGGAACCTCAAGGGGACTTTGTGTCTGTCTGATCTGCCAAGACAGGGCACCCCCTTCTAAGCCTCCGCCTGAGGCCTCTCCCTCTGCCTTTGTATCAGGAGACAGGGGGATTTCATTTCTTCTGTAGGTGGCTGAGCAGCAGGGCCTTGTGGGGGAGGCACTGGAGATATGCCCTGGATCCTTTCTTGACCCAGCAGATTCTCCTAGCTCATCACACCTCCTTCCTCGTTCTCTCTCCTTTGCAGAGCATCCTGGTAAATCCCACCACATGAAAGCAACTGAGATGTCTTGGGTCCAGCTGGGCTCTGGGTCTCTGCAGCTGTCCTCTCCCCACGCTTGGGAAACCTGATGCTTGCCAAGCTCGGGGACTTAGCTTGGAGTCTTGCTTGTTGTTAATTTGACCGCAGGTCTGATAATTGGATGTCTCCCTTAACTCTGGCAACTAGCCCCACCCTGAACCCAGTTCTTATATCTGGGCTTCTGTGCCAAGGTCTTAAAAAGTGTCCTGGGTCCCTCTTTTTAATGAGTCACTGCCCTCTAGAGTTTCCTGAACATCCGTCCAGTGGCCAGCTCTTTGTCAGGAGAATATCCAGCCCCAGCTTCCTCCTCTCAATACTTTTTCCCACCTATTTGGAAACCCTTTGCCATCTTGCTTTGGCATGATGCCTGACACAAAGTGGGGGATTAATAAACATGTGTTGAATAAACGGATGATTGAATGAGCGAACCTAACTGGGGACTTGGGAAAGCTTTATATAGGGCCAGCCTCGTGTACTTGAATGCCATCCTTGGTTCAGTGGTCTGTTAAGTTTCCAGTTTTAGTGTGGAACCCCCTCTAATAATGGCCAAAACATAGTTGCACCCATCCAGTAAATGACCAATCCCTGTGTTGATACTCAGTAAAACACAAGTCAAGTTTGGCAGCATCTTAGCTGACTTAATTGGCACTACATTTGGAGCAGGAGATCCCTGAAGCAAAGAAGGAGGAGGTTCTGTTATGGAAACTGCACCTTCCCCATGGTTTAGTATTCAGAAACTTCCATTGAGCAACTTCATTGAGATGGCAATGCAAATTTCTCAAATATTTCCCAAATAAAGACCATGAATTTAAACACAAATTGAAGGTCCCTGGGGCAATAAAGAAAACCTATAAGATAGGGGAGGGGACTTACCCAGTATAAGCCATGAAAAAGAATCATGAAGAGAAAAATATTCAAGACAATGTTTTTGTTCTGTTTGGTTTTGCATACTTAATAAATATCTGTAAAAGCACTTATTTGTATTTTATATTCTCATTCAATTTCAACATCCCATTTCGGTAAGTTTGTAGTATGAAGATGGAAATGTCTAGGAATGGAGATAAAAGTCTAATGCTATGGTTTTTGAATAAGTGTATAAGGATAGAAATAAGAAGATTCAAGAGTTTTTTAATGTGTCCCTTCAGGAAATCAACCTTAATATCCCTCCCCTTGAGAATGAGCTGGACTTAGCAACTCACTTTCAACAAAGAGAATGTGGCAAAAGTGACGGTATGTGACTCCCAGGACTAAGTCATAAAAGGCATGGTAGCTTCCTCCTTGCTATCTTGGATCACTTGCTCTTGGGAAAGCCAGCTGCCATGTGGTAAGGAAATTCCAGCAGTTGTGGAGGGAGTTCATCCGGCAAAGAACTGGGGCCTCCTGCCAACAGCAAGACAAAAACTGAGGCCTCGCGAGGAACTGAGCTAACATGGAAAGGGGTCCTCCAGCCCCAGTCAAGCCTTCAGATGACCGTAGCCTCAGCCAATGCCTTGACTGTGACTTCAGGAAAGGTCCTAAGCCAGAACCACCCATATAAGCTGTGTCCAAACTCCAGAAACTGTGAGATAATAACCACTAAGTTTTGGGGTGCCGTCTTGCACAGCAGCAGAAAACCAGGGGAGAAGATGGGATTCGTGTCAGTGATCCAAACAAGATTAGAACTGCAGAGCAAGAGTTGTGGTGGGTTTGTTCACACCAACCAGCAGCTTTAGCTACCATCTAATAATGAGAGAAAGAAGCTAGGCTCTCCGAAGCTGGTGGAGCTGGGCCTTTCTATCCCAAGTCTTGAACCTTGGCAATGGCCAGTCAGCTTTAGGGTTTGGAAACCAAAGGTGTGGCTGAGGGCTGAGATAGCTACAAAATCTCTTTTCCATGGCCCCAGACAGGATCTTAAAGAAGACCTAGCCAGCCAACTACTCACCATCTCAAAGCTCCTCAAAGTAAACGCCCTCTACTTTCAGTAGCTGGGAATGAGATTGTCATCGTATAGCCCTAAAACAGCACATTCCCAATGTCATCTTTCCGTCTTCCCCAATTCTCCTATAAAATGATGATACCTGTTCAGTTGAGTGTAAATTATTCTGTAGACCCGCTCAGGAAGCTGGCTACTTCTAAGACTCATTAAAAGGGAGGAAATTCTTCTTCTGCCCTATGAATAATTTATCTCCATTTTATCTGTGTGTGTTGGGGAGGGGGGGCGTTGGAAGTGAGAGGAGATCTATGCTTTCCATATATTGGATGTTGTTAACATGAAGTCCAACTGTATTCCCAACTGCTCCCTCTTTGCTTTATACTCCCCAGATTCTGGGCACGTGAGAAGCCCCACTTCTAAGGCTGTCTCTTAACAATGTGGTATGAGCAGCTTCTATAAGTTGGTGCCTTTCCCCCCAGCAGGCAAAAGAATGTCCGTCCTGGTGAAAATTACTGAGTATGGCAAAAGGATTATAAATCGCCATAGGACCAAACTAGATCCACTTTTGTGCTTTTTATATGTTATCAGCAAGATCAACGACATTTGTTCTGCTGCCTGGCAGGTATTAAATTCATCTCATTGTGCTTACTTTGTTTGTCCAATGCGCACGCCTAACAATAACAGAGGAAGGGCTCCTCCAGAGCCCCAAAGCAATCTGAGCTTGTATCAGAGTCTATATATATCACCGTTAAGAGTGCGCAGCAAGCTGCCTGTTTATTTCCTACTGAAGTTTTGTCAGCATTGAGGTTTTTTGAAGCCCTATATTTTAAATGCCATGAAATGGGGGCTCTATCTTTAGTGGATGATGGACAGAAATGAACACTAAGTACCTACTATGCAGTAGTCACTGTAGGTCTCCTCCTCACTGGGTGAGATATTACACTGCCCATTATACAGATGAGAAAACTGAGCTTCAAAGAAGTCATCTGCCTGAGATGACAAAACTAGTAAAATGGTGAAACCAGGTCTGAAGCCAAAGCCTATGTGTTTTCACTACACAATGCTACCTCCTTAGATTACCGGTGAGACTGTACCAACTCAAACACCAAATAAACCTCGTACCCAAATGAACAAAAGAAAGAAAGACACACTGGCAACCCCTGGGTGGGAGACGGGAGTAAGCAAGGGTTCATGGGACATTAAGAGTACACTTAATTTCCAAATAATCAACAGATCTGGGGCACCAGCTGCAGAGATGTAGATTTTTTCCTTGGTGGTTTTCTCTATATGTGAGCTAAGCCACAGTCCCCAAACCAGAAAAAAATAAAACAAAATTTTATTGAGGTACAAATGAGAATCATGGATGGTGAAAGGTTAGTAGCAGAAGGGAACAATTCAGCCGGTGAGGGAGACTAGCCACCCCCCCATCACCTAAATCTCCATGTGCTCTCATGCCCCATACTTACCGTGCACACTGTAATTCTTTTGAAATAATGCAAACTCTGTTGCATTGTGAAAAATAAATGGCCGTTGAATGAGTTTAAAAGATGTTTAAATTGTAATGTCAGTATTTTTAAATTAAACATAACTCCTTATGAACATGTTGTTAGGGAAAAAGTCAGAAATCCATACAAACCTGCCCTTCTATATTGGGACCAACGCGGGAATCTGAAAAAGTCTTGGAACCTAAGCTTTCCAGAAGTCTTGGGTGTATTTTACAGCAAATCCCCACACTGAGTGCTAGGGAGATATTAAAGCAATGAGACATGATGAAAATCTCGATCCCAAGGGAGAGTATGCATGAAGACGTGAAAACAATGTGAGAATGGCACAAGACAGCATATGATTAATTACCACAGATGAGGAACAGACAATAAGTTCTGGACATTCATGGGGGCCAGACCACTCACCAGGGGTTGTAGAGGGCAGGAGGCTTCTATGGAGGAGGTCAATGCGAGTACAATCTTCGAAGAATAATGGATAAACTTGGGCATGGATGGGGTGGGAGAGAGGGAAGAAAAGGAGGCATGCACGTCTAAAACAGATCTTTCTGGTCAAGCTCTCTACCTCTATATATCAAAACCTTTCCAATTAAACAAAAGTTATTTTGAGGTCATGCGCTTTATAGACCCTAATATAGTGCTGGACGCCTCATAGGTATTCAAAATTCTTTTGAATTATAATATTCCAGTCCACAAAACTGTGTTCTACTCTTCAGTGGATGCTCCAAGGCCCTCTTATGTTCAAAAGCAGACAGCCAAAGAAACTAAAGCGACTCACAGATGCTTCTCAAAGATTTTGATCTGAAAGAATGAGGGGATTACAATAATTATGAACAAATGGCTCTCACTTCCCAGATCCACAGTCAGGAACCTCATGGGCCTGAAGTGTTGCTGAAGTAACCTCACCAAGGGACTCCGTTTGCCAGGCCTTTGAGGCCAGAATCCCAGCACAATGGAAAAAACCAGAGCACCTCTGAGTCCTCTGCCTCCTACTGGGTAGGAGACTACAACTGAATATAACTGAAGGCAGGAAGAGAAGTCATCCATCTCAGAAGAAAAGCCTGGGAAGTTGTCCAGTGGCTTCTAGGCCAAGCCCTCACGTGTCTTGGAGCCACCCCCCAGTCCTGGATCCTAACAGGGCGCCTTCACCTGTTCTGGCCCTGGTGAGGCTCCACGCATCAGGGATGGATGCAGATACTCCATCATAGGCCTCACTGTCCCAGCTGAGACACTCCAGCTGAGAAATCACTGCAATCTGCACCCTGATAGCTCTTTAGAAATAAGTTACACTTCCGACTCAGTGGAGTTAGCTGAATGGCTAGTAGAGAAGAAAAATGCAAAGCAGAAAAGAGGGGAAAAAAGCAAAGCAACATTATCAGCCAGCTTTGATCTCAAGACTGTTTCATTACTGCACTCTGGGTTAAAAGGGGGGGGGGAGAAAACAACATTTCAGGCAGGAAATGTCTATTATTCAGAAGCGTAATATAATTATGTGTCTGGATGGCCCAGTTTATCAGACAGCATTTTCTGGGAAGGATGTAGTGGGGTTATTCACATCATCTCCTCTCCTCACCAGCTTCCCACCCCCAAGCTCCCCTCCTCCCCGCTCCACCTTTTTTTCCCCCCTCCAGGACACTTCCAATTTCCCAGGTTTCCTGACCACTTACATGTCTTTCCTGAGTGTTTTTATATAGCGTAGGAAATTGGGTAATGAAAGCCGAGTCATACATTTCTGCTTTATGTTTCCAAAGAAGCAAGTGTGACTGTCAGGTTTACAAAAGATTGTTTATGTTCACTGGCGTGAAATGGGGAACGAGCGTTCGGAGCAGAGAGAGAGAGAAAGGCTAGCCGGGCTGTGATGACAGCGATGCATTCATCCTCCACGCTACAGCAGACAAAGCGCGCTCCCTGCCTGACAGGGACCATAAATCATGGGCAGGAGATGCTGTACCTACAGCTTATACCATTCCAGATGACAAACGCACAATAATCCACCCAGCACAGCACTTTCTCTCTCCCCCTGCTCCCCCCACCCAGGGGCTGCTCTCCCCAGCCCTGCCTTCCTCTCTTGCCTCACCCCTCCCAACCAACCCCCTCTCCCTTTTTGTTCCTAGCCACCTGCTCCATCCCTTCTCGAGATTCTTTCTCCTGATTTCCAGTCTCCCCAGCTCGGCCCATTCTCTTGCCTCTCCACTCCTTTCTCCTTGCTTCTTCTCTCTACCTCCTGCCTGCATGCTTACTTCCTCTTTGGGAATCTCTTCTCTGTTCCTCTGTCCCTTGCTAACCTCTCTTGTGTTTTTTTCCATCTTCATTTCTGGTTATTTTCTCTTTTTCCAATTCTTGTCCTGCTCCCTCTCCTCCCCCTCTCCACCTCATTCCTTCTGGCTCAGCCAATCTGCTGAGACAAATTTTACCTCTATCCTGCAGATCCCCCTTGGCCTAGAAATAAAGAGAGATGAGAGAGGGCAGCTTCCCCAGGAGTGGGAACCTCAGCGTGGTGGCCACACTAGACCCCCTTACCGAGGACAGGAAAGGGAATAGAGAGATTCTGGCCCATGACCAGATGATGCGGGCAGGGATTCTCCCTTGGCAGCTAGGGAAACATGTCATCTGAGAGCCAGGACAGAAATGCAGCAAATGCCCTCAGCTGGGTAAGAGCCGGTGGGCCTGCAATTCGGAACACACTCAAGGCACAGTTCCATGTTTATGAGTTTATTCTTCTTCCTCAAACCAAGGAAAGAAACTCCTTTTTTTTTTTTAAACCAAGGAAACTCTTTCCTCACTCACCTGCCGAAGCAATTCCAGAAACACATTTTCAGCGTGAGTATGGGGATGCATGCATATATTTGTATATGCGGCTGTGGGGAATCAAGGGAGGGTATACGTGAGAGTTCCCCTCATTTAGTCACACCAGGATTTTTAGAGTCTTGATATGAAAGACCAAATCTGAGAGACTTCTCTTACAGACTCTGTTCTGTCTATAAAACAACTCTGAAAGTTGAGTCACAAGGAAGCCCAGTGAGAAGCCCACCTCCCCAGTGTCCCCCAGGCCCTGAGGAACACGCTTCCTTTGCCTGAGTAATGGCCCCCTTGGGAGCAAAGGGGTCAAGTGAAGATGAATCACTTTGCCGATTTTATGCCTTGCTTCTCCAAGGTATTTTCATTCATTAATCCAGTATTATAAAATGCTGAACCATTAGTACTCAGGGAATACTCAATCTACACTCAGACTTTCCAGGTCCTTGTGAACGATATATCTTCATTTTTGGAAATGGAATCCAGAACAGGCCACTGGAACCTCCGACTCCTGGGACCAAAAGCGGATTGCCCTGAGGTACAGCTGGCGATTTACAAGGATGGCTTCTGACTGGCCAGCCCAATGATGGCTCCAGAGTGAGGGCTGTCCACAGACGGAGACAGGGACCCTCTCTCTGGTCTCCTTTCGAGGTTTTAATGACCTCACAGGGCAATGGGAAGAGTCCATTTCACGTGGGGTCAACTCAGAGCTGGATGTGAGCTGCCAGGCTGACTCTCAGCCATCACTGACCCAGTCTCTCAGGGCCGGAGATCAACATATATGTCCTTCCATCTGATCACTCACCCTTTACTGACCCCTTCCAAGTCAACGGACCACCTCGTGGAGCAGCATTCCAGGAGTAGTGGGGTTCAGGTTTCAAAGGCAGTCTTTTCTCCAGAAAGCTCCTGTGTAGCCCACTGCCAAGATCCAGCCAAAAAGAGATGGCACCTGGAGAAAACGGGAGGGCCGATGTTCTGGGATAATTAATGAAGCCTGCTAGAGAAACCAGCAATCAGGCAAGGAACAGAGAAAGCCATCCCTCCCTCTGCTGTAACTTGCTGGGAAGGGGAAAAGGACTATCTGCTTGGACAACCCTTAAATCGATGCATCCTAATTAACAGAGGATTTAATTCATCAAAGTGACAGCAACTCTATTTATGTCATCTCCTTCCACAGGGTTTAGGGCTGGCCTATGAGGTTTATTATCTTTCCCTTTCCTTCCTTTTTCCTTTCTCTCTTCTTCTCTCTCTTTCTCTCTCTCCTTTTGCTCCCTCTTCTCCCTCCCTCTCTGTCCTTTTCTAATAGAGCCCTGGCAAGATTTAAGGAGGAGGATCATTTCAAGCTGAGAACTGTTCAACATCTCCCTGAAGTCTTCTTAATAGGCCCCCTGGCCCTCTAATTTGGCCTGGAAAACCATGCAGGACTGTTACGGAGGCCAGGATGACAGCAGGCCTGCCCAGAGGCCAGGCAGAGGAGAGGAGAGCGCCCCCCACAGGCCCGCCTCACCAGCCAGCCAGGGGTCAGCTGCTGCCCCCTGCAGCCCTCCCAGGGCCCCTCATTTTAGGGATGAGGAAACTAGCGAGTGGGGGAGAGTGAGTGAAATGCCCAGGATTACACAGCTAATCAGAGGCAGAGCAGAACCAGACCTCCCAAGAGTCAGGGCTCTTTCCAGCTCACCAGCCGGCTGTCACCGCCACACTGAGGACATGGCCTGTCCAACAGCCCCTTCCTTGGGATCGAGGTACTCTCTTCTCAGCTCACTTTTTATTAGGATGAGCTCTGTTAATCATCATTAAAAACAGTTAACACGTACTAGATACTATGTGTGAGGCGCTGTGCAACAAGTGTTATCTAAGTTAATCTTCCCAACGTTATAAGGTGGATGCTACTCCTTATTCATATTTTAAGATGAAGCAACAGACTCAAAGAGATTAA
>NC_138370.1:28325968-28387197 GCF_054177405.1 Leptonychotes weddellii
AAAGGGTGGATCGTGTCCACCCCCCACCCCAAGCTGGCCATTGGTCATTCTCGCAGCATGGAAGCCAGAAGAATGCCCTTAGGCCAGCGGGGTGGGGGGGGGGAGGGGAGCCCAGCCACCACGCGGAGGCTCATGGGGCAGCGAGTGGCGCCGCTCCTCTAAGTTGGGTTGCGCTCACTCGCCATCAGTCAGCGCCAGGATGAAAGGGCTATAAAACCAACACAGCGCCTGAGACCGTATGAAAATATATATCCTGATGTGTCAGGAATACCTGGCGCGCCTTTAACCTCAACTTCAGATGAACCAACATGCCTCGGAGCACATTTATATGCAAAGGCATATAATATGTCCCCTGTATCTAATTATCTGTCAACCTGAGGCAGTTTGTTTTCCAAATCGGCCTCTCGGCTGTGACTTTACGAGGTCATAAAGAAAACGATGCCACTCTGCACTGAAACGCAAGGAGAGCCTGGATCAACAAATTATACTCCTTAATGGTGTCTCTCGGCCTGGAGAGTCAGGCCTGGCAGAAGGAAAGAAGCTCCCGGCTCTTGTTGCTTACCCCCTGCCTCCTGCTAAGGAGAAGAGAAAGGGGCGCGGGTGACCTGAGCCACACCTCCGAGGGGCTGCCCCACGGGGGGCCCGGCCCTGCAGTTCTTCGCGGGTTGGTAGCCCAGGCGCCAGGGGACCACCGCGCTGCAGGTCGTTCCTGCCCTGCCCTCTGCAGCCGCCCCTGGACTTGGCCGGTTCTGGGCCCTGGAGCCTCTTGAGCTCCCGAGAGCCCAGGGATCTTGGGCTGCACCCCAGAAAGCCAGAGTCCACTCTAGATGAGACAACCCCTGCCCACGCTGGACCCGAGATCCTGGTCCCATAGGAAAGTTGGTTGGAAGATATTTACTCCACCATCCCTCTGACAGCAGAAGGGGTGGGGACTCCTCTAAACTCGTAAAGCCAGAGGAGAAAATTCCTTCTCCCAAAGCAGGGAAGGTAGCTGGCAGCAGCTGGAATGCTATTGTGCTGCATCTCGGGCTGAGGCTCTCTCTCCTGCCAAGCTCAGCACTGCAAGTGCTTGCTCGCATGCACACACACGCGCGCACACACACACACAGGGAAAGGGCGGAGGGGTGGGCCCAGCACAGTCTTCAGCTCCTATTAGTCCTCCTCTGATCTTCAGCAGATTAATTAGGAAGTTTGTCAGGAACCAGCCGTGAACTCCAGCCGCTCGTCTCTGGGAGTGGTAATGGTGCCAGCGAAATCCAAGCTGCAGGAATTCCTGTACCCACGCTGCTCCTATGATTAATGATAGAAAGGAATAAAAAAAGAGGGGTCAACAGCTGAGTGCAAAGCAAGTTGCTAGACAGGGAGTAATTAAGATACTTGGGTAAATATGATTAATAAGCTCAAACTGGCAGGGTGTGCAGTAAACAAGGACTAACCAGATGGTCCCCTCTCTTCTGACAAGGCTGGGCACTTGGAAACAAAGGGGGGGGAGGGGGAGAGACCAAAGCGAGAGGGGAGGGGAGGGCAACTTGAAAGGCATGACTGAAACTTGACTTTCCTTCACCGACCCCATCCAGAGGGAAAGGTTGGATCCCTGGGGAGGGATTAGGACAGGGAGGTGGCTTTGAGACTCCACTGGCACCAGACAGATTGCTGGGTGTGGCAGGATTGCTGTTCAGACATCAAGGCCACACTTCTAAAGGCTGTGCTCCCACCGTGCGTGCTAGTGCTCATGCTCGAGCCTGCTCGCTCGCTCTCTTTCATTTAGCTGCTCACTACAAGGTGCAGGCAAGACCTTGTGTCATGCCCAGGTTGGTGTTCCTGTATCCACTGACCGGGGCCGTCATGACAAAGTACCACGAGCTGAGCCACTTAAATAACAGCAATGTATTGTCTCGAAGTCCTGGAAGTCAGAAGTCCAACATCAGGGTATCTGTAGGGTCGGTTCCTCCTGAGGCTGTGAGGGGGGAATCTGTCCCACGCCTCTCCCCTCACTTCCGGTGGTTTGCTGGCAATCCGTGGTGTTACTTGAATTGTGGACACATCACCCCATCTCTGCCTTCGTGACGGTCTCCCCATGTCTGTGTGTCTTTGTCCAAATTTCCCCTTTTTATAAGGGCACCAGTCACACTGGGTTGGGGCCCACCCTAATTACTTTGTCTTGATTGATTACAATGGCAATGACCCTATTTCCAAATAAGGTCACGTTCTGAGGTACTGCGGGTTAGGACTTCAATGGGAGGGGGACGAAATTCAACCCCTAACAGTCACTTACCAGGTTGAAAAGCAAAACAGGAAACAAATTCGTACTCAGAAGGGACCTGAACCAAGACAAGGTATGCTTTCACAGCACTGTTTAGAAGGGGGATGGGGCATGGACTCCCATGTCTCCTTCTACTAAAAAATATGCTTCCTTCAAGTCCTAACCACTGCCTTGGAAAGAACATCTCTTTCTGTGTCACGTCAAGGAGACAGTCTAATGTTTCTAGAAATGAAGTTGAGAAAGAGCCATGGTCACTTGTCCCCAACAATCCAGGTTAACAGGAAGTATCTGCAGGCCCCAAAAAGAGAAGACTCAGAAGATTTGCCCTTAAATAGCGGAATGGTGCCAAGTCATCACCATCTACAGGTGTGGATAGCTGGGTATGTCTATGCTGAGGACAGGCATTGTTGGGCAGGTGAAACATAGGATTAATCCCTAGCCTAAGGAGCTTAGAGTCTGAAATCCTCCATTAGTCTCCTGGGACTATTGTGACAAATGACCACAAAGCTGGTGGCTTAAAACAACAGAAACTTATTCTCTCACAGTTCTGAAGGTCAAAAGTCCAAAGTCACTATCGCTGGGCAGAAATCAAGATGTCAGTAGGGCCAGGGCCATGTTCTCCAGAGGTGAGAGGGTGGAATCCATTCCCTGCCTCTCACAGCTTCTGGTTGTCCCTGGCATTCCTTGGTTTGTGCCCACATCACTCCAGTCTTCAAGGACAGTATCTTCAAATCTCTCTCTGCTCTGCTTTCATTTCTCCTTCTCCTCTGTGTCTGCAGTCTCCTTCGGCCTCCCTTTTATAAGGCTATGTGGGATTTTATTCGGAGCCATGCTGGGTAATCCAGGACAGTTCCCCCCTCTCAAGATCCTTAACTTAATCACATCTGCAAAGACACATTCCCCCTGCCCCCCATTTTTTTTCCACATAAGGTAACTAGCACAGATCCCAGGGATTAGGAAGTGGATCTCTTTGGGAGGCCATTTTTCAGCGTACCTCAGTTCTTACGGAATTTTCTTATCCCAATCACCTTCTCAGTCGCTCTCCATAAAGCTAGATGGCCTGGTCTCTGCTCCCGTTTTGCAGATAAGGAAAGCCATGCATCTGTGGCAAAGTAGACTCCTCTCCAGGCTTAGGTGAGGACTCAACTGATATTTAATCTATCCTCTGTATCAGTTCCCTGTCTTTTGTATATCACAGATCTATGAAAAGTATCTTTTTAAAGGGTTGTTGCCAATTTTTTATTTAGCCAAGTGAGAATATTCAACGAAAATCCTACCGTATATATTTTCACTCATAAAGAAAGATATCTTAATTCTACTAAACTAAGAAAGATGTATCTCAGAACAAAGCACAGTCCTCCAGAAAAGACTGTGGGCCACCTTACATCCTCAGTCCCCCATGCCCTTCTTCTTTTCAGCATGCCCAAGGTCATAACAGTGCATTAAGGACCTGCTGTTAAAAAAAAAAAAAAAAAAAAACCCTCTGGACAGGGATCCACTTCCAGCGAATGACCCAGTTGAGCTTCTAAGTGAAAGGCCCACAGGTGTTAACTTTCCAGGGACCAAGGGGAGGGAAACAAGAGGGGCATAATCAGTGGTGCTAAGAGGCCTTATTATCACCTTCCTGCCCCATCAGAAACATTCTCAAGCCCCTGAGGCAAATGGGGACACCAACCAAATCAGGCTCAACCAGATGATGGAGGCTAGCTGACAGGACACCCAGCCTGCTTGCCAACTTCGGACAATGGTCTCTCAATTGTGGAGCTCAGCCAACAGCCCCAGAATGCTCCCTGCACTGTGGTTGGGGTGTTGTCCTTTGTAAAGATATACTTGACACAACGGAGTATGATATTCCACCTGGTGAACCCTTCCTGGCCCATTTTCCTCTCTCACCCTCAACTTGTTGGGCAGGTGAAACATAGGATTACTGAAAATACAGTGCAGTAATTATAGACAAAACTGAACGAGGTCATCACAGAGTAGTAGTAGTAATAATAATAGTAGTAGTAATAATAATAATGATAATAATAATAATATTGAGGAAAGACTTTGTCTGAGAATCTTACTCAGCCTTCCAATGTGTCAATCTCCACCCCTTCTACTCTGCTCTCAGGCAGGGTGAGAAATTCTGCCCCAGGTCCTAACTTGGCCTGGGAGCACATGTGAGAGTACCTGAGCAGACAGATAAGATGGCCCCGGGATAGCACAGCAGATATGTCCTCCTTGCCCTGGGACTTGAGCACTTTGCAGCATGGGATTCGATTTCTAATATCTCTTTTACACTCCTCCCAATTTCTCATTTGGAACAACAGAGGCAGGGTAAAAGAGACGAGAGCAGATGCTATCTGAACCAGATCAAGACCGGTGCAACCACTCAGAAAGCAACACGCAATCTCACAGTCTGTCAAAGAGGGGCCAGCACGGGGCTTCCCTTGTCACCTGACTACATAACCCTCTGGGCAAACTTCTTGCCACAAAGGGCCATGAGAGGGGCAGAGCCTACCGTGGGCAGTGATGCCAAGATGGTCTGGCTGGTCGCCTCATCCTTTGGTGCAAAAAAAGGATCTAAACTCCACCAGCTCCGGGAAAACAGAAAAACTAAAAACCAGGAAAATGAGTATAAAAGAATCAGTTCTACAAAAGTACAAGCCCTGGCTATGTGCCAGACACTACCCTCAGTGTGGGGAATGCAGAGACGGACAAGGCGCAGTTCTCGTCCTCAAGGAGGTCACACTAGAGAAGGGACGCCATGGCAACACACCATACATTGGAATATGGGCTGTGACGGATGTGTAGACAGAGCGCAAACACAAACAAAGGGCTCCGTCTTCGTTGGGATCCCCAGAAGGAGACTCTGAAGCAAACATTCAAGTACAAAGTCATTATTGGCAGGTGTGGGGGGGGGGCAGGGGTGAACAGAGATTACAGTGATAGAGAAGAGGGGAAATGAGAAAGAGAGTGTAGGACCCACTAACGGATGCGTTGCTTCCGTGGGCAAGTGGAGCTTCATTCCGCGGGAGACCCCCAGGGGCTGCTGTGGAGAAATGCCTCAGAAATGCCCCGGCCAAAGGGTGAGGAAGCTGGGGAGTTTGTCTACAGCTCCCATCAGTTATTGGGAGAGGACTGCTCCGGGGACCTAACTCCCAACATTTCCAACCCAGCCCACGCATGCGGAGAGCAGACAGACAGACAAAGCCCCCAGAGACAGAGTTGCGGGTGCTGGTGGTAGGAAGTCAGGCTGGTGGGCCCAAACATGGTAAATGCCCGGGGGAAACGGGTGGGGTGCTGAGGGCAGCTGCTACAGACCCATGAGTTCTAACCCAGCAGATTCATCCCATGGTGAGGGAAAAGCAGGAATGAAGAAAGAGCCTGCAAGCAGGCTAGGATTCTCGCTGTTGTGTGGACAGGAGATCCAGACAAGCAGCGGGAGAGGCAGACGGGGGCCGGGCTCATGCCCACAAGCTGGGCATTTCCTGCAAACAGGGAGCCATCGGCGGCTTTTACATCAGAAAGTTCCACCAACTCAGACAAAGGCTTAATGAACTGCCTGGTCCCACGCCAGGCAAACCACGCTGTGACTCAACTTCCAGAGGCCGAGACCAGGGTCACGTATGTTCTCGGCAGTGCCGAGTCCGTTGGGGAAAAAACTCAACATCAACCCAAGTGTTTGAGTGCGCTGAGCTAGCACGTGGGCTTCGTAGACTAATGAAACTAACTCCTCATAAAACAAACAGCTGAGAGAAGCAATTAAATGAATGAAAATAAAACGGACTCGCCAAAGCAACGGCATGGTTCTGCACACGGGGGACCCGGCATTCTTGGGAAACAACGGGCTCCTGTTTCCAGGCAGCCCGGAGCTGCCTCCACAAGGTATCTGCGGAGCCAGGACATAGCTTCTCTGTTCGTGGACCCTGCCACCTGGGGACTGCCCAGCGGACGGCAGCATCCGTGCTCAGGGATCCTGACCCCACCCCGCCCTACCCTTGCAGGGGGCGGGTAGCACCAGAACAAGAGATTCTCTCTCATTGCTCTTGGAAAAGTCTGTCCTGTCCTTTCATGTATCATCACAACCACTTGAGTTAGGGAAAGAACAAAGAATCCAAGCCTTGCCCAATCTTGAAGTGTGCTCATTCTCATTCATTGTAGCCAAGTTACCAAGACGGGTTATGTGCTGCTTAGATTTCATTCAGTTTACTCCATTATCGAGTCAGCTGACTAGGGGCTTGGCTCCCGATAACACCCTCTCACAACTGCCACCACAAAGGTTTAGGCGAGACTACTGATTTCAAGAGAAGAAGTAAGAAAGTTGTTAGAGATTGTTTCTGGTCCCAAGGGCTGGTTCTGGTCCCTACAAAGGCACTGTGGTCTGCAGACTTCTAGAATGGCCCCAGTGAGCCCCACCTCCTGGTATGTGTGCCCTTGTAAACTCTCTTGAGTTCGGCCTGGACTTCATGACTCACTTCCAATGAATAGCACTCAGTAAAAGTAATGGCATGTCACCTCCAAGATTAAGCTCACAAAGGCTGTGAGTCCTGTCGTGTTCAACTCTTCTTTTTCTCTCACTCAGATGAAGCAAAATACCATGTCGTGAGCTGCCCTGTGGAGAAACCCACATAACAAGGAACTGAGGGCAACTCCTGCCCATAGCCAGTGAGGGACTGAGTTCTGCCAACAGCCACTTGATGCATTTGGAAGTGAATCCACCCCCAAGCTGCGCTTTTAAGATGACTGCAGTCCCTGTCAGCACCTTGACCACAGCCTTCTGAGAGACCAAGAAGCAGAGGGCTTGGGGCGCCTGGGTGGCTCAGTTGGTTAAGCGACTGCCTTCGGCTCAGGTCATGATCCTGGAGTCCCGGGATCGAGTCCCGCATCGGGCTCCCTGCTCGGCGGGGAGCCTGCTTCTCCCTCTGACCCTCTCCCCTCTCATGCTGTTTCTCTCTCTCTCTCTCAAATAAATAAATAAATAAAATCTTTAAACAAAAAAAAAAGAAGCAGAGGGCTCAGCTAAGTGGTCAGGCTCGGACTCCTGACCCACAGAAACTATCAGAGAATAAATGTGTTTTAAGTTGCTACGTTTTGGGATAACTTGTTACGCATCAATAACTAACACAGCCATTTTAGTGGAGAAGTTAGTGAAGGAATATACAGGCACATTAAGGAAGCTTAAGACCAAGAAAAAGTCGAAATTTTTGCCATTCTGTATCTTGGGCAGGAATAGGCCTTCCCCATAGAGAGCCAGGCTTCTGTAGAATGTTAAAGCAGGGACACTAGAAAAGCCCCCCACCCCCCCCAAAGAAGTCCCACTCCTTGATTTATTGACTTAGGCTGAAATTCCACCATTAGTCTTTTCTTTGCCTTAAAATTCTCTTTTAAAATACACTAAAATTCAGAGTCAGAAAACACAAAACCAAGTCCTAAATCCTTACTTCATTAATTGTGCAATTTTTAGTCAATCATTTATGTATGCCTGAAACTATATATATGAAACAAAAAGGTAATTAATTTTTCAAAATTCATATTTTTATGAAATAAAAAGTAAGTTACTATTTATTACTTATATATCTTATATATCAAAACTTATGAAAGTTACTTAACTTTTCTATGCCTATATTTCATTTTAAAATAAGATAAATGACACCTGTCTTATACAGATCTTCCTTGACTTACAACCGAGTTATGCCCCCGTAAACCCATCATAATTTGAAAATACCAGAAGTCAGAAATGCACTTAATACACCTAACCTACTGGACATCAGGGCTTAGCCTAGCCAACCTTAAACATGCTCCGAACACTTACATTCGCCTACAGTTGGGCAAAATCACCTAACACAAAGCCTGCTTCATAATAAAGCGCTGAACGTCTCCTGTGACTGACTGAACACTGTACTGACAGAAACAGAACGGTGGTCAGTGTGTGGGTGTCCACCCTCGAGATCGCGGGGCTGACCGAGGCCTGTGGCGACCTGCCACTCCCCACCAACCCCCGAGAGGAGCGTCCTGCCTACGGCTAGCCCGGGAAAGGACCAAAACTCAAAACTCCAAGTCTGGTTTCTACTGGATGAGTGTGGCTTTCACACCATCCTCAAGTTGAAAAATCCTAAGCCAAACTCTCGTAAGTCAGGGGCCACCTGTGTAACTCATGGAGTTGTCGAGATGCTTCAGTGGGGGAGGGTGGATGAGGCTCTCCCAAATGGGACACACTCTAAATGGTCATTAGACTGTGATCCTTCAGTACAACGGGCTCCTATAAAGCCGTTTCCTGGAAGTAGCTTTTAGGGAGGCAGATGAAGTGGAGGTAAACAGAAACGTCTGGCATTGGGGGCATGAGGGACAGGCCGAAAGCCTGGAGCCCCCATTTCACAACTTCCAGAGATTCAGTCCCAGGGGAGTGAGGGTGTTTGATAGCTGACTTCTGAAAGACTTCCCTGGGGTCTCGACTTCGTGGCCTCACAGCCACCTGGGCACCCAGGTGCTTTTACTTTTTGCTATCACTTACTGAGCACCCACAATCTGGCAGGCGCTGTCCTCCCCCCTTCGACTACACCCACTGATTTGACTTTCCCCACAGCCTATGGGGTAGCAACTATCATAATTCCCCTTTCACAGATGTACAAACCAAGGCTTAGAGACCTTAAGCGACTTGCCAGGGTCACACAGCAGTAAGTGACTGAGCGGGATCCCAGCCTGTCACCAGGAGGGCCAAACGGTGTTCTCGAAGATGCGCCTTCTTGTGCTCTGTCCTGCATCTTCAAGAAGAGCGATTTCTCTCCCTTCTCCTTCTTTGTTTCCCTCTTCCTATAAAACATGCTGTGACACTTTACACAAAGAGCCACATATACAAATCAATTGCAATCAGCTGTATTTCTCTCCTGATATTAAAGGACTCATAAAGGAAAACGCACTTGTTTCAAACACCCTTTTCTGACACTAAATCAACTCTCCACCATTGGTGGAATTTCTGCACAAATTGAGCTGGGCCCTCATGAGACCCAGGTTTATCAGCATAAATCCCAGGTTTGCAGAGGCTGTCTAGATGTATTAATAGAAAGAGCTGATCTGGTGGCTGAGTTTTCCACGGGGGGTGGTGGTTGAACCTTCTTAACTTCTACTGCAGGTCAGAAGGACATTTGACCACTCCCTTTCTAGTGTGTGGTGTGGAGATTGACAGGGGCATTATGGCAGGGGTGTGGTCAGAAGCAAGGGCTACTCTCACCCCATCACACCTCATCCTGGAACCCCAAGCAAATCTCGATCAGAATTACTGTCATCTGTGGAAACATCCAGGCTTCTTAATGATAAATTGCACAGGAATAACGGTTCTTCTAGAATACTCACCAAATCTGTTGGACCCAAAACAACTTGGCTTCTTCGATAACTGTTGGCCATGCCAGAACCCATGAGAACTCCGGGCTACTCCAGGGAACTTCATGAGCTCCAGGGCCTCTGACTAACTCTGTTACTATTATTCTGAACATACCACCTCATTTCTCATTGCCTCAGTTTCTCGGATTTGCATCAGCCCTCTGAATCAGTTTCCTTATTTATACAGGGGGAATACTAATGCCTTTTCTATTTTATAGAATAGAAATAAGTGGGCTTGAAGGGGGCTCCAGAAACACCCACCCTTTCCTGTTAACTCCGTGATGATTCTGATCACCAGTTACAAGGTGTGGGGTTCTTCTCCACCACCCAGCAGTTCTGTGTCACCAGTCGGGCGTCCTACAGTTCGACTCAATTCTGACACTGTCGACCTGGCCGTAGTGTCAGATCCCCCAGGTGAAGGGGTTAGTCCTGCAAGACTGCCCCCCTCCACACTTCGGATGCCGCTCACCAGTCCAGACATCCCCTGTGCTTCTGATCGAAAGGCTATCACCTGGAGGTTCCAGTGTTCTCCTCCTCGGGTTTGAATGATTCACTAGAGTGCCTCACAGAACTCAGAGAAACATTTTAAATACTAGATTACTGGTATATTATAAAAGGATATAACTCAGGAACCCCAGGTGGAAAAGAAGCACAGGGCGAGCTATGGGGAAGGGTGTGGAGCTTCATGCCTCCTCTGGGTGTGCACTCTCCCGGCCCCTCTACGTGTTCCTCTGAACCCTGTCCTTTGGGTTTGTATGAAGGCTTCATTACATAGGCACAACTGATTAAGTCATTGGCCATTGATGATGGAACTCAATCGCCAGACCCTCTCCCCTCCCAGGAGGTCAAGAGTGGTACTGAATGTTCCAACCCTCTAATCACATGGTTGGTTATCCCGGCAACAAGCCCCCATCCTTAGGTGCAGTCCAGATGTCACCTCAGCAGCATAACAAAAGACAAATTCTAGTTTTGGAAGCTCTGTGCCGGAAACAAGATGAAGACCCAAACATGCATTTCTTATTATAAATCACAATGTCACACTGTCCCTATAAAGTCATGACAATTTCCTTTGGCCCTTTTTGCTCCTCCTAACCACCCTTCCTATCACCAAGCTAGAAGGCAAGGGAACAAGCACCATGATCAGATTTGCACTTACAACACATGCCGCCAACTCATTTTATTTCCACAGGAACGTAAACAAGGTGATGGTAGATACAATGCAATCAACAGGAAGACACCCGATATGGTTAACGTTTTGTTACATACAGCGGTTTTATGTTTTATTTTAAAAATGAAGATGGATGATGTCAGCAAAAGAAGAAAACTGTTAGGGAATTCAAAAATTGGCCTATATTCAAGTTTATTTATTTTAGCACCTCAGCTTCGCAAAGAGAAGCAGCCATCACCCAACAGGCTTCTCGTGGTTTGCCGTCAAGCTGTGCCGGGCATTTTGGTGCCAATGTGGAGGGAGATGCATATGCAGTCAGTAATAATTCAGTGTAGTGGTCACAGCATGCCGGACATAGGCACCAAGCACATGGTTTGGACTTCAGGGGCTGTGGGAAAGCTTTGCCCCCAAGGAGAAGTCTGAGAAACTTTGGAGGTAAGTGTGATTACCAGGCAGAGAACGTGGGAGTGGACATTTAAAGAAGAATTGGCTGGAGCAGAGGAAAAGTGCCTGGAGTATTGCGAGCCACATCAGGGACCCTGACTGTCTCACTGAGGCCCCCAGACGTTCTCACCAGGGTAGTTAAGTGCCAAGGTCAGAGCCGCATTTACAACGTGAGCTCAGGCAGGGATGTGGAGCGTGGTTCTGGGCTGTTCTGCAGCCCTTGGTGGTGGTCTCGGAGAGGATCGTGGGGGACAAGCTCTTCTGAGGCCAAGTGCAGAGGTGGGGATTGGCCAGAGTCCAGAGAACCTTCAAGGTGGAACCTTCGCTAATCACAAGCTAGACGTTACACCTTAATTGCCGATGTCCCTAAGAACTAAATATTGACTGAGCTTGCATCTCTGTTGCCTCAAAACTGCAAGATTTGTAAAATTCAATGACACACATGATTATTCAACGTATATTATCTGCTGACTGCTCTGATGGAGACAGAGGAATTTACTTGAGGCAAACAGGAGTAGAATCAACAATGAACATGTAAATAGACCCCTTTTTAATGCATTTACTGATCTTCCCCGTACTTCTAACTTTATCTCTTTCATCCAGATTGGCCCTTATCTCGGAAAGTTCCACAACACACCACAAAAATGGCTCAGAAACTTTTAAAAACACACTCAGTCAACCAGTCATTTTGTCCACATAAAGCAAAACGAAAGACTGGACCGATTGGGATTCAGTGATTTTCTTTTTAAATCTTTTTTGCTGTTTGTCATGGCTTTGGGTAGATAGATAATAAAATTATTGCCTTCATCATCTAAGGAATTATAGCAAAGGGCTGGTCCTGTCTTGAAAAGGCTCCACTAAGTGGTCATACAGGAGGACGGCGGCTCCCCGGGGAAACAGCGAGGCACTCAGCACTGGGGTGGGGAGGCAGGCGGGCCCAGATTGAGGGCAAAATTGCAACCCACTGGCACAGCACATATTTTTCCAATATAAAAACAAATGGAGAATCCGTAAATTGACTATATAAAAGTGTCCCTTTACATTACCGCCTCACCTTTCCAAGGGGAAAGCAAAAAAAACAAAACAAAAAAAGGTTTCTTTTCACGGCCCTCGTATAAAAATATAATTTCTTCCGGGTAATTTTATAGTACCAACGGCAGGCCGTATCTGGTTAAAATACGTACGCAGCCCCGCACCCGGACCCCCTTGCACAAATGATCCCGTAACTAGAGTCGGCCCCACTGCAGAGACAGCGGCCACGTAATTACAACTTCTCATCACACGTGTGGGGAAACAAGTTGTGGCGTTTGGGAAAGGTCTGCAAAAATAGGTGTCAGACCTTAACTAATAGTGATTGTCCTTCCATTCTACTGTAATTTACATTTAATTCACACATTTCATTTCCATTTAAAATATGATTACAGTGTTTTGAAGCACATCTCACCTGTCCCCTCAAATTACAGGGAAATGAAAATAACAGGGAGCAGCAGGGACCAGGAAGGCTGCCGGGGCCCTTGGCTGCAGGGTCGCCAGCTCGCACGCCTCCGCGGGGTCAGAGGGAGAGACTGAAGAGAAATGGGGGCTGGGGGGAGGATGCGGAGGGAGGCCGGTTGGGCAGAAAGAGTAGGAGGGTGGGAGAAGTAGGGGCTGGGGCACAGGCGGTGGAGAGGGAAGGGACCCATGCTGGGGAAGGGGGCCGAGAGCCCATCTTCTGAGGGCACCAGCACGCTGGTTTTATAAATTCATTATTTCCTGGCAAAGTGCCCACCTTTTATTTCATTCATTTCAGGTTCATGACCTAATCCTAAATACATGCAACAGGAAGCAGGTGCCTGTTAACTCTGAGGTCTGGTTTTCTCTATTCTGGAGGCAACAGAAAAGGAGAGGGGAAGGCAAAGGCTTCGACGTGTAGGCTCAGAGAGGCCAGACAGCCTACTGGATACTCGACACCGTTCAGAACACACGGCCTCCCCACCTCCGTCCTGAAACCAGGGGCTCTGCAGCTCCTGGCACACATATTTCCATGGGCTCCAGGTCAGAGGAGTAATTTATATAATAAGATTCTTTAGGAATTCAGTGACCAAACTCCTTCAGGTGTGGGGGAAAAAAAATGGGCTTGCCTTATAATTAATTCTAGCCAATGGTACATGGATTCACAGCAAGATTTTGGTGCCTGCTCAGAGGCAGAAGGAAAGAGTCCTTGCTTATTTGTGACAATCCCTAGATGGTGCCCTAAAAACCTTGGGAAAGGCAACGCACATATCAATACACTCAAAAAAAACATTTATAGAACACCTACTGTACAATAAGTACTGGGCTAGGCAACAATAATTTTAAACCTTCACTTTCCTCAAATTTCTCATGTCCCACAACTCCTCCTTACTTCACCTCCTAATTCCTAGGAAAAAAACAAAAAACAAAAACATAGGCACCAACAGAGAGGAACTCCCTGTGTTCATACTACAAGGCATAAAACCTGCTTATGCCCCCATCCTATTCTCCTCCCCTTCTGATACAACAGAATAGCTGTTCACCCTCCCTGAGATCAGTCCTTGTATTTGGGCTTTGCATGTCCTACTCTCCTACCTTGCCTTTTTTTCATATTCATTGTTTATCCCTTCCTTTCTTGATCATTTAACCTCTCTCTTGAATTGGATCATTCCCAATGGCTTGAAAACATGCTCCAGTCTTTCAGATTAAAAAAAAAGAAATGCCCTCTACCTCTCACCTCTATTCAGCTTTGAGCCAATCACTCTCCTGCCATTCAAAGCAAACTTCTCAAAAGCATTACCTCTACCATGGCAGAGATGGCTTGTTGCCCTACAAATGTCAAACCCCTCTTCTAATTATGGAGCATGGAGGCTGCCCAGGTATATTTCCAGGCTTCTTTGCATCTAGGTATGGCCATGTTATTAATTCTACCAATGAAATAGGAGCAGAAGTTGGATGTACCTTCTAGGTAAAGGCTTTAGGAAGTAGCCTTCCCCATGCTGCTTCCCCTTATGACCAGTTAGATGCAGACAACTGTAATGGTGAGGTCCCACTAGGAGATGACACTACCAAAAAAAGAATGAGCCTGAATCCTATCATGAGAGAAAGTTGCCCAGTGACCAGGAACATCCAGAAACACAGCTATTGCAAGAACAAGACAGTAACTTCTATTTTGTGAAGGTGCTGGAATTTTGAATTTTATTTGTTGCAACAGCTAGTCATACTTTAACCAATAAACTCACCTACCACTCATTCCCTCAGTCCACCACAGCCTAGTTTCCAATCCGTTCCTTGGAAACAGATCTCTATAAAACCAACAGTGGTTTCCAGGATACTGGATTCAAGGCTACTTTTTAGTCTAAATTATATCTGACCCCTTCAGAGTATTCCACATAGTTGTACATTCTCTTCTTAAAAAGCTTTCCTAGGGGGCACCGGGTGGCTCAGTCATGAAGCGTCTGCCTTCAGCTCAGGTCACAATCCCAGGGTCCTGGGATCGAGCCCCACATTGGGATCCCTGCTCGGCGGGAAGCCTGCTTCTCCCTCTCCCACTCCCCCTGCTTGTGTTCCCTCTCTTGCTGTGTCTCTCTGTCAAATACATAAATAAAATCTTAAAAAAAAAAAAAAAGTCTTTCCTGGGGCATCCAGGTGGCTTAGTTGGTTAAGCATCCGACTCTTGATTTCAGCTCAGGTTATGAGTCGGGGTCATGAGATTGAACCCCACGACGGGCTCTGTGCTGGGCATGGAGCCTGCTTAAGATTCTCTCTCTCTCCACTTCCCTTTGCCCTTCTCCCATGCTCTTTTCTCTAGGAAAAAAAAATATTAAAAAAAAGGCTTCCCTTGGTTTCCATGACACAAAACTCTTTCACATTTCTGCCTTTCTGTCTGACTGCTCCTCAGCCTCCTTCATAGGCTCAGATTCTACTATGTAGTCTCAGAACTCTAAAAACTTGACTTCTGCTTCTAACCACATTGAGCCCACGTGCAATAGACAACCAGAAAATTGGAAACACTGCATTTAGAACTAATTTCAGACGTTTGAAAGTAGGCAGCATAGGATCACAATCCCTGAGATAAGAGAAACAAACAAGGTGAGCCTACAGTCACCCCAACTTCTGCCAGAAGGTACCTTCTGGATTGCATTAAAGGAAAGAAAAATAATAGCGGAAACCTGTGGATTCACTGAGTTGATGAGATAGAAATCAAAGTTAACGAAGCAAAGATGACTTGAATTTACAGGATAAACCATCAGAAAAGAGGGAGCTACACAGAGAAAGAGATTCCCTTGAGTCTGTGGCTGGATACTAAGGTGAGGCTGTAAGCTAAACAGCCCCCAGAGCTCAAAAAAGGCTGAGCTATGCTCAAATTCTAATCAACCAGACTGGCAAGACCTTGTTGAACACTGAGGCACTCAGCAGAGATTTCAAAAAGGTCACACCAAATACACATAAATACGTTAGTCCTAGAGTTAAGGCTGCTCTAAACCTAACCTAACAAAGCTTAAAAATAAGCTTTAATGGAAGGAGCTAATTTATAAGAAATTTAACTACAAGCCAAAATAAATTTCACAATCTACAGATGATAACAACAAAATCCAGAAACTTGACATTCTATCCTAAATGTCCAGCATCCAATCAAGAATTATAATATATAAGAAGAATATTTAGGAGAAAAATCAGACTGTAGAAGCAGATCTAGAAATAACAGATGGTGAAAAAAGCTGACAACGATCTTTTAAATAGCTATATAACTATGCACAAGATTTTAAAGAAATACATAAACTCAAGGAGGACAAAAGGAAATATTTTAAAAGAATCAAATATAACTTGCATAACTGAAAAATATGTTACCCTAAATAAAAATAATGTACTGGCAATTACACAGTAGATTAGATACCACAGAAGAAAAGATCAGTGAACTTTAAAAATAGCAACAGAAACAATCCAGACTAAAGGATAGAGAAAAGAAAAAGGCTGGAAAAAAATGAACAGAGCCTCAGTGACCTGGTGAATAATATCAAGCAGTCATTAGATAATTACAATACTGTAATAATGGGGGGGGTAGAAAAAAACATTTGAAAAAATAATGGTCAATTTTTTTCCAAGTTCAATAAAAACTATGACCCCACAAATCCAAAAAGCTTAATGAACCCAAAGCAGGATAAATACAAAAAAAACAAAACCAAAAAACATAAAAGTGCAACACCATCTAATTAATAAAAACCAGTGATAAAGATATGGGGGTAAATATGAAAGACACAAATACCCAATATAATTTGTGAAAAAAGAGGACATCACTACAAGTCCTACAGACATTAAAAGGATGAGAAAATATTCTGAACAACTTTGTGTCAATGATTTGGCAGCCCAGATGAAATGCTCAAATTCAAACAAATTATTCAAAATGTTTCAAATTATTAACTAGTAATATATTAAAGACTTGTACAAAATCACAGGATACAAGGTCAACATAAAAAAGGTCAACATAAAAAAAATCAACTGGGGCGCCTGGGTGGCTCAGTTGGTTAAGCGACTGCCTTCGGCTCAGGTCATGATCCTGGAGTCCCTGGATCGAGTCCCGCATCGGGCTCCCTGCTCGGCAGGGAGTCTGCTTCTCCCTCAGACCCTCCCCCCTCTCATGTGCTCTCTGTCTCATTCTCTCTCTCTCAAATAAAAAAAAAAAAAAAAAATCAACTGTACATTTTATGGTAACAAGGACAATATGAAATTGAAAATTTTAAAACACCATTCACAACAGCATAAAAATATGAAATATGTAGGGATAAACTTAACAAAGTTTGTATGAGTCCTATATGTCAAAAATTATAAAACATAGCTGAAATAAATTAAAGAAGATCTATATCAATGTAGAAATATATGATGTTCATTCACTAGAAGATTCAGTGTTGTTCAGATGTGAATTTTCTCCCCAATTTATCTACAAAGATGAGTGGGGAAATGGGTGAAATAAGTGAAGAAAATTAAGAGCACACTTATCATGATGAGCACTGAGCAACGTATAGAATTGTTGAATCACTACATTGTACACCTTGGTGTGGCAAACTGATATAACACTGCATGTTAATTATACTTGAATTAAAAGGAGAAGTGAAAGGGAAAAATAATTAAGTAGTAAATTTTATGTAATGTGTAATTTACCACAATTTTTTAAAAAAATTAAAAATTAGAAAATTTAAAAATAATAAAAATTTTTAGATGTCAAAAAGTGTATGAAAATTCAATGGACCTGGAATAACCGAAACAATTTTTCAAAAAATAAAATATTTGGAAGACTTATCCTATCTGATTTCAAGACTTATAAAGCTACAGTAATCTAAACAGTGTGATCTATAATATTGATATACATATAGATCAATGGTACAGAATAAAGAATACGGAAATAAATCCATCCATATATGGTCAATTAATTTTTGACACAGATAGAAATATAATTGAGTCGGAAAGGATAGTTTCTCAACAGTGGTGCTAGAACAACTAAATATCCTTTTTTTTTTTTTTAATGAACCCAACCCTGACCTCAGACCATTCACAAACATTAACTCACCATGTGTCATAAACCTAAATGTAAAAGCTAAAACTACAAAGCTTCTAGGAAAATATCCTAATTGAAGTTCATTACATTCACAAATTTCTGTCCTTAAATGAACTCTGTTTAAAAAATAAAAATGAAGAGATACTAGCCACAGACTGGCAGAAAACTATAGATATACATAACAGAGGACTTTTGGGCAGAATGCATAGAGAACTTCTATGACTGAACAGGATGCCTGGGTGGTGCAGTCTGTTAAGTGTCTACCTTAGGCTCAGGTCATGATCCCAGAGTCCTGGGATCAAGTCCCGTATCCGGCACCTTGCTCAGCGGGGAGCCTGCTCCCTCTTACTCTCCCCCTGCGTGTGCTTGCTCCCTCTCTCTCTGACAAATAAAATCTTTTTTAAAAATAAAAATAAAATAAAATAAATTTTTAAAAAGAACTTCTATGACTCAATAATTAAAAAGACAGAAACATCAATGAAATAATGGACTGAATGGTTGAGCAGACACTTCACATCATTAGTCACCGGAGCAATACAAAGTAAAACTGCTAACAGATACCATGCCACACCAAGAGAAAGGCTAAAATTCAGAAGATGGCCAATATCAGGTATTGGCAAGGACCTGTGGCAACTGAAAAATCTCTTATGTTGCTGATGGAGATGGAAAATGATGCAACTACTTTGGAAAACTTTTGACAGTTTCTTGTAAAACTTACGTTTACCTTAGCACCCCGAAATCTCAGTCCTAGGTACATATCCAAGAAAAATGAAAACATATGTCACACGAAGACTTGTACATGAATATTAATAGCAGCTTTCTACATAATAGCAAAACCTGGAAAAAAATGCAAATATCCAACAACAGGTGAGTGGTTTACTCAATCTCTGACGAATCCACACAATGGAATACTTGCATAAAAAGAATGAACTTCTGATCCTGGCAATAATGTGGATGAATCTAAAAAACATTTTGATAAGTGAGCAAAGCCATACACAAAAGAGCACACTGTGTGATTCCATTTACGTGAATTCTAGAATAAGCAAACCTAGTGCTTAGTCACAGAAAAGACATCGGTGTTTACCTGGGGCTAGCATGGGGGAAGGTAATCAGTGATTCCAAATGGTGCACAAGAGAATTTGGTGGGGTGGGGGGTGATGGAAATGTTCTATACCTTGACTGTGGTAGTGGTTACATGGGAATATATGCTTGTCAAATCTCATCAAAGTGTACACTTAAAATGGGTGCAAATAAATAATAAAATACAAAATTTTATCATATGTAAACTATAATATATCTTAATAAAGTTGATTTAAAGGGAAAAATAAACAATTAAAATTTTTTAAATCAAAAAAACAACTTAAAGCTTTAAAGTTTTCTTAACATTTCCAGAATACATTTCCAGAATTTCTTAACATTTCCAGAATAAAGACCAAATCCTGAACATGCTCCATGAGCTGCTAAGCGGTCTATCCCTAGCTCCTTCTGCAGTCCACCTCACCTCCCACCACCCAAACCTCTCTGCACCTTGGGCATGCTGGCTTTCTTTCCCTTCTGGAAAAGTCAAGATCTCTCCAAATGCCAGACCTTAATTTTTTTTTAACCTAGATTAATCATAATCCTCAATTCATGGTACACTCTCATTGTAGGATATGCGTGGCCTGATTTAATTTAATTGACTACTAAGGTTGTTTTGTCTTGTTTTGTTTTGTTTTTATAATGGCTTTCTTCTGACTTCACTGTTTCTTTCTAGGTAATCTCATCAACTTTCACAACTTTAATCACCGCCTACATATTCATGACTTCCTTGTACATCCCCAGCTAACTCAGATCCCATGGAAGTTATGGAGCCCGCTATCCAGCTGCCCATCGGGATGTCTCAAAAGCATCCAAATTCAACACAGTCAAAAACAAACTCATGTTCTTCCCAACTGTTCTCAGTAAATAGTCCACCATCCTCCTACTTCACAAATAAAAGATAAGCATCATCGACTCTTTCCTCTCCTTCAGGCCCCATATTCAATCCAAAATTATCGATTTTTACTTACTATTATTTAAATTCATCTACTTCTCCCATTACCTCATCTTAATCCATGCTGCCATCACCTCTCACCTAGAGTGTTGATACAGCCTCCCAACCAGCCTTCCCCACGTTCTCTCTGACCACCACTCATAAAATATCTTCAATGCAGCCAGAATGAGATTTTTGAAACATTAAGTATCATGTCATGATACCACACCACTAAATCCAAGTCATTAACAGGACCTATGAGATCTGACATGGTCTACTCCCTACCTCTCCCCTGAGCCTCACACACACACACCCTCACCTCCCACACCCCACTCTCTCTGCCACCCAGGCACATGGCTTTTTCTCTGTCTCTGGAAAACAATCCCCTCCCCAAGTGCAAGACTTTTTTTTCTAATCTCAGAGAAGCAGAATTGTATCAATCATAATCTTTACTTAATGACTCACTGTCATCATTGCTCATCCATGACTTGGCTTATTTACTTATTTATTTGCTTAAGTTGGTAAGTAATTTTCTGCAATGTAATAAACACTCATCATCCCACTGACCAAAACAAAAGCAAATAATCAACAGCAAACCATCTGATGACCTCATATTTCATCCTCCTGGTTATCAACCATCATCCTGAATCTTGTGTTTATCATGCCCTTGCCTTACTCTGTATAGAGTGTGTGTGTGTGTGTGTGTGTGTGTGTAAAATATAGCATATATTTCTAAAAATAATTTGAGCTGTTTTTGACTTTATAATAATAGTTCATACTGTCTTATTTGGGGACTTGTTTTTTTATTTAATATTACATTTCTAAAGTGTATCCATGTTGTTGCATGTTATGGTAGTTCACCTGTTTTGACCCGTATAATATTCCATTGTGTGGACATACTGTAGTTTACTTATCTACTCTCTGTTGATCACCAATCACATTGCTTCCTGGTTTGTTTGGTTTTTGATTATGAACAGTACTGCTATAAACATTCTTGCACATGCCCCTCGGTACATTTCTTGCTGTGTATTTCAGGGCATATGCGTGCTGGGCCTTAGGAAGTCACTGGCAGCCGACTGCCAAAGTGGTCACCCTGGTTCACACTCCCACCAGAAATGTCTGAGAGATCCCATGGTTCCATATTCTCTATAACACCTGGTATTGTCTGCTGTTTATTTTTTACTGAAGTATATTTGACTTACAACGTTAGTTTCAGGAGTACAACATCATGATTCAATATTTATATATATGTTGAAATGATCACCACAATAAGTCGAGTTAGCATCTGTCATCACACATAGTTACAGACTTTGTGTGTGTGATGAGATCTTTTAAGATCTACTCTCTTAGCAACTTCCAAATATGCAATACAGTATTATTATCTCTAGTCACGTGCTGTACATTACATCCCAGGACTTATTGATTTTATAGCTGGAAGCTTGTGCGTTTTGACGCCTTTCACCAATTTCACTCCCCCAGCAACCACCAATCTGTTCTCTGTCTCTGTGAGCTTGGTTTGGGGGGTTATTTTTTTTTTTGGATTCCACATGTAACTTGTCAGCCTTTTAATCATTGCCGGCCAGTGGTGTAAATGGTATCTGCAGTTCCTGACCACTAATTACACTGAACGTCTCTATATGTGTTCATCGGCCAAATAGGTTTTCTTCGCTAAGCAATTAATTTTTTTTTTGTCTTTTGCCTATTTTCAGGAGATTGCTTTGTGCTCTTCTAATTGATTTCTAAGAGCCCTTTACATTCTCTTCATTCCTACCCTTTGCGGTTTATGTCTATTACAAATACGTTCTCAGGCCCCAGGCCTTTACACATGCTGCCTGGGCAACTGGGCTGTTCCTCTTTTCCCACTTCATCAGGTGAACTCCTATTCATCGTCAGATCTCCTCTCCAGTACCACTTCCTCAGGGAAGCCTTCCCTGATTTCCCTGATTTGATCAAATGCTACTCCGTTACGCTCTCAAAGGATGAGGTAACACTCCTCAGCATTTCTGTAGCTCTAACCTTCACATGATTTTTGTGACTCTTTAATATCTGCCGCACAAGGGCAAAGATACATCACTTTTTGTGTGCTTTTATTTATTTATTGTGACTGACACAAAATTAGCCCTCAATAAATATTTTTAGATGAATGAGTAAGTGTTACATTTGTATGTGTGTTATCTCACACCTGCTCAAAATGCAGTTCTGGTCATGCTGTGTGAGCTTCCCTCTCCCCTCTACTTTTCTCTCACTGTCTTTATCCACACCTCTTCTTGCTTCCTCCTCTCTTCCCCACTTCCTATAAGCCTTCCCCGGCACAAGGAAGGAATTCAGTGGCCACATGCCTGTCTGAGGAGCTTGTCATTTCACAGGAGGGAAAAGTCAGATGAAAAGAGACCAGATCTGAAAGACACAAAAGACAACCCAGAGGGCTGGTAACGACCACTCTCCCACCGTCACGACTACACAGGGAAACCAGCAGTACGGAGGCCGTGCTCGTTAATTCTGTATCTTATTAACTCGTGACAAGAAGGCCATCACCCGGAAGGTGTTGGGCTTTATGCACCAAATGCCTTTGGTTTTACGGAGCCAGAAGCCATTTTGGAGAATGATGGTGAATGGGAAGTGGGCTCCAGGAAGGGGGAGGGGCAGGTGCACCTGTTGCTTGGCTTCATCAGAGGCGGCATTATGCTTGGAAAGGCCAGACCATTCCAGCAGACACTGATCCGGCAGCCCCGCGTCCCAGTCCCTCAGCAGTCAGGTCTTCCAAACAGGCCTGTTAGAGGCCCCGCAAGCCCGTCTGCTGACAGCCAGCCCTCCCTTACCGAAAACACAGATACTTCCAAGCTGCCCTCTCTGCGGGCGGTTACTTCTTAGGTTCTTTTCCATTTCTGTCAAGAAATGAAATGGCCGAGAAGATCTCCTTTGACTCCCTTTCCACCCGTGCCTCCCTCTGAAGGACGAGCCCTGGCCTGGGAGCCGCCGCCCGGCCTGCAGAGGCTCACTCTCTGGCCCGCAATGAGGAGAGCGAGTCTCGGTGCAGCATCGCTGGGTCGGTAAACATTCTGGCCATTTTCAAGTATTATTTCCCCCTTTAGGACAATGTACTTGGGTTTGGGTTCTTTTCGCTTTGTTTATGAAGTAATGTTTACAGCAAGAGGGATGCACCTGTTCCACAGGCCCATTAGACTCCGAATTGCTCCTCCCTGAGCAGAGGCATGGAGGAAAGCCGGCCTTGGCACTCGCCCCAGCACACTGTGGTGGAAGACAGGGAGTGGTGTCGCAAAGACCAAGATGTAACCTTGAGCCACAAGCCAAGTGGCTCGGGGCTGGGCGAGGGAGGCGGGCAGTGGTGCCTGGAAGAGGCTGAGGCTCAGTGAGCGAGGGAGTGAGTGCGTGAGGGGACGTGCCCAAGGTCATGCTGCCAATTAGTCACCAAGCTGGAGTCACCACCACAGAAAGCTGGTCTGTCTGGCTCCAAGCCCACACTCTCCCCGACCTCGTCATGTCTTGGAGCTGCCTGAGGAGAGGGGAGAGGTGGGGAGACGGGAGGGCAGGCTTTCCGGCACACGGACCCCCACTGCTAGGGGCTGTCTTGGTGTCTTATCTCCAGGTGAACGAGGCCCGCAGCGGGCTGCTCACGGAGCACTGGGGGGTGGGGCTTAGGGCGTAAAAGGGAAAGGAGGGAATGCGTGGTTCCTCTCACTCATCCTGGGAGCTTCCTCCAGCTCTGAGGCCCACCGAGTCGCTCGAATTCCTGCTCCCACATTTCCCTCCTGCCAAAAAGTCCAAGGGCATCCCGCTGCTGGGGGTGAGAAGGACGAAATCAGAAGCCCCCACTCGGGCCTCCTGCATCCAAGACACCCCACGTTGGGGAGGGGAGGAGACCGCTAGATAGGCTTGCAGTCTTTTGTTTGGAGTGTCAGAGCCACATCCCGACACGGAAGCTGCTCCTGGGCCCCGGTGACTTACTTTGTCATCTGCCGCCTCTTGTGCAGGTGTGCGTATTTTAGCTGGAGGAGCCCAGGCATGGAAATCGCTCTCCCTGTGCCCATATATTATCAGTATTTTTTAACATGTCACTTTCCAAGCAGGTAATGCATTTGCAGAGACAGTGATCTTTCATCGGGAGATTACGATGATTTGTGTTCTCTGTCTAAATTCCAGCATAAATTTCAGAGCCAGCGAGGCATTGGCTTGTGGCAAGAGCTGCGTTCTGAGATGTGGCAGGCTATCTGTGCAAACCTCAGGCTTGCAGCCATTTGTCCTGATTAGGGAAAGGCTTTGAAATTCTTCCTTGTGCCTCACCTTCTTTATTTTTTTTTTTTCCAAATTGCTCTTCCAGCGGGTCACCTTTGCAGCTGGTTGCAAGCCTCATGTTATGTTTGCTGGGCTGGTCCCAAGCAAAGCATTTAAGCAGTTCAACTTCTAGAACTCCTGGTTCTGCTGAAATTAGCAGTGTGGCTCGGGTCAAGTCACATAAGCCTCCGGGCTTCAGCGGACTTATCGATAAATTAGAATTTGTAATCCCAAATTCACAGGGTTAATGGGAGGATTAAAGAAAACAGCATAAAGGAGAATCCCTCCTCCTCAGGAAGTACTCAGAAGACTGCTGGCAACACCCATGTAATTGTCCTCCATCTAGCCCCCAACTTCCATGCACAACTTGGACCAATACTGTGACCGCACCCTGGGTGGAGGGTCCCCTGTTTCAGCTCCAGTTTTCTCAGTGGGTGATCTGAAATTCCCCCAAAGTGTCTCTGATAAGATGGCTATGACATCACCTTGCTGTGTGTATTCCTTTGCTCCAACTGCCATACAACATACCACAGGCTGAGTGGTTTCAACAACAGAAATCTCTTCCCGCACAGCTCTGGAGGCTGGAAGTTTAAGATCAAGGCGTTGGCAGGCTCGGTCTCTCCTGAGGCCTCTCTCCTGGGCTTGTAGGTGGCCACCTTCTCCCTGTGTTCTCGTCCCGTCTTCCCTCTGTGTGTGGGTCCCAATCTCTCTCATAAGGACACCCGTCATATAGGATTGGGGCCCACCCCAACGACCTCATTTTAATGACCTCATTAAAGACCGTATCTCCGGGGCACCTGGGTGGCTCAGTCTGTTAAGCGACTGCCTCCGGCTCAGGTCATGATCCTGGAGTCCCGGGATCGAGTCCCGCATCGGGCTCCCTGCTCGGCAGGGGGTCTGCTTCTCCCTCTGCCCTCTTCCCTCTCATGCTCTCTGTCTCTCATTCTCTCTCTCTCAAATAAATAAATAAAATCTTTAAAAAAAAAGACCATATCTCCAAAGACAGTCACATTCTGAGGCACTGGGGGGTTAGGATTTGCATATACGGATTTGGGAATGCATGGTCCCTCTCACTCATCCTGGGTTGAGCCCCTAACACCATGTCGTTGAAAGCACAAATGCACATTGCACAACTTTGAGGCTGTCTCAAAGTCAGACCGAGCGTAATGGGGATCCCCATCTCCAAAGGTAACAATGCCTTCCTTCTGTCCACGATGAGGCTCCATTTCAAAGTCCTATGTCAGTCACTCCTCAACTGGCCAGTGGAAAACCTAAGAGGAGAGGAAGGTGGGAGGGACTTACTCAGGGTCACACAGGTAGTAGTGAGCGGCAGGATCAGGTCTGGAACTGAGATGTGGGGCTCCTGCCTTTCTCGGCGTGTGACCACACCTCACCCAAGAGAGGTTTTCATCTCCCCCAGGAGCACCTGCCAACGAGGGCTGAGGCCCCCACATCAGAGGTGTCAGTGGCCCGGGGCAAGCCTGCTGCCCGTGCATGTGGCTGCCCGCCTGCCATCGCCCTGTCTCCCCACCACCACGTCCAGCAGTGACTACTGTCCGCCAGCTCGCCCGTGGACGGTAATCGTGCGGACCACGAAACCCGCCCCGACGCTAAGCCTAAACAAACCACTTCCCCGGATCCTGGTGGAGGGGTTGTTTTATTTGGTTTTGTTAATAGGAGAACCCTTGTACCCAGCCGTTGCCGAGACTGCAATGGGCCAATAGCTACACAGGGACAGTTGTGCTGTCCAGGCAAACATGGACTCAGCTGTGACAGCAACAGGCATAAGACGCAGGGCCGTGAAAATTCTTGACAAAGCTGCAGGGAGGAAAGGTACAGATGAGGCGCGGACGTAGTTCCAGCTACCGTCCCTTTGTGCCCAGCAACGATTCTGGATTCCGCCCACCCGAGTCCAAGGACTACAGCCAGCTTTGTTTCCAATCCAATTATATATATATAATCTCCAGAGTGGCAGTGTTTACTCTTCTCCAAAGCCCCAAATTCCCTGAAGCTTTTTATTTACCAGTGAGTAAACGTTCTGGGGAGGACAAGTGTTTACTTTTGACGGACTTCCTGTGAGTCAAGTGGAGAGCAGCAGGGAGAAGAAGCAGGAGAGGACTCAGGTTCAAGACCAGTTCTGCCACCAGCCGGCTCTGAAACTGGCCCAACCTCTTAATGTCAGTGTCAGCTTCCTCAGAGAGCTTGATAGGATTTTGAAGAGTGTGGCCTCCAGGGTCAGATCGGCCTGGGTCCAAATGACTTACTAGATAGGTGGCCTTGACCCCATCACTTAGCTTCTCTAAGTGGATCTCCCTATGGGTTAAAAAAAAAAAAGAGCTAACAATGCCCACCTGTCAGGGATGCTGTGACAGGAAAGTAGGCAGCATTTGTGAAAGTACCTATCACACCACTGGGGAAACTGTCCTCTTCCTTCCCTGGCAGAGCCTTATTGGGCCAGAGGGAGGGTTGGCTTCCACTAGCCAACCGATGGGACTCACGTGCCCCTGGTGCCACCACCCATCCAGCTCACTCTCCCTATGACAAAGCCCCAATCTCCTCCCTTCCTCTCCTCGCTCCCTCCGCTGGGGCCTGGCAGTGTCCAAAGGCAACTGTTCAAAGCCCTGTAACCGCCAAGCAGCCAGATTATGGGAAGCAAAGCAGCAGGCTCTCTAGATCGTGCTCTCTCCATGGCCGGCTTTGGCCAATAACAACAGCATCGCATCCCCAGCTGTGTGGCCTCCCATCCCAGGCCTGCTCAGCCTTCCTGTCGTGGAAGCAGGCCCGGGGTCTCCAAGAAGTGATTTTTGTCCTCTGAATGCTGTCTCAGAGCACATCCACAGGGCTGGAGAGGGGCCGGGGTTGGGTGGGGGGGGAGACTGGAGAGAGGGAGCAGAGAAAGGTCACTGGAACAGAGGCGGGTTCTGACTCGTGGTGTAATCGGGCCCCAAAGCTGCAGCCAACACACGTTTTCAGACAGTGGGGGAGCCGGTGCGGGGTTCGAAGCCTGATTCGAAGCGGGACTGAACAAGTGAATGCCCAGCCCCGAGACCACACCCAGGCTCTGCCCCAGTTGGAACCACCTCTCTCTCCTCTTTCACTACAGTTCCCTGTGCCTCTATCATGAAAATCAGCAGGAGAGTCATTCACTCTGATTCAGCAGTAGACTCTAAGTACCTTGAGGGCAGAGACTAATTCCTGAGGTTTGAAACTCACCAAGTAATTACTCAATAATTGTTTGCTAATTTACTTAAAGATAATATGTCCCACCCAGAGCCCTGCTCCGGAGTCCTCACCTGCTCCAAGTGCCTGGGGCATTCACTCCTGATGAAAGTCATCCTTGCCCCCAGTCTCACTGTTTATCTATTGTGTAGTGGGTCCAGTACCTGATCTTGAGCACTCAGCACCAGAAAGGTCTCTCTGCTTCTCCCTCTCCCTCTGCCTGACACTCCCCATGCTGTGCTCTCTCTCTCTCAAATAAATAAATAAAATCTTTTAAAAAAAAAAAAAGAAAAGAAAAGAAAGGTCTCTCTAGGGGTTTAACCTCAGAAGCGTTGCCATGCCAGGGTAGGAGGACACTCAGGGCTGACTCCGTTGTCCAGCCTACGTGTTGTGTATAGGGAAGTATTTTAAGAGCAACCAATCTCGGGTGCCTGGGTGGCTCAGATGGTTAAGCGTCTGCCTTCGGCTCAGGTCATGATCCCAGGGTCCTGGGATCAAGTCCCGCATCGAGTCCCGCATCGGGCTCCCTGCTCCTTGGGAGGCTGCTTCTCCCTCTGCCTCTCTCTCTCTCTCTCTCTCTGTCTCTCATGAATAAATAAATAAAATCTTTAGAAAAAAAAAACAACGAATCTCATCTTTACTTTCTTTTCTGTTTGGTTTTTTGTTTTTTTGTTAGTTTGTTTTGTTTTTTTCTCCTAGATCGTTCAAACCATAGCCAGCAAACCCAGAATGTAACATTGGGAAGTTTATAAATACTAAAAAGCGGGGAAGAGAGTATCAGGCTGGAGAGGGCTTTTCAAATCCATCCGTGGGAGGATTTTCCATATGGTTAGCACCTGTACCCTCCGGTCATTGGAAGAGAAAGCACAGATACACCGTCTCTGCGGTCTCTTCCATATCAACGCTAGGTCTGATAACATTGCTAAGCAGAGACTCACCATTGAGAAGCACACGGGATAGGCCACAACTCGGCTCGAGGGGGAACCGAAAAGTAGCTTCTTACCCAATGTCACAAGTACGCACAGGATACTGGGAGAGCACCCACCCGTCCCCAAACCACATTGTTTCAGACAAAACTCCAAACGGGGCCCTAGCCAAGAATGGAACACCCCACCCACGCGCCCCCCCGCCTCCATCTCATCCACCACACCCCTCCAGAGGGACTCTTTGATCAGTATCTGCTCCAAGAAGGGGAGGGGCAGTGGAGGAACAAGACGGGAACACTCAGTAAACAGTATTATTAACCCATAGGCTGGCAATAAATCAGGGCAGGAAGGTGACCTCAGCGGGCTGGAGTAATCCTGCATGTCAGGATGAATTTATGAGGCCAATTTTATTGGCCTGCATGACCCAGGCTCCTTGGAGACATCTCAGTAACAAATCCAATCCACTTCATTTATGAGCTGTGTACAGCGTCAGCCATGGGGCCCAGGCAGAACGCCCCAACCACCCTCTCCGAGGGGGTGCCCGGGAGTGTGGCCCTCGGGGAAGCAGCGTTCCGATCTATCGTGACCGTCACTCCCCGAGAGCTGGCCAGACATGCCCTAGGAGTTGTCGCCTTCGACAACTGCTCGTCCTCGATTCTCATCCTGCTCTGCCCTGAGAGCCGGTGCGGCCAGCAGCAAGGCCCAGCCCCTCTCCCGGCCTGTTCCCTCCTGATAGAAGGAGAAGGTTGGACTCAGCGTGGCTCAGTGAGGGCACTGGAAGCCTCTGGGGGAATCCAAGTCCTGCGCAACGCAGGACTTAACATCTCTGATACCAACTAGTTCAGGTCTGTAGTTCCCCTACCCAGTCACCAGATCAACCAAAAGTGCCCCCCACATTTTCAAATGCTCTCACTGAACCGTAATATGGAAGGTAATATCGAAGGACCCTCCCTGGGCACCGACATCCCAGCGGGGGCTGTGAAGGAGCCGATTCTCCCTCTGCTTCCCACGCTGCGAGCAGAAAAGGAGATACTCCTGCCCGTGGCAGCTAGAGGGACCTCGGGGCCAGCCAGGAGCCATCCCAGGGAGAGGAGGCCGCAGGAGCCCAGAATGTCGTTTGAGCAGAGGGCCTGGTGTGTACCTGGCTTTCACCTGCTCTCTGTTGGCTCCGAGGAGTTGGGCGGAAGGCGCTTAAGTCTATTTGACTGTCCCTGTCATCGTAAGGTTTACGGATGGTTAATTTATTCTTTATAGCACAGTCATTGATGGCTGTTAAATCACAAATGAGAGCCAATAAAGGGTGAATTGCAGCCGAAATTACACTGTTTATATGACAGCAGAGTGCCGGCTAAAAGATTCATATGCTGCTGATGAAGTATGTTATAAATTTTAATTACCATAGTTTGTACAAATGACATGTTTGAAATGCTATTGAGTAATGTGACCCTGATAATGAAACTATAAAATAAATCATTAACTTTCCGAATGAGCTTTTTTATTTCACTGCTGCACAGAGTAAACTTTTCAGTTTATTCCAAATCCGTCTCTTTATGGCCCCACCCTCCGCCCCTGGCCCCACCAGCTTCTCTCTACAAAGGCTGGGGACGAGGGAGTGGGAGGGGGCTGGTGCCCCTGAGGCGTGCCTGGAGAAGGAGACTGGCGACACTGACCCCACCTGACATGGCCCAGGAGCTGGGGAGGGAGAGTCAGCCCAGCATAGAGGTGCTAGATGTGCGCCTTGAATAAACCCCATGATGTTTCCCATCTGCGAGAGGCAAGGACGCTGTTTTTGAACCTGCACATCCTCTAGAGAGCACCACTCGCTGGTGGCTGGGTACTGAGGCCAAATCACCTAGCCGAGCATCCACCACAATGCCTAGATGGATCAGACTGGGGGGCGGGGCGGGGGGCGGGCTGCACCATGGCTGAGAGAATGGCAAGGAAACTAGGCAATTGTCCTGGCCCGTGGCCCAATTAAGAGTCCAGAAAAAAAGGCGAACAAGTATTTGGTGGGTTTTCCCATTGTTACAGCATCCTGATTCCTGTGCCCTGGGCTGGCATGTTTATGGATTAGCCCCTCACAACCCCCACCTCCACCAGGCACCAGGCACTGTGGTTAAACACATCTTACAGAAAAGAACCTGGAGCTCCAGGGAAAACCTTGAAGAATAAGCCCCACCAAAGGCCATTCGGGGTGACCTCTCACTCCAAGAGTCACTATTCCAAGCTCTCTCCAGCAGACAAGGCCGTTTTAGTCCTGCAGGACAGGAAACACATTGGTAAGTTTGGCAAAACCCTGGGTTTGTAGGATGTTAGCACATCAAGCAATCTTGCCCGAACTTTCGTCTAAAATTCAGTGTGGGTGGAGAGGGACCGTGGTGGGGAGACAAAACACAGAAGAGATGTCCCCTCACCCCCAGCCATATATAAATTCCAGAAGAAATACAGTTTGAAAAAGCCCCCGGATGTTTCTCCACACCATCCTAGGGCATATCCAGTTCCCTTCCCCTACTTTGCTCGTGAGGTAATGGAGTCCTAGCGGGGCCGCAGCAGAGTTGGGGTGATAACCCACAAGACTCAGGAAAGAGGGGACTGGAGTGGTTTCCTGCAATATGGCCAGATTACCCCAAGGGCAGCTTGAGGCCAGGAGTATCGCCTCACTAAGGGTATAAATGCAGCCAGCAGCCTCTCTGTTCCTCTTCCAGAGAAAGGTCACCAAGATGCACTTCTTCCCTCTGCAGACGGGCTGCCTGGCAGGGAGGCAGGCCTGGCGTGAAGGATTGCTCTCTCCTTCCTTCCATTTCCCAGAACAAATCTGCTCTCTGGAGGGTGCCAGACGAAAAGAAGGTCAAACTCAAAAGGGCACACTATGGGACAGCTTCTCGAAGTTTCCTTCCAGGGGTCTGCAGAGGAGAACTGGGCATGACAGTGTGGCTTATTAAGAGACACTGCATTGTAAAGTCTACTAACACTTCAGAGGCCTCACTTCTACCACCCAGTGATGGGTGACGGAAGAGAAGGGGCCCCCTGCTGCACTTCCCACTCTGCAGATGAGCAAATGGAAACAAACTGGGAAGGAATTTGTCTTATGTCCCAGAGCACGCGAGTAGCTGGAGCAAGCGGGAAACCCAAATACGTTCATGAGGTAATCTGGGAAATTTGAAATCTGACTCAGTATTGGATTACATTAAGAAATTATTGTTAATTTTTACTGTCGAATAGCAGTATTGCGATTATTCTCATAAAGGATCCTTAGCTGTTACAGATGCATACCAAAGTGATAACCGAAGAAATGGTATGAGATCTGTGATTTACTCCAAAATGATCCACGGTGAGAGGGGATGGGGGGAGGGCTGGCTGGAGGAAAGAAGATGGACCATGAGTTGATAACCGCTAGAGTTGTGATGGTTACGTGGGGGTTCATTATACTCTCCTTCTGTATATGTGTTCAATTTTCCGTAGTAAAGAATAATTTTTAAATCCTCAAATGCCCCTTGCCCCCCAAAGTCTACTGCAATGTCCATTTTCCTATGCATTTTAGCAATGCTAGGCTGGAAAACAGATCAGACCACCTGCCCCCTGGGACATGCTTCAGTGATGTAGGAGGGTATGAATTTTTCCCTTCCTTTTGTTGGAGGAAGTCCCAAGTGACAAGGAGTCCAGCACTGGGCTGTGTGCAGCCCACTTCATTGGAGAGAGAAGGCCCTGGTCTGGAAGCTCCCAAAACAGCTCCCTGGTACATACACAGCCAAAAGCAGAAGGCCTGCCTGAGTGGGACTCAGACCCACTGTATCAACCTGAACAGGTCCCCTCATTTCTTGGAATCTTGGCTGCCTCATTTGTAAAACCAATATGGTAGCCCAACCAGCCTACTTCAAAAGATGTTAGGATCAACTGAAATAAGGAAGGGGGACTTCTAGAGAGAGGGTTGAGGGGAAGGAACAAAAGCGCAGATTCTGGACTCCCTGTATTTAAATCCCAGCTCCACCTTGGGTTAGCTCTATGACTTAGACAAGTTTCTTAGTCTCTTCTGCCTCAGGGTCCTCTGTAGTAGGAACAGCATTGTTGTAAGGATTCAGTGACTTAATATATGCCAATAACTAAGAACAATACCAAGCGTTATGTAAGTTAATTATTATTGTTATTATTATTACCCTATAATGGTGTTCTAATATAAGATGTCAATATTATGAAAAGAACCACAGAGCGTTACATCAGAAAGGGACTTGAGAAGTCATCGATTCCAAGCTCCGACTTTCAGAGGATTGATTGTAAAAGTGATGTGATTTATCTGGAGCTGCATCACAAGATAGTGACAGAACTGAACCTATAGCAGACCCCAACCCACTAAGCAGATGGTCACTTCTTCTTCCTTATTACTCCCCACTCACGAGGAAGCCCAGACTGAATTGCGTCCTCATTCCTGAGTCTCATGCTGGCTGGGCACGCCCAGCGCCTCACTGGGTTTGTAATGGGGGAGGACTATGGGGGTTGGAAGAGAAACACCCCCCCCACACACACACACACACACACCACACTGCTCCTTGTTCTACACCTGATCCCGGGAGAACAGAGCACGGGCCATCGGGAGCCCCTGAGGTATCTTCTGCCTTCCTGGGTGTGTTTCCAAAGAGTGCGTAGCACTTGGAAGGCCTCCCCTCTGACTTATCAGCCACCACAAAAACATTTTCAAGGCAATGGTGCAAGCTGCCCTACTTACCATTAAGAGAAAGGACCACATTATTGCTGTTATAAACCATTGATTAAGGTTTATAATAGCAATAATCCCCTCGAAATTCATTGTTACTGCAGTTAATGACCAGTTTATTAGAGCGTTAACCATCCTTGGCAATGGGCTGAGTCGTTTAATGCGGGTAACGACCAATTTCTCAAGGATTATTGCTTAAATAACAATTCTTTGCGAGATGTATGTGCCACCACAAGTGCGGATCCGGCTGGAAGCTTCTCCTCAGAAATAAATGTTAATTATTTCCTTAGAGTTACAGCATATCTAGCAAACCCCAAACAATGAGCTTCTTGTGGCAACGCTTCAGTGACACCAAAGAATCCAAAAGTTGGACAAGTGCCTGAAGATAGCGCCTCACCCTATCATGAGGGAGCTAGAGCCACCACTGGGATGCCTTTGGGCCTCGCAGATGAAAGCACTCTTGGGAAACACTATCTGGCTCTTAGACTACTCTTTCCTCTTCACTTGGCTTCATTTCCAGAATTTTCTACCTGCCCGAATCACCTATCCACCCCCTTAAGAGGTGGGAAAAAGCAGGGTCAGCCAGGGGCTTGGGGAAAGGGCTGAAAGATGGGAAGCCCAGGCCTCACAAAGGTTTAATACACTCTGAGGCAAATATTCACCTACACCTGCCTACCCAGGTCCTAGAAGAGCTGTTGGAATAGGGCTACGAAGCAATGAATGGTCTCAACAGTTTGCCCAGTGCTGAAATACGGGACCTCTGTGGCCACTGGGCGGCTTTGGGGTTGCTCCAGGCAGGAAAAAAAAGAAAAAGAAAAAGAAAAATGGGGTCGGCTGACATGCCTCACGGTTCATCTCAGGCTCTGAGAAGTCATAGTGTCATTATACCATGGTATCATTAAACAGAGCCAAGGGACCTTATGATTATCCAGGCCACCCTCCTGTTTTACAGGTAAGCACTAGGGGCCCAGAGAAGGTAGAAGATTGACCTAAGTCACACAGACACTTAAGAAAAGTTGGAATTAGACCTCCGTCTCCATCTTCCGAACATTATGGATCTCAAGACGATCTTTTTATACACATCCAGAGAACTTTGTCTCAAGAAACAATAAAAGGATCACAGCCCCGTAAGGAAGAGAACCACAGAGACAAGCTTCTTTGTGTCCATGAGCACTTAAACAGGAAGCTCAGAAGAAGCCAAATATCTGATTCTCCAACTCTACCCACTCCCCAACTTTCTTTTCATGCCTCACTCAACTCAAGCATTGCAACCATTCACTACTTTCTATCACTTTACATTAGCACTGGTATTTCAATAACTTTTATTTTTTTGACAAGCTACTGATATGATTATACTCTAATTGCATTATATTAACTAAAATAAATACTAATAGGGTGTGAACCTAACATAATAAGCTAGCAAATTGCTATCACAGTGCCAGTATAGACTACAGAGAAATCTGCTGCTTCACTCAACAAACATGTCTCAAGGCCCTGTTTTGTGCAGAAGCAACCTCCTTTTTCACTCAACATTGCCAAAAATTAATTTGGTGCAAGAACAGAGAGTGAGGTGCCACAGCCTCCTTGATCTGGGAATCCTTCAAACCCCAAGTTTTGACTTAATAGCAAGAATTATCACTGCCTGATAGTGGCGAGGGCAGAGTTCAGTGAAGGAGGTTTCCATAAGCTATCCCTTCTCTTGTCCTTCAGACACACAGACCCACCATCATCGGGGGCCAGATGAATCAACGGGGTCTGTCACAGCTCCCTCCCACCAGCCAAGGAGAACGTGCCCACGGCAAAGGATGGGGCCCTCGTCTCTCTCCTGCTCTCTCGCTGAGACTCTGGCCAACACTCTGACACCGCAGTGATGACATTAGACCCCATTTTCCCCCAAGTTATAATGTTTATGAGTCCAAATGTCAACATTGGTTTCTTAAGCCATCAAACTGAATTCATGAATATGTGGATTAGATAAACACTCTCACTAAATCACAAGAGTTCAGTGTCTTCTATCCAGATTCCCAACTGTATTGCCATCCATATGCTTATAGGATATTATGAAATTTTTATTTGCAGCCATGCAAGATAATATCATCAATTATAGATCATGTTTGAGCTGCATATAGGTTTGTTGTATCAAGTAAATAAGTTAATATATGTAAAGTGCTTAGAAGAATGGCTGGCACATAGTAAGGGCTCAATAAATGTTAGCAGTTATTTCTGCTGGCTAGACTGTGATGCCTGACACGGAATACAATAAAAAACCCATCACAATTTCCAGTCCATAATCATAAAAGAAACACACTAAGTCTAATAACTGAAATGAAACCAATACAATGTAATGTGTTCAGTCACTTCCTGAATTGTGAACAGTTTACCATGGGGGTAAACTACATGTATGTATCAATGATAAGATGTATACAAATAATTTATATGAGGGGAATATAGTTGATCAGTCACTCCTGGCCTTGCCTTCAGCGGTGGCACAGGATCCACAGAAGGTCTTCAGTCTATAAGCAAGAATCACTTTTTGGGGCGCCTGGGTGGCTCAGTCGGTTAAGTGTCTGACGCTTGATTTGGGCTCAGGTCATGATCTCTGGGTCCTGAGATTGAGCCCCAGGTCGGGCTCTGTGCTGAGCGGGGAGCCTGCTTAAGATTCTCTCTCTCCCTCTCTTTCTGCCCCATCCCCGCCCAGCTCGTGCCCTCGCTCTAAAAAAAAAAAAAAACACTTTTCTCCACAAAGACTCCAAAAAAACTTCCATAGTTTTCCTCTTACTCTTTTCATTCCTCTACTCTGAACTCAACTCCTTTCAACACGTATCGAGCATTTTCCATGGGCCAGAAGCTAGGCTAAGCCGTGGAGACACAGAGGAGCGTGGCGGCATCCCCACCCTGAAGCAGGGGCTGGTCAGGGAAGACAGACACGTCAAGAGCTAAATGAGACACAACGTGGGAAGAGCGTACCCTCCTCTGCCCCGTGTCTGCAGGGTGGACGACAAGAGAAGGGAGGACAGGGAGGGCTGCAAAGCCTAAGCACAGCAGAGGAGCAATTATTTCTGCCCAGCAAGAGGAGAACCTTTCCCAAGGAGGTGGCGTTCGAACTGTACCCAGAGCTAGAACCAATGTGTGGGCTAAACATCTGTGTCAGGAAGCAGCCGAGCAGAAACACAGAAGGAGAGAGGGAGGGAGAGGCCAAGGAGCCAGGGGGAGAGGGAGAACCGTTCAGCTTTGATGACCTTACCCAAAACTGAATTAGAAAATCGGGGGTGGGGGGGTGGATTTCAGCATGTATATGCTTAATGTCATATCAAAACTTGTTTCAACTTGTATTAAGCTATAAAGGGGTGGAAGTTAATATTTAGGGCCTGGAAAGGAATTAATGGAGGCCTCCTTGGATCTTCAAGGATTCCCACAGCATTTCACAAGGCAGGAAAGGAAGGAAGGTGAGTCAACCAAAGGGAAGCCACAGAACTGCATAGAATGTTAGGGTCTGAAATAGCAGGGAGACTTGGGCCACTCTCCTGCTCTACTATCCGAAAGGATTGCTAGCCCTTGACCTAATTCCCAGAAGGCTCTTTCCAATATTTATGGAAGGATTCATACCTCACATGGAAGCACCTTATAGCTGACAGAGATCTGAAACAAACAAACAAACAAAAAGTGTGGCACTAAGCCAGAAACTAAGCTCAGGTAAGCATCTAGCTGATCACCAGGAGAGAACCGTGGCTTCTTACTATAGCTCTTTCCCTTTGCCAGCTTCTGAAATTTCATAAAGATGCTACCAAGCCTCGCTGCCTTCTAGTGTCTCCAACAGAGAGCTGTCATTTCAACAAGATGATTTTCCTTCCCCTTACAGAGGTTTCTTTCCGTGGGGCGGGGGTGGGGGGTGAGGAGAGTGGGGTACGGCAAGAGGCTCGTTTCAAATAAGAATATTGCAATAGAGCATGACCTTTCCAGTTTTGCTTTCCTTTAAAAATGTTGTATTTCTAGGTTTTTATTGTCATGATTTTTCCTCTTTGCTTTTCTGGCTTCACTGGGTCCCTAAGCTTTCCTGGCTCCCGGTCTCGGTCCACAGCCAACAATGACTCCACCCTTCCTTCCCGAGCCAGGCGGCTGGGATCATGTTGCAAGTCACCCATGCTGAGGCCAGCGGAGGGCTCTCCGCACTGGGGTGCATCCTGTCTGATGATGCACGTGACCCCAGAAACAGCCTTTCAGACTTGCTCAGGTGCTCACCGCTTCTCTGAGCGCTCCCAGGACTCCTTTGGTTAAAGTAGGTGGGGGTGAGAGGTCAGCACTCGATTCCCATCCAGCAGGTTCGATAAGTACATAGCATGTAGCAAGACTAAAAGCCCCAATTCCACTCTTTAATTAAAAACATTTTTCATTCCAAACCTATAAAAGGCAGATGTGCCGCATTCCTTTGACCAGAGCTCGCTGCTCTGTACTGAGCGCAGCAGCCCAAATCCTTCTTTCTCAGGGCTTGAAAATACAAGTCCATCAAAGCACAGCACAACCCTGCTTCTTCCCCCACCTTGCAGGGGCCGTGTGTTTTAAGCTTCTAGGGACACCTCCACACTGAAATGGAGTGGGAAGGTAGCTGATCTTCCAGGATAGACAGGAGGCAGCTTGGGTGTTTTATTATTCGAAAACAGATTTTCACCTGGATTTAAAAAAAAAAAAAAAGTTCAGGCTACAGTCCCCGCTGAATCAGCTGCACCAAGGCTGTGAACTCATTCCGGTCTGCCCGAGCTCAGGCATCTCAAAACCCATCCTTTGGAAGAAGCATGAGTGAGCCACTTAGCAAGAGTAGGTCAGACAAAAATGAAATAAATCTTGTTTATGGTGGTTTTCTACCTTCCGTGACTCCTTTACTCCTGAATCACCTGGAGTGAAGACACTGGGTTTGATTACCTGGTACAAAAAGTTGCAAGTCCAATTCAGGGTGTGCTGCCAATGTATACTGGTAGAACAGCCAGCCGTTGTTCTGCTGGGGTGGAGGGAGAGAGAGGATCCTTCTATCCATTTGTTTGTGCTGATCTGTCTATTTCGAGGGTCCTTACCCTTTTTTGTCTGGGGTATTCTCTGCTTTCTTCCCAGTAACAATCTGTACCACAAAGGCAGGAATACCAAGCCTCCATTCATGACTGTCATGACCGAGGCCCTCGATTCAAAGGCAACCTCAGGATGGTTGATAGAACGATGAGAGATTTCCCACTTGCTGAGCCTACTGCCAGAGCTCAGGTGCTCTCTGATTCGGCAGAATTTCTCTTTCTGGGCTCCAACCAAGTGGTCTTATTAAATGTTAAAAAAAAAAAAAAATCTCGCTCTTGTGAGTGATATCAAATACAATCAATAAACCTGAAGGAGAAGGAAGCCCAAGGCATTCACAAGACACTTTTAAGATTTAATTGTTCCACAGAATCTTAAGCAAGTAGTAGAAAGAAACTACATTGCATGAAACCAAATATTTTGCTCTAGGCTTCTAATTCATCTCACTTGCTGGCCCCCAGGGGCTAGTGCCAGCACCAGGGAGCTTGGGACTTTCTGTGTGCTTCGTGCAAGCTGAAGAACCTCCCTGTCTCTTTGAAATGGGGCAGTTCATCAAAGTCCTCTTTACATGAAAATGCTTGGGTTCAAGGACATACCAGGCCGAGAAGGGCTGCAAGATATATTTAATGAACGTAGGGCACACCTTCTTGCTTCTTTCTCCAAAAGGGAAAGCCCTGGGAGAGAAGATGCTGGGACCCCACACTGAGTGCTACATGCAGGGATCAGGGGGCACCCAGAAGCAGCATCCAGTGCTCCTGGAAGATGCAGACCAGAGTCTGGGGGTGGGGGACCTATGGGGTCTGGAAGCCACAGAATGTGCCATCACTTCTTGCAGGCTAAGGGGACCTGTTAATGAGGCTTATCTGTTGGAATAGAAGGCATCCCTCAGTTCCCTGGGGAAAGACTGCCACGAACAGTCCCCAGACACACAGGCCAAGCATGGGCCAAGAGCCCCTCCTGTCCTATCACAATGCAAAGATTCTTCTGTCTGTTCAGACCAGACACTGGGTCAGGAAAGAAGAAGACACCGCAACGAAAGCAGCATGGAGGCTGAGATCTATACTCGTCGCTGCGTTTGGAAATGTATCACTGCCGAGGAGGGTAAGATCAGAGGACTTGGGATGGGAGAGGGTTCTTGAAGCTGGCGGTCCGAGAACAGGCGGCAGTTGAGTTTGGTAGAATAAGCGGAGGCGCTTACCTCCAACTTTGGGAAAGTTATTCACACTTTCTAAACCTCAGTTTCTTTATCTGTAAGCAGAGATAACAAGGGTTCCTACAAGGTAGTGTCATCGCAATGATTATTGAACGAGCATGAGTCAAGTAGCTTGGGCTGTCCCTGGCACTGAGTAGGTGCTCAATAAATAGTAGATCTTACTTTAATCATAATAATTAATAATTACAGGCTGGAATGCGATAGCATATGGAGGGAGGCCATCTGGGCCTGGGTTCAGTGGCCTTGACTGCATTAAAGGAAAGTGAGGGTCCGTGGGCCTGCCAAAAGGCGGCTCCAAGACCGATGAGTCTCCAGCTCCCCACGCAACTCTTTCCAACCAGGCCTTCGCCGTGTCCAAACTTGGTCCTGGCACCTCTCCAGGGGCTCAATTCAAGAGCCCATTATAGCAGTAATATAGCTCCTATTATCCACCAGCATTTAGATAAGGAAGAAAAATGGGCCTATGGGTCTGAACCTAAACATATTTCAAAAACTCCCTGCCATTTGGCGCTCAGAGATGCCACCATACAAACAAACATCCCGACTTCTGACCAATACACCAAATATGTGGCAATTTCACAACGCCGACGTGGCTGTGGGCTGCCCTGAAGTACCGCAACAGGGAGGCGGCCCAGACCTGTGCCTGGAGCCCACCCGCACCGCCCTGTGTGGCCCTGGGCGGAACTGGGGGTTTGTCACCGAGTAGGGGGTGTTGACAGAGCCCCCGGTAGAGCGCTTGGCACAAGGCAAGTGCTCAAAAAAGTGAGAGTTCTGCCATTCTCGTGACCACTACTCGCTTGGAGAGTGTCGAAGTGTAAGCAAGCCTGGACAAACACACAAAATGCGCCCCTCCCTGGAGAGAAAAAGTAGAACATCAGAGGGAAGCTGGTGACCAGAGTTGCCGGGTGTCCCTCCTGATTCCTCGCCCGCAGAGGGGAGCCTCACAGGTTTGGTGTTATTGCAGAAATCTGTACTGTGGTATGCTTCTGCATGCAGCGTATTTTCATACGATAATGATATATTATGGGATGAAAGACCCTAGAGAGGATTTGTAGTTTGCAAGAAGCTGGCCGAGTGCCCCTCCACACACACGCGTGCACACACACACACACACAACTTGATAGGTGCTGCTGGGACAGGACTTTCAGAGTTTTCATGGAGAAATAATCTGCCCCCAAGCCCATCCCCCACCTTCATTGTCCCTGCACCGAGGATCCCAGTGGTGAAGCTCTTGGTGCCCCAGGACGAGGGCCGTGAGTGCAGAGGGGTCCCTGGTGCTGCCCAGCCCAGCCGCATGCAGGGGACAGCCACTCCCGCACTCGGGACCTCTACCAGGTGTCATGCGGGAGATGCAAAGGCCGGAAAGACAGAGGTCCCTGGGCTTGGGTGGTCCACAGACCTGCCAGAGATGAAAGAGCACGATACCAGACCAAGGCTACTTCGATACTGAAAAGGGCAGACAGCACTGGTTAAGCAGACCAAGTCCAGGCCAAGTCCTGGAAAGCCTGTCTGCTATGCTCGGCGCTTTTAGATAATAACGCTAATGGATTAGAGTAGATTTTGAACCATATTTTCAATTATCCAAAATGCTCACTCATACCCGGCCTGCATTTCTTACACATCTGGGGAGTGTAACTGTGCTTGGCTAGTTTAACACGGAGCATTACATGGAGCCTGTTAGAAAGGGGCTCCCCACAGGCCCGCCCATTAGGCCGCCGCCCATAGCTGCCCTCCACGTTCTGAGTGGCCCGCTCTGCCTGTGCCCACCTCCCCACCAACCTGTCCCCCAAGTGCCACCGGCAATTTTCCAGATCACTGAGGAGCTGATGGCTTGTTTGGGTCACACGACTGGGGCTTTCAGCTTCTATTTTCACTCAGTCTTGAGGGTCCAGGACAACTAGAAAAGGAAAGGAGACCTGTTTTCCAAGAGCACGGCTTGGGGGAGCCTTCCCCCCCGCCCCCAGGGGCTGTCCCTCGGGATTTCAAGGTGAAGCAGTGACTCCCTCCAAAGACAGCCCTGGCGGGGGCGGGCACAAGCCTGACAGCGTGGGATTGCCATTTCTTCATTCCTTGGAGGACGAGAGAGTGAGAAGCCGAGGCCGCGACTGTTGTCTCAGCTGTGGGGAGGAAAAAGGAGCGCCCTGCCAGCACCTGGGGACACTGGCCTTTACCATTCCAGAGCAGCCAGCATGGGTCACTGGGGACCTGCCCCTCTTCTCTGCCTACATGTTATTCCAGCCATAAATCCAAGTGACAAGCTTGAACTTTCCTCAATTGACATGTTTACAAGGGAAGTCCACATTTGACAGGAAAATTAAGCCTATCAATCACTTAACGAGCTCGTTAATGAATGGTTCTCTGATCTCCTCTGGTAGCGGGGTTTATTGATTACGGAGGGGGCAGCCCGGGCCCCCTGGCCCTCTCCCCACCCCCCACACTGTCACCCAGCTCCCCACCCACCCCCTCCTCCTGCCAGATGTTGTTGCCCTCTGACCTGTTCCTCCACTCCCAGCCCCCTCTCCTCCCTGAAGCCCAGCAGAGGGTTCTGGTTCAGGGTTTATCGGGAGGTCAGACCCCCTCCTGGCTCTGTTCTCTGACAGAACAAAGGGAACAGATGCAGGCTTGGCCTCCAAGCACCCACCCGGCATATGGAAGCTATCTCTTTCTTCCCAATAATCACCCAGGAGCTTGCTTGTTCAATGGCTTTGGTTTTTATTGCACAGAAACCAACCTATTCCCCAACATAAAACACTTTAACGGTGTCTCCCTCCGGGGTTTCTGGGAGAGGTCCTGTCAGGTATAAAATGTGCAGAACCCCTCTGACAGCCCACAGGAGCGAGACCTTCACAATTAGAAAGAGGGGGACAGGGCAGGAAGAAGGGGGGCATGCAGGGTGGAAGAGGCCAGCTTGCTGGTGGCAAAAGGGGTTGGGGTCCCATCGGGTCCAGAGGATCGGGAAGAACTTTCTGGAGCATCTGGCCCCGATGTTAAGGATGGGCAGGGAAGCTAGGATCAGTTGGAAACACAACCAATCTACGCCCATTCTCAACACACAGGAAGGTGGGGCCTCAAGTTGGAGACAAGCAGCAAATATTTGTTGACCGACTATTTTACTTAAGAATAATGATAACACAGCCCGGGAAGGCCTGGAACTTAGCGTATGTTCGCTTCACACAAACAATAGAGTTCCGCTGGTGGTGAGACCCCCAGGATACCCTAGCCACAGCCCCACTGACCTATGAACTGGACACCAAAGTCAAGGAAGAAAGGAGCCATTGGCTGAAATGGATGGATCTTAAACCCGACAAACCCCTCAGCTCCTGCCTCAAGGATGTGGGATACGGGTGACCTTCCTGGGCTTCCTCTGTGAGCTTGCTCTGGGCCCCCCAGAAGAGGTGGCAGAGCCCTGAGCCACCTGAGAGGCCATGTTAGCTTCCCAGCACAACAGTAACAAATGGCCACAAACTGGGTGACTTCACACAATGGAAACGTATTGTCTCACAGTTCTGGAGGCTAGAAGTCCGAAACGGAGATAGTCCACACATCCCTGCTCCCTCTGAGGGCCCTAGGGAAACATTTTTCCTCGCTTTTCTGGCTCCTGGTGGCTCCCAGCGAGGTCTGACATGCCTTGGCTGGTAGCCATGTCGCTCCGACTCCGCCTTCATCTTCACGTAGCCACCTTCCCTGTGAGCCCGTGTCCTGTCCTCTTCCTATAAGAATACCAGTCCCTGGATTGAAGCGCCCCCCTCATCCAGGAGGGCCTCATCTTAGCTAATTGTACTTACAAGGACCTTATTTCCAAATCAGGTCATATTCTGAAGTTCCAGATTTTCAGGGGAACACTATGCAGCCTAGAATAAAGAAATAAATAATAAAGAGAGTGGTTGAACACTATTCAATCCAGAACAAAGAAGGTAAAACAGGAGGGAGTGGCTCCGGGCATCAGGGTGAACCACTTCCCAATCTCCTGCGGGCCGGCCCGGGAAATGCTGAAGCCTGGAGCCTTTCCAGAGGGCAAGAGGAAAGACAGAGGTGTGAGGGACGCGCTGGAGGAGACGGGAGAAGAATTGTATTAAGGTAAATTGCAAATACTAAAAAATATGAAGACGGCAATTGAAGTGTTTAAAATGTGCTCTGGGTAATTCCAAGCAAATTTTAAAGCCATTTTCAGACCATAAAATCCTCTGGTCTAAATCATCAGCTCCCAGGCAGGCCCCAGTGCTCAGGCTGCAGAACCTCCCCCAGATGGAGGCTGGCAGGTTTGGGAGTCTCCAGCTAATCTGGCAAATGAGTGATGATTCTTTCCCGTGATTGGAGAGGGGACCTTCTCGATTTCTCTAGACACCTGCTCTACTTCCAGCCTGATTTGCTGGTGCTTTCTGTGGGGCTCATTCCCAGAAGGGTGGCTCAGTCACGAGAAACACAAAAACAAGCCTCACTGATGACATGTCCGACCTCATTAGCCAAAGTCTACCTCTGGGGGCCTGTCCTCTCCAATCTCCTTCCAGCCAAGACAGCAAAGACTTCTGTGCAGACTCTTCCTAAATGTCGTGGGGCCGGCGTGGTGGAACACCTTCGACACGCCAGCCTGAAGCTCCTCGATCGTGGCACGTTGCAAAACTCATGGACCTCATGCTTTTAAACGCCCCTTCAGATAGCATCGTTCCATGGTGCTGGGGGGGTAGGAGAAGGCGGGCAGGGGCAGGGCAGGCTCCTACCAGAGCTTGAGGACAAACACACACTCTACCTGAGTAGAAACTAGTCCTGATCAAGAAACTCACTGTTTAACAAGTTCCCATATAATGAAAATAATTCTTAGGGGTGAAGAGAGAGAGCAGTTTTTCTATCAGACAGATCAGTCTTTTTTACACCTGTCCCCGCCTGCCACTCACCAGCTACGTAAACTTGGGCTTCGATTTGACATTTCTGAGCCTTAATGTCCTCTCCTCGGCAGTAAGGTAAAAACTATAATAAATAGTGTGCGTAAGGCCCCGGCCATAGTAGGCCCTTCGTGAGCAGAAATTCCTTCTTTCCCTGTGGCTACCTGTGTTGGATAACATATTTCCTATATGCAAATTGTTTGTAACTTTTGGCGGGATGGGGGAGAGTCGATGACCATCCAAAGAATAGCTCACCAAGTCTAGATACTCTCCCCTGGTTAAACAGTAGATTTCCGGGAACCGTCATCCATAAACTGGGTTTGTGTGGATTGAACTGTACTCAACAATCCTGTCATCCAACGGAGCCTTCTGCGGCACCATTTCCCAAAGAGAAGTAGGTAGCGGTTCCTGTATCTTCGACGTAAATCCTTCTTTTCATGTACCTGAGGATGCTCGCCACCCAAGGAAAGTTCAACGGTGATAAATGAGTTGGCTCTGCTCAGAAATTTCCTCCAGGAATCCTCCTGCCCCAGGTCTGAGCTAAAGAGAAGCTTGAAAGGGCGGCTGCTCAAGCTGATCCACCCCCGCTCCTGCGCACGACCCCTGCTGCTGTCCAGGACCCACCCACCGTCCCCTGCACGTCCAGGGTGACGCCCTCCTGATCTCAGGCTTCCGGTTATTCCCACGCCTCTCTGCCCTCTACCTTCCAGCACACCCTTGCCTCCAACATGCTCTCCCTAAGCTCAGCTCTGATTCTGACCCTCGGGACTCAAACAAAAATATGCAATAATGCCCCACACTTGCAGAATACGCCTGAACTCCTTAGGGGACATTGAAGACTCTCCACCATTTGTCTGTGGATGACGGCCCAGCTCTGTCGCCCATTTCTCCCCCAAACACATCCGCACCACCGTGGCTCCATCATTTTCCTCTTGCTGTTTTCTCTGCCGGCAAAGAGAGGGCACCACCTGCACCACCACAGGATCATAGCCTCCCGTTCTGCAGGCATCCTGTGAGCCAGACATAGGTGATCTCCCTTCTTCTGGATTCCCTCGGGCTCTTTTATGCCTCTCTCGTGTCACTCATCACCATTAGCGACTCATACATGTGGCTTTCTCTAGTCTTCAATCTCCTGAAAGCGAGGGCCCAAGTTAGATCCATTTCTGTTTTCTCCTCACGCCCAGCACGGTGCTTTATAGCTAATAGGTGCTCAATAAATACAGGTTGGTTGAGTGGGGGAGGTGAATGCAAACTGAAATGAAGGTGTCATGGGCTGGGTGCCAGTAGAGAGATCTGGGGACGGCAAGGCAGCTGGGGGGAGATGAAGTATGTGTGAGTCCATGTACCATGGCAGAACTTCAGGGGTTGAACAGGAATCTCGGTCCCTTGAGACCTAAGAGGCTTCGAGAGGAACAAAGGGACAACAGAGTCAGGTAGGAGAAAGCAGAGTCCCAAGGATACCCTGCCCGGTGCAAAGAAGGGAGCCCGGATTGGCTAAGAGAGTCAAACTCAGAAGCAGGAATTCATCTGGGGAGCTGAAGAGCTAAGAAAATGAGCCGGGCATGTGATTCACCCTGGATATGTACAGACCTGCTTCCAGGGAAAGCGGAGACAGCCCTGTAACCTCCCCAGGACCCATGCCCCCTGCGCGTGCTTGCCACAGATGAGAAGTCCCTGAGCAGGTGTGTTCTCCTGGCTGGCTTTACCTCGCCCTCCTTCCCCAAATCTCTTCTAGGCAACTGAGCTCCTGGCTGGTCAGTTTGCAGAAAGTCTGTAATACACAAGTGCTGGACTTGGGTGCGCCCCACTCCGCCAGCACCTTTCTGCGCAAGTACAATGGAAAGCGCCCACCGCGGCACTCAAGGGACTTCTCCCGGGCCCCGGAATTCTGGGACTTGGGCCCTGTGCTGGGGAGACCATCTCTCACTTGTTCTTTTTCTCTTCTGCTTGAGCCCCTCTTTTTCCTCCCCACCCTTTCCCCCCTTTCACCAAACAGATGTAACTATTTATTCCTTATGTCCTAGCTTTCCTGTAATTTCATAAAGTGCAAATTTGCTGTCCTGCTCCCAAATGCCGAGTCGGTGGTTTGTCATAACAGTCATCAGTAACTGTCGCTTTCTGCCGCGGGCTTAATTAACCCACTCTCTCATTAGCATGTCCGTGCACTTGTAAGGAATGAAAGCCTGATTATTTTCTACAACAGTCGCAGCCAATTACTGCATCCAAATGGAACCACATTAATCAAATCTTTAGTACGGTGGCAAATTCAGAGATATCAGATTGCAAAAGACTGCAAAACTAATATGTCACTGTCAGCGGGGCTGCGCAGGCATTTAGCGAATTGCATTAAATAGATGGCTTCGCTGAAGCCGCATGAATTTAATATGTGATGGGATCTGGAAGCTATTAGTGTGACATGGCAAAGTAGTGGGAGCTTTGGCAGCTCTGGACTTTATCCATGAACTCAGGAAACTAATATGAAAACTTCTGTGTGTGCGCACTGGAGATGCAGTGCGCGCATGCGCTTCCCAGAGGCTGTGCAACAGCCAAGAAGTCTTGTGGGTTGTGGGGTAGCAAGCGTTGTTTTGTTCGCACACGATCACATTTAAACACGAACCAGGGGACTGCGAGGACAGCAAACACAGCCCTGGTGAGGTGCTTTCGCCCGGAGGGGTATAGACCACAGGCTGCTGAGTCCAGGGGCCAGAGCACGGGCCGGAAGCCAGAACTCCTCGTTCTGTCCTCTGTGCGGCTCGTCTCAGGGCCCTCTGACCCTGGGCACACCACTGACCAGGCCTCAGTTTGTCTGTTTGCAAAGCTGAAGAGAGGTCATTAAGTATTCAGTACAGAGCTGTTGCCTGAAGGCAATCTTATTCTCAGGAAGCAGGAACTTTCTGAAGTGCAAAGAACATGGGTCCATTCATTCCCCCACCCCAATACCCCTCCGGCTTAGTCCCTCCCCAGACTTGCTGGCCACAGAACTAATTGAAGTGTTTGCTCACCAGCGTAATTACACAAACTGCTGTGGAACCTTTTCATGCTCTGATGTCTTGCTGCAGAGACTGGGACATGCCAAGAGACAAAGTATACCTCCTTCCCCAATAAAACTGGAAATAGCAAACTAAGGTCAGCCTTTAAAAAGGTCCAGCCCTAAACACACAGCATAACACAGGGGTGTCTTTGTACAGCTATTGAACTTGGAGGAGTTAATCAGGACAGTGACTCTCCTGTAAAAATAAATTAGCTTATTTAGCAAGGAGCCCTGGTCATGGGAAAGGTTACATCCACCTCAAAGAGTCGAGTCCCTCCTAAGGACCGTGAGGCCATAGAACCAAATCCATGTCTGTGAAGTGTCCCTGTACTTCCTAGGTGGCAGGGCTCCCGCTGCCCAGGTCAGAGGATAGAGGCAAACTCCACACCGGACTCAGCACGGGCCCAACTTGTGTATATAGTATTTAAAATTGCATACGATATGGTATAAAAGGTGGACTCATGTACTTTATCTTGGAGAGGGTTTGGATAGGTCAGTTGTTGCTTCTAATGAGAGGGAGATGAGGTGGGGGTGTGTAGAATGAGACTGGGTTTTGTGTGTGTACGCATGTGTGAGAGTGTGTGTGTGTATGTGTGTGTGTGTAGACAAAGTTCAAGAGGAGCAGAACCAAAGAACTGAGTAGCACCCTGGAAGGGGGGGATTCAGAAGTAGCAAAGAATTACTTCTGCTTCTGAGTTTGCCGGCTCCCAAAGGCAGGGGGAAGACCATGATTTCCTGAGAAGGGTTTCTGTGTACAATGTTGGCCCAGGCTGAATAGCGACCAGGAAGGACACAGCCCACGCCCACTAAGCCTGCCTAGAGGAAGGCTCTGGGCCTCTGAGGACCACAAAAAGCACTTGGGGAGGGTGATGTCCCCGCTGTTGCACAAACAGAAAACCCCCAACCTTATCAGCTCCTTTCTGACTCCCCTCCACCGGGAAGCCCATGCCTCTGGGGCCCAGTGAGGCAGGATTCATTGGAGGGGGGAGGAAGAGGAAGGAAGAAGACACAGGGAGCCCAGGGCCGCCTGCTTGCTGCACAGGCAGCCAGGGAGAGAATGACAGCAGAGACAGATGGGCCCCGGCAGCTAGGGCCTGCTCTTACACAAACTGCCTTCATCAGCAACTCGCTGCTACCATCAGTTAATCTTCTTGCGAAGGTACATTTGTACATTTCCTCTCCCAGTAACCTAATCTACCATCTCCTTTATGCATACACGCTCTGAGGTTTTTTAGGGGATGGCACTGGGGGTGGTGTACTCACCAGGAACCAATCTACCCAGCTATGAACTACAACGGAATTTAAATACAGGAGGATTCATTGCATTAGAGCCAGCCAAAGACCATCAGCCAATCCTTCTTCCCCATCCCCTACCTGTTAAAAAAAAAAAAAAAAGACAGGCCATGCAAAGTACTGAATAGACTGAACATTACACATAGACGGCTATGTAGATGGATAGAGAGAGCCTACGATTAGAAATCATACGTAATTAATTAAGACACGGTTTTTCTACAGCTGCATTATTTTATAAGATAACTTACCAAATTCATTTTAGTCGTAGCAGAAATAGAATCTGAGAGGTTGTGGGGTGAAAGACCTCTCTCTACTTACACCCTACCCCCAACACACAGCACACACACACACATACTCCTCTTATTAAGTGGTTTTGGAAGGAGTCCGATCCTCTTAACTCATGTTTAAAAAAATAAAAATTAAAAAAAAAAACTATTTGGTGATAATATTGTCTAATAATGAAAACCTCTTCCTGTTCCCAGCCGAAAAAGACAGATTTTTGAGCGTGACTGAGACAGGCATATTGGCAAAAACATGAACACAACGCACATGCATACAAACACAGACCTCAACACTCCCACTCGCCGCCCACCCACCCTCACGTGTCCCATGTGCCCAAACAGAAACAAAAAGAGACAAACATTCTGACATCACTGAAAACCCGAGGATGTGTTTCCTACAGAGTTAACTGCTGTTTTCTGAATGTTTCCAACCTAGGAATTTTCTACCACCTCAAATGATAGAATGTTTCTTGGGGCAGATGAAGAACTTCTGTAGCTCTCTCCTAACATAGGCAAAAAAAGGGTGGGTAGGGACGAAGGACGGGGTGACACCAGCTCACCCCGCCTCTTGTGGTCCACCTTTCCCTGCAAAATGCCTGGATCCTGGGCCCCACCCTCTCAGAATCCCTTTGTCTGCCATCTCCTTTATGCATACACGCTCTGAGGTTTTAGAAATAGAATCTGAGAGGTTGTGGGGTGAAAGCCAATACTGCTGGAGGGTTAAGGAGTTATGCTTAAATGTCCTGCCCCTCACAAGGGCCTTATGCAGACAGTATCTGAATGCAAAGGAGGAATCTTAATAGCAGGATTTTAATCCATGTCAAAGGTCTGTGGAGGGAGATTTTGGGAAGAGGGAGGATATATGGTAGATTGTGTTTTTGGCCCTGATTCTGCGTCCTTTTACTGTATCAGTGATCTTTGCCCAGTAACTTTGCAGGGCCCTCCCCTTTTGGGGCAGGTCCTTTTTCCCAGGCTCTTGTCTTCAGGTCTGGCCATATGATTCGCTTTTCCCAATAAACCTCGAGTATTTCCACTTGTGCTCTCGCACTTTGGGCATTGCCATGAAAGGGGCATGTCCAGGCTAGTCTGCTGCTCCCATGAGGAAGAGGAGAGACACGTGGAGCAGAGCCAAGTAGGTCCACGAAAGCCCAGCTCGGATCCACCCAGCCCCAGTGAACTCCAGCTGACCTGCAGAGTCCTGAAAATAAATGATTGTTCTGTTAAGCCACTGACTTTTGGGTAGTTGTCATGCAATGTTTTTGTGTCATTGACTAACTGATACAAGAGCCTTCTGGTATCTCTCAAAATGTACCCCAAAGATGGAGTTCCCTTTCTTACAGATGGGATCAGCCTGAAAGAACCTACCGCCTGGGTGAAGTACTGTAGGGAGGAGGGAAAAAACGGCCATCTTTCCTTCTTTATTTTCTGCTACAACCATCTGCCCCCTGACCTACATGTAGCCAGAATCTAGGGACTTTAGGTATCCCCACCCCCACCCCCATCGACGTGCATGGTTCCTGAATACAGCGCACAACCAAAGGGGGGCGAGGGAATGGGGGTCATCTTTCCCATACCATGTTAGCTGCACCCCTGAGTTTATACCAAGAGCTTGACCCTTTCATCACTGGGTCCTGTGGCACCAGACCACCCCTGCCTGTCCCCCAGCACTGTCCAGCTTTGGGGCAAAGACAGCAGTGTGGCCCAGAAGAAAGAGATTCCAGTTACAAAACCAAGTTCTTACTCGAGGTAAATCCCCCAGCCAGCCCTCCCTTGGTTGGTGGGGCAGTGGGGGTTGCAGAAGGAAATTCGAGCTCCCATCCTTACGAAAGGCATAGATTGGGTTTCCTACAGAGGTGACAGAAGACCCAGGAGAGCGGACCCCTGTGGCACTCCCTCCACCTGTGGCCAGTGAATTACAGGTCTTCTCTTTGGGGACGAGGCATGCAGGTCAGTTTCCTGGGCTGATTGCCCAGCAGCAAAGCGCCACTCTCCATGTCCTAGCAAGCCAGCCCTGTCCTCCAAGAGCAGGATTTAGAGGGGTGCATCTGGGCTCCAAGGCTCTTCCCTCAACCCTTTGGGCCCAGTGCACACAGACCAGCAAGACAGGAACAAGTCTTTACCAGGAGCACCAGAGACCAAGAAGCTTGACTTCTCTGCTCTTTTAATTTAATACTGAAATAGCAGCGAAGACGGATGAGAGGGGTGGGGGTGGGGGTGGGGTCAATGCTGAGCCAGCAACCCCATTGCTATGGAAACCGGACTCCAGTTCACACTGAATTCTAGAGCACATGCCAACCATCAGGCCAAGCCAGAGATCAGATGAAGAAAGTGACACTGGAGAACATTTCAGAGGGACCGTTCTCCCACAAGCACACCAAAATTCCAAGTTTTGCCTTTTCTTTGAGCCATCTCCAGATGTGGATCCTTTGGCTATTGGGGCTCCTTGTTTGATGGGGGCCCAAGGAGCTGCTTCTCCTCTCCCAAGAGCTACTTAATGACTTTCAGAGATGACATCTTTCCAGTCTTGATATAAAAAGGTGGAAGAAAACCTTGAAAATGACCATGAGGTCCTTAATGAGAAGACAAAGTGTTTGATACAAAGGGAGCTATTGTAAATCAATCTAAAGATTGTCCAGATGACACTATATCTAGAGTCATGAACACGCCAGACAGAATGCGTCCATAGAACAAACACTTGGAAGCAAATAGCATTCCCAAACATAATCGAAAATCCATCTTCGAAACTAATATTACACTATATTTTAACTAACTAGAATTTAAATAAGAACTTGAGAAAGAAAAAAGACAAAAAGAAAAAAGAAAATGCGTCTTTAGTCTGTCTTCGTGGAAAGTGTCAAGTCATCTTCAACAGAGTATGACTGTTGTCTTTCTGTGTGCTCCAGGTTACAAGTATTTTCAGAGGACTCAACTGAATAAAGCATTGTTTTTCCAAAAAAAGTAGGTGAGTATTTAAATGGTTAATAAGATACATCTTGCATGTCAATTTACACAGTAAATTTCCTAACAAGTATATAATAAAATCTTATAAACCAAACCAAGCAAACTATGGCCCACAGGTCAACCCAGCCCCCTTTGAGTTGTGCAACCTGTGAGCTAAAAATTGTTTTTACGTTTTTTATGGTTGGAAAAATCAAAAGAAGAAGAATATTTTGTGACGTGAGAAAATGATGTGAAATTCACAGCCCAGCGTCCTTAAATAGGGTTTATTGGAATACAGCCATGCTGATTCATTTAGGTACTGTCTGCGCCTGCTTTTGCACTCTCATACAAAACTGAATACTTGTGACAGAGACTGGTGTCCTGCAAAGTCCAAAATATTTACTACCTGGCCGTTTACAGAAAATGTTTGCTGACCCTTCCTCTAAACACACTATAGGAGTTTCCTCTTTCATGGGCGTCAAAGAATACTCCTTCCCTAAGGTGAACAAGGCTAGTTCACTTTAGCTCTTGAGTTCCTTCAAAACAAGGTACCCCTGTATACAAACGTACCTCATTTTATTGTGCTTTGTTTTACTGTGTTTCACAGATATCGAGTATTTTACAAATGGAAGCTTTGCGGCAACCCTGGACAAGCAAGTCTGTGGGCGCCATTTTTCCAACAGCATTTGCTCACTCTGCGTCTTTGGTAATTCTCGCCATGTTGCAAACTTTTTCGTTATTACTATCTTTGTCGTGGTGATCTGGGATCAGTGATTATGACTTGCTGAAAGTTCAGATGATGGTTAGTATTTTTGAGCTGTATTTTTTTTAATTAAGGTATGTACGTTGTTTTCTTAGACACAATGCTATTGCACAGTTAATAGACTACAATGTAGTATAAACATAACTTGTATATGCAGCAGGAAACCAGAAAATTCTTTTGACTTGCTTTGTTGCAATATGTACTTTATTGCGGTGGTCTGGAACCAAACACACAGTCCTTCTGAAGCGTGCCTGTGTATGACTCACCTCCCAACCACAGTAACCGCATGGAGTTTGCCTCCACTCTATTGGGAAAGAAGCTAGAGAGGGAAGGGGGTCTAGAATATACCATCTTAGCAGTAAAGATTCCAAGCACGGAGTGGAGAGGGGCTTCCTGGGGGTTCACAAGCAAAGCTGTTGCTCACTGAAATGCACTGCCCGTGCTTACCTCCTTGAGTGGCAGGAAAAGGAACAGTATCTGCTGAGATTTTTTCTTGGAAATTCAGCGTGGTAGAGTGGAAAGGACATTAGCTTTGAGGCCAGGTACATTCAGTTCAAATGCCACCTTCATTAGTTACTGGCTGTTTGACAATAAGTTACTTCATCTTTCTGAGCCTCAGTTTCCCCATCTGTAACATGAAGGTCACCACTGATGATATCATGAGATGATGTACATGAACAAAGCACCCAGCTTAGTAAATGTGTCATGGCGGTCTCACGCTCTTGGGTGGATATAGGAAGTTGGTGAAGAGGACAAAGATGCTCTGCCACTTTTTAGTTGTGTGACCTTGGGCAAGTCACCCCACCTGTCTGTGCCACAGACTTTTCCCTGGCAAAATGATAAAATGATAACAGACCTACTACTCTCTAGGTTCGTTGTGAGGTTTCAGTGAAGCACTCAGAATAGTGGTGGGCTTGGGTAGAGCGTTCAGTAAAGGTCAGTTGTAGCTGTGACCTTTCCCTGGGGGTACCTAGATGATGCTTCAACAAAGTGCTTTTCTCTGGTTAGCAGGAACACACTGGCCATGAGGGAGGACTTTCAGCCCCTCCCCAGGTACATCAAAACAGACTCTTCCTTATGCAAAGGGACACTGCCAAGCTTGGCCACCAACCCTCAGGGTCTCCTTCGGGAGGTCAGATGACATTCACAAGCCCTTCTGGAGCTAGTGCTTGGGCCAATAGGCAGAACCCAACAGAACCCGTTCTCTCTGCACGTTGGACCCTGGGATTTGAAGAACAAGATCTAGACAACAGGGCACCTAGAGATTTACCTGCTCTTCCACTCACCTCCTACCTACCTGTGACCTTACCTAGCAGCAAATCACAGACTATTATTGTGGCCACTAGGTGATCAAGAGCAGTTTGACTTTCCCATACACTAGTCATGCTCCTGAATCTTTGCTTATGCTGTGCCCTCCACCAGAAACATCATTCCTCCCACGTCTACACCCGAGACAAATGCAACTCATCCTTCTATCCCTAACTCAGTTGATACCCTTGGGAACCTTCCCCCTTTCCTCTATATGGGGTCTCCCCGTCTTGTACAGAACTGCGCTCAGACTTTGATGATGTAGTGGTTTTCACACTACATTATAGTTAAGGGAGTTTGTGTCTGCGTCCTCCCCTCTGTTCAATCTATCTCGAGGGCAGGGTCAATCTGTTCCTTCTAATCATCCTCAGCACCTGCCATAATGCTTGGCATACAATAATGACGCACCCAGTGTTTGATGCCTAAGTGAATAAATGAACAAAACATACATTCGCAAGCAACTGGGAAGAAGAGGGAGATCATTGTTTAAAATTCAGTGTGGCTCAGCATCTCTTGGGTGCCACAACAGGGACCCGGGTGGTTTTAAGATGTTTCCTTGAAAGCTCACTCCTTCCAAATGGGGGTGTCAGCTGTTTGGGCTGCTCCTCAGGTCCTTGCCCTTGGCAACCCAAGTCACCTGTGCACCTCCAGCTTAGACCTGGAGCATTCTGGCATAATCTGTTAATGTGAATGATCTGTCTTCTTGACCAGCAAGGTTAAAGCAAGGTACCTCTTAAAAGAAGAATATGAAGAGCCGTGGAGCAGCATGGAGAGTTCAAGTACAACCGTTTTATAGGGAAGGTCAAGCTCACCTTATATCGGGCACTTGGGTTAGCAGTTACCGATTAAAGGAGACAATACCATAAATTTTGCAGGCTTTTTAACTCCTGGGGTACTCCCCCCTCTCTAATCGCCTTGACTGGAAAGACTCTTTCCTAGGTTTCTGAGAACACGGACCCTCGCGATGTTTTCTTTTGCCACAGAGCCCACATGGAGCTCAGTGCTTTTTTTGTTTTTGCCCACTACTTCCTTAGTAAGATTCGTTTCCAGAAAACAGCCTGGGTCCAATTTTTTTTTTTTAATACGTTTCCTATTTCAAAGGTAACTTAAAAAAAAAAGTGACAGGGCTGCAGTCTGCAGCTGGACCAGAAGGGGGAGGCTGAAGGAAGTGGATTCCTGCAAGTCTGTAAAAAAAGTACTAATGGGGTGGTGGGGGGAGGGTGAAGGGAGAGGGGGTGATTAGAAATGCGGAGAGGAAGAGAAGGAGGGGTAGCGAAATCAAAATAATAATAATAAAATAATAATTGCAGCCATCATTTTAGTGTGCTCGATGCTTTACATATGTGAGTGCATTTAATCCTCCCGACAACCCCAGGAGGTAGGTATTAATATCCCCATTTTTCAGATGAGGAAATCAAAATGCCAAAAAAGAAACCCTTCAAACTTTCAATTTGTACCCTAATTTTAAGGCAGTTGGATTGCCGGGCTATAACCAAGTCATTTCGTAAGTAAATACTGGCAGTTTGATTTTTTTTCTTTTTTTAATTTTTAATGTGCACTCTTCCAGGCCCCAGGTCAGTAACTGAATATGTGGGAAGTCTTTTAAAATACCAATGAGAGCCTTTGAAATAGCACAGCTGAAAACCACTACTTTTCACACTGGGCTTCATTCAGAGTTCAAGGTTGTACATTTTTCTCCCACACAAATTCAACAGAACAAGAAACCGCAAGAATTGAGTGTTTTCCAAGTCTAAATAGGCGAATGTGAACGTCAGGAAAAAGCACGAGGGGAAATTTATTTGAAAGCACTTCTCTGAAAAACTTTGCCCCTCAGTTTCCTGGCTTCAAGGCCCTGAATCTGTCTAGATAGTTAACAGATACCAAATCACCAGTAGCATTCAATAAATATTCAACAGTATGAATATCACCGTGGGTTTCCTGATGGGTCTAATACTTGTTAGAGTTTTCCAGATGAATCACTGCTGTTTTATCCAGAGTCCCTACCATGACCAGCTCCATACCTGCCCTCTGCATGAACTCCACCAAGATTGCCCACCAGGTTAAACTTTCTCAAAATGTACTAAACTGCAATCATTTTTCTGTCCAGTGCATCTCTGCGACCAGACTGTGTATGCCCCCAAAGTGTGTCCTACAGAGATTTCCACATAGGAAGGATTTAGTGAGTGTTGCTGAAGGAATAAATAAATGAACTTCAGCAGACTGTACATCTGTACAGTGAGGTTTTCTTTTAGCGTGAGCACTTGGGGTTTGGGAACAGGAAAAGGGGCGGGCAGGAGGGGAATAGGGTTTTGTTTGGTTTTTTATCTTCTTATCCCCTGTTATATTTCAATTGAATTTGTCAAGAGGCTTGGAGTCTTATTTTCCCAACATGAATCACTGATGATCTAACAAATTAATTACCCATCCATCCTGCCCTACTGAGTGAGGTCATGGGAGAATGGATGGGTTTAGCCGACCTCTTCTGGACAGTCGTGTCACAGGCCCCATTTAAGAACTTGAGTTCAATGCCAAAATTGCCAGTTTAGGTTAGAATCAGACTTAAATGTATCTTATTATACACAGAGGCACACAAACGCAGTATGTCATCTTTAATGGTTCAGAACAAAGCCTAAAAAAATAGTGTCCTAGCACAGATGAATTTTATAACCTTTGATATATGGCTTTCATTATTAACAATAATTTCTGTAACTGCATCCAAATTCGGGAAGACACCCGATGAATATTAATTTTATTTTTGATTTATTTTCTGCACCCGGTGGCTCCCTCTAGGGCCAACCTGCTTTCCCAGCGTCCTTCTTGCCCTGAGTGCCTCTCCATCCTCCAGAGTGAAATTCTCATGGTCCTGGGAACAGCCTGGTTCCAGGAATAGTGCACTTCGGGTTTTGCTTTTCTGCTGGAAACTGAGGGGGTTTTTTTTTTCCCATTGCATTTTCTTACCTCTTTCTATTTTACAAAGATTTCCCCCTCATCCACCCTTTGTCATTATATTAAAATCTAATTGCAAGACAACTCTCCTCACCTAAGTCATCAACAAAGCCCAATTATTTCTAATACATGCAGAGGGGGGAAAAAGTGCCAAACAATAAAAAGGCATGCAGTAACCTAAGCCTTTTTCACAGTCAGGCTTCAAGTTCACATGTGAATTTATGCCAGTTTTGACATTAGCCGAAAAAATTAACAGCTCTCAAAAATGAAACTCTCACAAAAGGGGTTTTGTGTTTCAAGCAGAATAAATTATAGTGTGATGTTATTAAAACACTTAGTTGTTAAGTTGCCAAGAAAATCCAGTATATTCACACAGACTCGAGGACCTGTCTCCATGCAAAGTAATTAAATTAGATTTATGGGCTGCATTACATCAGTGTTTGATAGTTCATTTTTCCTTTCTTCATATTTTGCCCTGCTTTATTAGAGCATGTGACAGATGGTAAAAATAGTGTGAAGTTTCTTGGCCCTGTGCTAAATCCCCTTTCGGTAGTATATCTCTCTTCTGTCAGTTCTCCCCAGCGATGATAAATTAACCTCTCTCTTTGTATCCCAAGTGTGGTGGTAAAGCTCTCTTTGACACAGCACTATCACTTTATCTTAATCTGTGCTGTTTCGAGGAGAGAGGGAGATGATGCAATCGCCACCATGAGTTTAAAGAGAAGATTTATTGTGTCAGAAAAAGGGAGGATGATTAATATAATATGCATCATTATATTTTTCATTTTGTCTCATTTGTCGCCTTCTCCTCAGCCGAGGCAAGGAGTTGGCCAGGGTGGGCCGTCCTCTGGACAGCCTTTCCTCCCGGGCCCGTCTGCTGGGCGGCGCCTGAGGATTAGCAGGTGGAGAGTGGCCGGTCCTCCTCCTGGCTACCCAGCCTCCACCGGGCCTCCTCGAACGGGGCGAGGTTTTTCTCTCTGGGACCTTAGCCGGCTTCCTGCCCCTCCCCGAGGGAGGCAGCAGCCCGTTGGGGCTGCTTGCCCCTCCGCCCCCGCCCTGGCTCCCCCGTGGGAAGGAAAGGTAACTAAGGTCACGGGCATTATTTGAGGTGGATCAAATCATCAGAGAGTGTCCTAAGACTAAATGGGAGGCGGGGTCACCCAGCCCCAGGAGACACTGCTGGCGGGACCGGAAGAAGCAGTGCCATATGGAATGTTTCTGTAGGAAGGGACATAATATTATTATTCCCCTTACAACAAAGCTCTAGTCTCCTTAAGCTACTCCTTGGCTACGGATTGCTTATATCTGGAAACTGGCTTTGTGCATTCAGCTCCATAAGCATTCATTGGCATGTGTCAGACTCCGGATGGATGCAGAGGCGAACTGAGGGCGTCTGTGTGCCCTCAGGAGGCTCGCGTCCTAGCCATGGGCAGCCGGCAGCCAAACGCAGGGTGCATCACTCCCTCCCAGGTTCTCCCTGCACGGAGGGTGCCAGGGGAGGGACCCTGGATCCCACTGAGGGAAGGTCCCAAAATCAAGGGAAGCAGATTCATTGCGGAGAAGATGAGCATAATTCGAGTGTAATGGGAGAGTATCATCTGGAGTTGAAAGGAATCCTTGTACATCCCCGCAAAAGTGAATAATGCTTTTTATGAAGTGAGTGATCATAACTCCATTTCTCTGCTTTAAAAAAAATCTGGATTTTTCAATATTTGCTGGAAGCAAGGTGACCCTCAAGAATCCCAGCCAACTGAAATATTTTCACCTGGTTTTCCTCAAAGACTCTGAAAGAACCACATGGCTGGAGGCCTGTCTTCGTTAATCCTACCCAGGGAATCAGCGCTTTCCCCCTCTAGGACTGCCCTCCGCACCCCTCACCCCAGGAGGGGCACTGGCACCTACGTTTTCACTTGCACTAAGCGGCACGCCCCACCCCCCAGCATAGTCGGACCAGGCCTGGACCAGTTGGGTTCTCTATCTTCCAGGGGTCTGGAATTGGGGCAGAATAACTGCCAGAGGGCTGAAGAGGGAAGGAGAACTAAGTTGCTGGAGGCAGCTACCATCCTCCCTAAGTATCAAAAACCCAGAGGTGCCTGGGTGGCTCAGTTGGTTAAGCGACAGCCTTCTGCTCAGGTCATGATCCTGGAGTCCCCGGATCGAGTCCCGCATCGCATCGGGCTCCCTGCTCAGCAGGGAGTCTGCTTCTCCCTCTGACCCTCCTCCCTCTCATGCTCTCTGTCTCTCACTCTCTCTCTCTCAAATAAATAAAATAAATAAAATCTTTAAAAAAAAAAAAAAAAGAACCAAAAACCCAGATGCCAGAGCAGATACATTTGCAGAGAGGCGCAGAGGAGAGACTCAGGAAGAGCTTCTTGGATCCTGATATGATTTTCCATGCACCCTTTGGGTCCTTGAGTCCCAAGAGACTCCCTTGTCTAAATAAAATAAATACTCCTTTTCTTTTCTTTCCTTCTTTTTTTCTTTATTTATAAGGTGGTAGAGCACCATGTGGGGAGTTTGAACAAAAGAATGACAGACTCAAAGCTCTCTGTTGATGTTGAGTATAAACAAGTGGGGACTCATGCAATTAAATCATTATAATTTTAGAATGAACTCCCCAACAAATTAAGCTAACAATGAAATGGGATGCCTTACAAAGCTGTGAGCTCTCCGTTATTCAAACAAAAGCTGAATTTCAATTTCATGTAAAGGAAGTCTTGCCTTCACTAAAAGATAAGACTCTTGGGGCATTTTTCTAATGTATTAAAAGAGGGGAAATACCAAAGTTAGTCAACAGAAGGACAAAGAAAATATAAAGAAAGAAAACATGTTATCCAAAATAGCCTCTTTCTTTTTTTTAACATATTTAAACACTTTATTTTCTCTTAGAACACATAAATGGTCATTCATTCACCACTCAATTAGTATGGGGCGCAAGACTTCTCCAGGAGTAAGGATCCACTGACTGAAGTTCAGCATGGACCTCTTTCTTAAGGAGAAAAAAATGTGAGGAAGGACATGGAAAAAATAAGTTAGGAATTGTGGAGGAGAAGTCTACAAGGGTAAAAAGTCATCGTAAGATATTTTAATATGTCCAAGTTCCAAGTATGGTAAGCTGGACTCTATCTCATGTCCCAGGAGACTCCCTTATACCCTAAAAAAAAATAAATTCCCATTTTTTTCTTAAATTAGACCAGATGTTTTCTATTCCTTGTACCTAAGGGTCCTGACACACCTGTATTTCCCACAAGTCCCTCCCCTGGTGTTTCTGGTCCGGTCAGGCTGGCTTCTTTTGCCATCCCACATCTGCCTTGCTCCTGTTTGTATTCTCCAACTGGCTCAGATTGCTTCTTTGGCCAGAAACGCCTTCCCTTGCCCCCTGATCTAGCCTACTCATAACTCGGACACCTCCTCGTAACTCGGACACCTCCTCCATCATGAAAATGACTCTGGCCTCATTGTCGATCTGTCCCTTGAGTTTCTCCTTAGAGTCTATGTCACAAAATTTTGGCAATTAATTCGATTCTGTAGTGTGTGCTATGCCGCTATGTGGATTTTGTCTCCCCCCAAGAGACTGTGAGCTCCTTGAAGGCAGCAACACGTCTTCAGAGTCTTAACTTGATCTCCTGCAATGCCCGCGCCTGGTGCCCCAGCTGGACTCCTGACTTTCCGGCCAGGCTGGGAAGAGGGGACCAGAGAATGGGACGGCCTTGGTTCAGATGGAGATGCAGGGTCTCTTCTCCTGTCCTCCTCCCCAGCTCCGAGGATCCTCTTCTCCACCATCTTGAAAAGGGCTCCCACCCTCACGTTCAGCAGGATCGGAGAGTAAAAACATTGCCGTGGAATATGGAAAAGGTGATGCCATTTACAGGAGAACCAACATCGCTGCCAGAAAAAGTAGGGTTAGCTAACAGAGATATGGGGTGATGTGCATAAACCAAAACTTTGGATGAACTAAGCATCATTTCAACTTAATTTTGGAAATCTAAATATATGGAATGCATTAGCTGATTTTATTTTTGGCAGCAGACTTAACCATTCTAATCATGTTTTGCTCCAGCGAATTTTAAAATTAGTTTGCATTTCCTAAGCCCACATCAGCTGGGTGAGGGCTGAAGGAGTGGGGGAGGAGGGAGAGGGGAGAGGGGGATGCTAGGAGAAAGCCAGGCTGGGATTAAAACTTTCCTGGCAGATGCTTCATTAAGTGGATAATCCACATGCAGATACATAAAACTGACTAGAGTCGGGTCCCTGGCCGAGGAGAATCTGGTTACTGCAGTGCAAATAGGCACCTGTTCACCTGCCCAAGATAATTAAAAACAAAGTGCCAAGTTAAGGAAGGAAGGGGGAGAGGGCGATTTACTGCCTGCGTACCTTCTGGGAAAAGGGAAAATTGCAAAAACAAAATTTCTTTTATTTTTTTAAATATTTTATTTACTTATTTGAGAGAAAGAAAGCAGGAATGGGGGTTGGGCAGAAGGAGAGGGAAAAGCAGACTCCCTGCTGAGCAGGGAGCCCTAACTACTGACCAGGATCTGGATCCCAGGACCCCGGAATCATGACCTGAGCCGAAGGCGGACG
>NC_138370.1:28387297-28409965 GCF_054177405.1 Leptonychotes weddellii
TTTCTGGGTGATGATAAATTTTCTCTACTTTTTTGTAGGGTTGAGTAATCTATTATGGTCTGCTAACATGGTAGTGTTTGGGGTTTTTTTTAAAGATTTATTTATTTATTTGAGAGAGCGAGAATGAGAGAGAGAGCATGAGAGGGAGGAGGGTCAGAGGGAGAAGCAGACCCCGTGCCGAGCAGGGAGCCCGACGCGGGACTCGATCCGGGGACTCCAGGATCATGACCTGAGCCTAAGGCAGTCGCCCAACCGACTGAGCCACCCAGGCGCCCCTGGTAGTGATTTTTAAATGACAGAAAAATCCATGTTTCTTTCAAGGGTTCACTGTGCTTTGTGTGTGTCTTTAGTCTCAGTCAGATCCGGGAGGTGGAGGTGGCCCCAGATCCCTATTTCTGAGGAGGCTGCCATGTGCCAGAAGTCTTTTCCAGAATCGGCCCTCGCCCTCTAGCTTATCATGGTAAGAGCCACTGCTCACATGTGGGACCACTGCTGTGTGCTAGGAAACGTACAGTCCTGCAGCTTTGACTAAACAGCCATTTACAGATGAGGAAACGGAGTCATGGCGGGGTTATGTCAACTTGGGTAAAGTCACACAGCCAGAAAGTAGTTGAGCCTGTCCCCTACCGATGGCGCTACCTTTCAAGCAATACAGATCGTGCTTTGAGCTAGAGAACTGAACAGAGTTCGTTCTCCAATCCCTTTATGAGATCAAGGAACCCCGGAGGTGGCACACCAACCGGTGTTCCTGGGACTTCTGTGCTCCCTGTCACCTAAGAGGCTGTCCTTGATGGCCAGCTGTCCCTTGATGAGCTGCTCTGGCCTTGAGACAGAGAGCAGCCCTCGACATTGCTCAGTAGCCAGTGTAGAGGCGAAAAAGAAAATGTGCGAGCTAAGACGTCTGGCCTTCATCTTCATTAGATCCTGCCTCTACGCAGACCAACCATGGCCTGTGGTCCCTGTGGGCTAACTGTAGGAAGACATTGTTGGAGGGCTGAGAAAAGGTGTCAAAGAGGAGTCTAGTTACACTAAGGACAGAAAACACTAGCGAAATTTATATGATTAAACCAACATTAACCTAAGGACTGTTCAAAAGAGAAAAGTTTAGTGGTGTATCAGTCAGGGTTCTCCAGAGAAACAGAGCCATAGGAGGTACATGTGTGTGCATGTTTATACATATCTATACATATACATATATGAAATAAAGAGGTATATTTTAAGGAATTGTCTCACATAATCATGAAGAATTGTAAGTCCGAAATCTGTAAGGCAGGCCAGAAGGCTGGAAACTCAGGCATGAGTTAATTGCTGCCATCTTGAGGTAGAACTTCCCAGGGAAAGCTCAGCTTTTGATCTTAAGGCCTTCAACTGATTGGATGTGGCCCACCTGCCTCATCAACAGTATGCTCCTTTATATAAGGTCAATTGTAGAAGTGAACCACATCTTAAAAATACCTCCACAGCAACACCTAGATCAGTGCTGGACTAAATCACTGGGTACTCTAGTCAAGTAGACACAGACAATTAACCCTCACGGTAGGATTACTCTAATACAACTCTTCTCACTCTTTTGTGTTCTCTCCCAATAACTATATATGTATTTTTTTACATGGTTGTAAAAAAACTATATTACAAGAACGTACTACTTTTATTACACATATAAGGCACGTTCATTATAGAAAATTTGTATACATAAAAATGTGCCATTCTAATTTCTTATGTAATTTGTAAACTCGTTTTCATATTTATAAGGCTGTCTCCTCCATGGGATTATGGATGCCATAAGAACAGGGGACCATGTCCCATTGCCTTTTTATGCCTATCATTAATTATGGGGCCTGGCACATACTAAGTGCTCAATATATTTTGGTTAGAAGAATGGGCTTCGTTGCATAAAGCCCACACTTATTATTTGTAATAGCTACATAATAATCAAAATAATATACTAAAATTCTCTTAGCTCATCACCTGTTCTTAAACATTTAGATTGTTTGCAAGTGTTTCTCTTTTCCTATGATAAGTTTTGCTGATAAGAACTTCTTTGTACACATACGTTTTCCTTTCATTTGAGTAGTCCAAAAAAGCTTGTTTATACACGTTCTCCTTTAGAGTACCGTGGCAATAAACAATCACACCAATTAGTCAAACAACTGATTTAATTTAGAGGGAAGTACGGGTCAAAGTGATTATTTGAAAGATTCATTGAGACTAGAACGATAGCCACATAATAAAAACTAGTAATTGTGAAACTCACTACGAAACTGTCCCAGACAACATCGAGCTCTGTTAAGTGTGGCAGGTTTTTGCCTGTTATCTCTGTCCCACAACTGCCCTCTACGATAATGGGGCTGGAAGTCTGCAAACTACTTTTTCCAGCTTCCTCAGGCAGCTGGCTTCCTGTTAGGTTTTGCCAAACTGGCAGGAGAATCAAGATCTGAGAGGAGGGGAAACGTCTTTGTTCCTCTGTCTCTCTCTCTCTCTCTCTGTCTCTTTTCCCCTCTCCCTCTGTCTCAATCTCTCCACTCATCCCCTGCCTTCCTCTGATAGTGTTTCTTACATTAGCCCAGCTTCTGCGGCTGTGATCCGCCTAATGACCCACCTTAGCTTCTGGAAATCCCATCAGCATCCTGTAGTCCTCCAGCCCTAGACTATCTCCGAATTACTTTTATCTCTCACTCTCTCTTTTACTCTTTGACTTTCCAAGATCTTTGTAATCTATACCCTGTATTAAATATCCTCTGTTTGAAATACCTAGGTTGACTTCTGTTTTCCTCACTAGACTCTGATTAACAAGACAAAGATAATTTTTTATGAGGAACTGCTGGTTTTGCCCACTTTGGTCTCCAAAATCTTGACTTTAGAAATCAATCCAAGTACACTCTTCCAAAATGTCTCTATGTGACTATATTAATCATGTTTTTTATTGTCTGTATTTTATGATTCTTTTTTTTTTAAGATTTTACTTATTTATTTTTGAGAGAAAGAGAGAGCACACAGAGTCACACGAGTTGGGGGAGAGTAGAAGGCAGAGGGAGAGGGACAAGCTGACTTCATCCTGAGCACAGAGCCCAACTCGAGGCTCAATCCCACGACCCTGAGATCATGACCTGAGCTGAAATCAAGTATCTGATGCTTAACCCACTGAACCACGCAGGCGTCCCTGTTTTATGATGTTCTCACGTCTTAAAAAGCTTGCTGGCCGGAGAGAGCCAACCCCTCCCCCAGAACTAGCAGGCAAAGGGCTCACCCAGAGCACATCTTTCACATCAAACCAGCCACCCTTCCTCTAACTCCCTCACACAGCCAATTGTCCTCTGCTCTAACGGACCCCAGAGCCGGGTACCAGACAACTAGAGACCACCCCTATGGCCAAAGCCCACCAGGTATTCAAACCAGCCCAGCCTGCACTGTATGTTCTCCCCTGCCTTGTCTTTCCTACAGAAACCCCAATACAGGCTCTGGTTCAGGCTTTCCTTTTGCCTCTTTCTTTCACCTCTGCTTCTGCCTCCCCCTCTGCCCCTCCCCCCACTCATGCTCACTCACGCTCTCTCTCTCAAATAAATAAATAAAAAAGTTTTCAGCATCAAATGAATTTGGGGAATGCTGAGTTCAGTACATTTCGATCAACCTCTTTACTGTATATTAACGTACTAGTGTGCATTTTGAATCTCTATGAGTGTTTCCTAATTTTTTTAACCAAGTGGTCCTTATTCACACATTGTTTAGTTGTGTGTGTGCATAATATACCTTAAGATATCTTAAGTTATAGACATACGTCTTCAGTGTCATAAATATACAGATACATCCATGTGACACTTATCCGCATACATATATTGACATCTTAGAAAGCTTGCTGGCTGTGGGGAGACTGTCCCTCCCAGGGCTAGCCTTTTCTTAGAAATAGCAATGGACTCACCCAGAGCACGTCTCTCATATACAAACCTACCAATCCTGAGTGAGCAACCAGTCCTTCTATCACTGTCATTCCAAAGACTTCCTGCTGTCCTAGCCTCCTTCTGGTTTGCTCCACATACAGATATACAGAAAGGCAGAGGCAATTCTTTTTTTTTTTCTTTTTAAGATTTTATTTATTTGTTTGACAGAGAGAGAGAGTGAGAGCAGGAACACAAGCAGGGGGAGTGGGAGAGGGAGAAGCAGGCTTCCCGCCGAGCAGGGAGCCTGATATGGGGCTCGATCCCAGGACCCTGGGATCATGACCCTAGCAGAAGGCAGACGCTAACAACTGAGACACCAAGGCACCCCAAGGAGAGGCAATTCTTTAAAAAACTTGTTTTCTTGTCTTCATGAAGCTGTGAAAAGGTTGTGGTAAAGACTGAACTCACGCTTTGCGGTGAAAACTGAACACAACACAGAGGACCAAACATATTGACATATTGACACGTAACTGGCTATCAAGATTACAGCATTATCAGATCTCAGTTCCCCCGGTTTCTGCTCCTACCCCTTGCTTTGGGCAAAATTGCCTAAGCCTCTTCTTTGAAAGCCCTTGTTATAAATCTCAGACCTGACTTATTCCCTGCGAGCAGGGCAGGCTTTAAGTATGAAACCATTACCATGCCCTTTAGTTTGCTTTCTTTTCTCAGGAGATTAAAAAGGGGTTCCTTGTAAATATACAAGCAGCCCCATAGAAGGAAGTTCACAGAAACCTGAAGAACAGAAAAATACGAGCTCAGCAAGGCCTCACAGAGAACTAAAAAGTCATTGTACATTAAGTGTGCCCTCTCTCTCTCGTCGATCTCCCCGTCCCCCGCCTCCCCCCCGCCCCTCCGCTTAAGCCAAGCCTGCATCTTTAGGAGGAGGGTGCTTTACTGCCCTCCCTCCAGCTCCGGACTTGGTCTAGCTTCAGCGTGCCCATGACTTCTGGTGGCCGCCCAGCCTCAATCTGGCCTAACTTCATCTGCCATCCCCGGCTGCCCAGTCTCTGGGCGTTTCTGTCGCTGGATTTCTGTGGGTGGTTTCACTTCCCCCGGGTTCCGTAAAACTCTGACTGTGAGCAGGATGGATGATGATCAAGCTCTCCTCCTCAAACTTGAAGGCTGCCTTTTCTCTCAGAGCAATAGTATTCTGCACACCAGGTGGTGAAGGAGGGGTTTAAAGCCCTTTTGGCCAGAAGAGATTTTTTTTTCCCTACCATCCTAACTGAAGTTTGCTTCAAGCCCAAACCTAAAATGGCTCCCCATTGGCATGACCTTCTCCACACCCCCAACCCCCCAGGCCCAACCTCACTTCTCCACAGCTCACGCTCTCCCTTGGCCCTGCTCACCCGGCCCACCTGCCTTCTGTTCTACTCGCACAACCACACAGTCTGCTCCCTCTGCAGGCAATACTCACCCTCTCTTTTTGGCTGGTCAGCCCTCCTCACGCTTGAGACCTCAGAGCAGATACGACTTCCCCGGGGGGTGCTCTCTCTGCTCTCCCTGCGTAAGTAAACCCCATCCCCACCCACCACAGGCTCTGGTGGCATCCCATTCCCTTTTAGATTTGTTGGAGTGGTTATTTTATAAATGACTTTCTCCCTCCTATCTGCTTTTGTTCATCAGTGTATCCCCAGCCCCCAGCACCTGATGGTCTCTTAATGAATATCTGGCTGTATCCATTCTGTCTCCAGCAATCAGATTGTTCATTTCTAAGTGCCTTGACCCGTCCTTTGTAAAAACAATTTGTCCTTGTTTCATAATTTCCTGTTCTTGTTTCATGGATATAGTGGCCTCTTTTGTGTCCTGAAGGATATTAAATATAATTGTTTTAAAAGTCTCTGCTTGGCTGGCTCAGTTGGTTAAATATCTGATTCTTGATTTCAGCTCAGGTCATGATCTCAGGGTCGTGGGCTCTGCACTCAGCAGGGAGCCTGCTCGAGATTCTCTCTCTCCCTCTCCCTCCGCCCCTCCCCCACTCAAGCTCTCTCACTCTCTCTAAAAAAGTTAAAAATAAATTAAATAAATAAGCAAAAGCCTGTGCTGCTGGCTCTATTGTTTGTTTCCTTTTGCGTAAGAACTTGTTTATCATCTCTTGTTCATTTTGAAGGCTTTCTTCAAGTGTTTCATAATTTTTCAGAATGTCAGTCTTCTGTGGCAGAAGTTGCTCACAAGTAGCCAGAGTGGTAGCTCCCCTCTGAGGTCTTGAGGCAAAGTCACTCTTTAATCACCTCCTGCTTAGAATTCTACAACATTTCCCTCTCGTCTATTTTACCTCAGTTTCTCTTCGGAAGAACTCTAGGTGGTTGAAAGAACATGTATTAATGTTATCTACATTTTACAACTCAGTAAACTAAAATTCTGAGAAACCATCTTTTCCAAAATCAAGGACTTAACGAACCATCAGATCCAAACTCATAGCAGACCACCCAACCACGTATTCCACGCTCTTCACACCACGCTACCACTTCCTTTCATATGGATCTACTCAGCGGCGGCATGCTGGTCAGGGTTTCCAGTTATAAGGGACAGAAGCCTGGTCCAAGCTAACAGACCAAAGAGACAATTTCTATAAGGGGAAGAAGGTAGCACATGACCACAACAATGGCTGGAGCCAGAGACCACAGTGTTTTCAGGGTTCTCTTGCTCCATCTCGGGCTTCTGCTCTTCTGTGTGTTGGCTTCATTCTCTCCTTCCGCAGATTCTTTTCTCCACATGGGAAAGTAAGTGCATGGCCTCCAGGGTCCCAGATCCACATCCCAGCAGCCCTGCCCTCCCACTCCCAGAGGAAAGAGAATTTCTCTCTCGCACCTTCAGTTTTTAAAATCCTCAAGAAGGACTGTGGTTGGTCCAATGTGTGTCACATGCTCACCGCCTGAACCAGTCACGGTAGTCATGGAGATAGGATATTATCATTGGCCTGATCTACTATGGACCCACCCCTGTGGCTGGAGGGCAGGGTCTAATTGTCAGCCGACCACTAAAATCACATGAGCAGCTCCTCCAAAGGACAGTGATAGTTCCCTCTTGTTATGTGGATCACCTAATAGGGTTTGTGTTGGATGGCTGCCCAGTAAGTTTTGCACACATCAGAACAATGATTAGCAAATAGGTCCAGAGACATAGCCATGTGTTATGAAAACCAGTCATGCTTCGGCCTGGTATAGTGGACAGAAGCTGGACTTGTGTTTCAGACTCCGGGTTTAAATCCCAATACTGTTGTTCAAGAACAGTGTGACCTTAGACAATATGCTTAACAACGATACTTGAGTATTTGTTATTCTCTTGAGCAATATATTTAACTTGGCAGATAATAAGCCCTCAACAGTTTCAAATATACCTCTCCTAATATCTGTACTATCTATTTCCTTCCTCGCTGTCCAGAAAGCCATGATTCCCAGCCAGGATTTTGCAGCATTCCCAGGTATATCTTTGGTTGATTCAAAATTTGCCGTGAAAGTCTCAAAAATGTTTTAATAAAAGGTGCTTTCGTTCCTTTCACTTAAAAAAAATAAGTGTGTTTGTTTCTGCTTTTTAGGAGAAGGAAGGCATGAAACCAGACAATCAGAATTAAACAAACAAAAGCGGTTGTTGTGGGCTGAACTGTGTTGGAGATAAGGCCTTTAAAGAAGTAAGATAAATATGACCGTATGCGTAGGCCTTAATCCAATATGACTGGTGTCATATTGATGACTGGTGTCCTTATTTGAGGAGGAAGAGACACTGGGGGGCTGTGCACAGAGGGGAAACCATGTGGAGTAGCAGAAGAAGACAGCCATCGGCAAGCCAAGGAGAGAGGCCTCAGAGGAAACCAATCCTGCCAACACCTCAATCTTAGACCTCTAGCTTCGAGAATTGTGAGAAATTAAATTCCTCTTGTTTAAGCCCCCATCTGTGGGATTCAGCCTGAACAAACTAATGCAGGGTTGTCCCAGCTTTTAAAAAATGTAGGAGTCATTGTCTTTGATGAAGAAGTCCATTTCTGGGCGCCTGGGTGGCTCAGTTGTTTAGCGTCTGCCTTCGGCTCAGGTCATGATCCCAGGGTCCTGGGATGGAGCCCTGCAACGGGCTCCCTGCTTGGCGGGAAGCCTGCTTCTCCCTCTCCCACTCCCCCTGCTTGTGTTCCCTCTCTCGCTGTCTCTCTCTGTCAAAAAATAAATAAAATCTTAAAAAAAAAAGTCCATTTCTATGCAAACTCTATCATGTTGAGATCAGCTCCTATTCTGCTTCCCCCCAAATTTATGTCAAACCCATTAGTTAAGGAAAAATTTCTATAGCAGACTATGTAAACTGTATGTGGCTATTTCCATTAACAGCAGATCGCTTCTAAACATTTCCTTCTATCTTCTTATCCTAGCCTCGTCTTCCCGCACCCCTTGAAGCCATCTCTTCCCACGACGTTCCCTACAATGCCATGGCCAAGGGATTGCCCTTCATGGACCAGACATGAGTCTCTTCATTAAACCAGCCAAGGCCTTGCTATGCCAGTGTTTAGAGAAATGTAAATCATAATTATACTTAAAAAGAGTTTCTTTCTCCCATTTGCAGGTCCCATTCTCCAAGAACTTGGTAGTTTGAAAAGAATTGAATTGTTTGGGTTTTATGATAGGTTAGATGAACAGAATTAACAGCTCTGCCGGGGACATAAGACACAACACACCCCAAGGAGAGGAGCTGTCCGGCCTGGAGTTGGGGCAGAGTAGATTTTCTTCCCTCTCAGATTCCACTTGTATTAGGATGGAACTCAGAAGCAGGAGCCTCGCTTTTCAAATCTATAAAAATGGGATACTATTCACTCTAAACAGGTCTTAAGAGGACTAAAGAAATACATAAGGGACCTATCAAACTTAGGTGTTCAGGACAAACCAGTTCACTTCCCATTTGTTTCTTCATCTGAGGGGAAAAGAGAGAGGGGATGAAAGAAAGAGAAAAAGGGAGAGAGGGAGGAGGAAAGAAGTCAGAAAGAGAGAAAGAAGGAATAGAAAAAGGAATAAACTCCCCACCATTACAGAGACAGGATCAAATGGCATCCTCTGTGGGAGAGCATGGTACAAACTGTGTAATAGCATCCACATGGAAGCTGTAATAGTGATAATTTTTACGTATTTAACCAATAAAATACACTTATAATATAGAGCTTACCACATGCCAGTCAATGTTCCACGTACTTTATAAATATTAACTTCTTTCCTTTCCACAACAACCCTGGGGTAAGTTCTTTTCTTCGGCCCTTTTTACAGGAGGGGAGCCCAGCCCAGAGAGCTCAAGGTATTTGTCCAAGTTCACATGGTTAGCAAAAGGCAGAGCTGAGATCCAACCCAGGCAGCCAGGCTCCCGAAGTCTGTGCTCCGACCCACAGTTCTCTGCTGCCCTCGGCCATGTGGCCGATATCCTGGGGTACTCAGAGTCTCTTCAGTTCCCAGCATTTTCTCCCTCCACCTCCACCGGCACCATGAGCCAGGGATCTGAGTCCCAGCGGGAGGTTCGGAAATGAAGGTTACTTCTTCAAGGGAGACCTCCTCCTCACCCCTGCCCTGTCTTCCAGCCCCTGCAGAGCAATCTGCCAGGGGAAAACTGGGTCCCCCGCCCAGGGGGTGCTGCTGGGACGCCACAGCCGGACAGGCTGCCTGGGCAAGGGTAAGACAGGGAGAAAGGATGTGCCAGCCCGCCAGCCCTACTTCTTCCCTTCTCAGCCAGAGCTCAGCTTGGAGCAACCGACTGAGGCCCGTCAACACCTGAACTGTACCTGGAAAAGTATTTGTCACAGGCAGGAAGGTCATTGCTTCTTACTGCTGCCAAAGACAATTTCCCCGGGCTTCCACTTTTCAGGAAGGGCAGGGTGGCACCGCGTGTTTCTGTTCTGTGGGGTACCCCCACTCCGTGCAAAGACGTGAGCACCCACACGCACAGAGAGGGCTTGGTGGCTGCAAGAAGAGGAACAAATTCAAGAGGAGGACCCGGGAAGCACAGCTGAAAATGGACATGGAGACAGAATTGGGTTTCTTTCATTCATTTATTCACTCCTTCTACAAAGATTTATTGAGTCTCTACCTTGTGCCAGGCCCTCAGCCAACCCTGTGGACATGGCAGTTAATAGAACACAGTCCTGGGGCATCTGGGTGGCTCAGTAGGTTAAGCCTCCGACTCTGGATTTCAGCTCAGGTCATGATCTCAGAGTTGTGAGATCGAGCCCCGCGTGGGGCTCTGCGCTCAGTGGGGAATCTGCTTGAGGATTCTCTCCCTCTACCCCTCCCCCTGCTCACTCGAGCTCTCTCTCTCTCTCTAATAAATAAACCTTAAAAAAAAAAAAAGAACACAGCCCTTGCCTTCTTGAAGTTTATACTCTTAAACAAATAAGAGAATTTTGCAGAGTGATAAGTACCGTGCAGAAAATGAAGCTGAGCATTGAGACAGACCATAACGGGAGCGGTGCTAGGGGGAAAAGCATGGCAGGCAGATGGAAATGCAAGCACAAACACCCCAAGTGCAAGGGCAAGGCATGGCCAGCTAGATTGGGAAAAGTTAGGAGAAGCACTGTGGTCAGCCTAACAGCATTTTAGTGAACAGGGGGGATGTCATAGACCATAAGATCAAAGGTCCACTTACAGAAGCCATCAAAAGCCTTTTGGTGGGGAGACTCACCAACTGATAACTTTTTTCTTTTTATATATATTTTTTATTTATTTATTTGAAAGAGAGAGAGAGAAAGAGCACAAGCAGGGGGAGCAGCAGAGGGAGAGGGAGAAGCAGGCTCCCCACCGAGCAGGGAGCCCGATGCTGAACTCGATCCCAGGACCCAGGACCATGACCCGAGGCGAAGGCAGACGCTTAATCGACTGAGCCACCCAGGCATCCCAACTTTTTTTCTTTTTAAAAGTTATTTATTTATAATTTTCTTATAACTTTATTATAATGTCTTACAATCCATATTTATTAAAAGCAATAAGAAGAACAAACAATAAGAAAATCATTTGCCAGTTAGTAAATTGTTGATATCGAAAAATAAGAGAGGTGCCAGGGTGGTTCAGTTGGCTGAGCATCTGACTCTTGATTTTGGCTCAGGTTGTGGTCTCATGGGTCATGAGATCGAGCCCCACCTCAGGCTCCCCACTCAGGAGGGAATCTGCTGTAAGACTTTCTCCCTCTGCTCCTCCCCCCATTCACATGTGTGCACTCTCTCTCTCTAAAATAAATAAATCTTTGAAAAAGAAAGAGAACACAGTTGTCCCCAGCCGTGAAGTAGAGAGAATTCCAAACTAGGAGTCAGAAGACTTGGAGTTACCTGATCAGATCAGTTCACTTCTTTGAGTCTTCCTTTCCGTATCAGTAAAGTGGAAAAATGACACCTACTTTTTAAAATATGTATTATGTTTTTTATGAAGGTATAATTGACATACAACATCATGTTAGTTTCAGGTGTACATAGTGATTTGACATTTGTGTACATTGTGAAATGCTCACCACAAGAAGTCTGCTTACCCTCTGTCACCATATAAAGTTCTACAATATTATTGACTATATTTCCCATGCTGTACATCACATCCCCATGATTAAGTTATATTTTTTTGACTTATTCATTTTAGAACTGAACATTTGTACCTCTTAATCCTTTTTACCCATTTCACCCCCTCCTCTCTGGCAACCACCCATCCGTTCTCTGTATCTGTGAGTCTAAGTTTTGTTTTGGTTGGTTGGTTTGTTTTGTTTTTTTAGATTCCACATATAAGTGCAATCATGGAGGATTTGTCTTTCTCTGTCTCACTTATTTCACTTAGAATAATACCCAAAGTTCCATCTATGTTGTCAAAAATGGCAAGATTTCATTCATTTTTAGGGTTGTATAATATTCCAGTGTGGGGTGTGTGTGTGTGTGTACCACATCTTCTTTATCCCTTCATCTATCAATGGACATAAGGTTGTTTCCATATCTTGGCTATTGTAAATAAGACTGCAATGAACATAGGAGTACTGTATCTTTTAGAATTAGTGTTTCCTTTTCTTCAGGTAGATACCAGTGTTGCTGGTATCATGTGGCTGACTTATTTTTAATTTTTTTAAATGACTTATTTTTAATTTTTTGAGGAACCTCCAAACTATTTTCTTTCCATAGTGGCTGTACCAATTTACATTCCCCAACAGTGCACAAGGGTTCCCTTTCCTCCACATCTTCACCAACACTTGTTATCTCTTGTTTTTTGATATTAGCCATTCTGATAGGTGTAAAGTGGTATCTCATTGCGGTTTTGATCTGCATCGCCCTGAGGAGAGTGATGTTACTGACCTGTATGAGTTCTTTATATACTTTAAATATTAGCCCCTTATCAGATACATGACTTGCAAATATCTTCTCTCTTTCAGTAAGTTGTCTTTTCATTTGTTGATGGTTTCCTTCACTGTGCAGAAGCTTTCTGGTTTGATGTAGTCCCATTTCTTTATTTTTGGTTTTGTTTCCCTTGCCCTTGGAGTCAGACCCAAAAATATCACTACAACCAATGTCAAGATGCTTACTGCCTATGTTTTCTTCAAGAGTTTTATGGTTTCAGGCCACACATTTAGGTCTTCAATATATTTTGAGTTTATTCTATGTATCGCGTAGGAAAGTGGTCCAGTTTCATTCTTTTGCATGTAGCTGTCCAGTTTTCCCAACACCTTTTGTTGAAGAGACTGTCTTTTTCCCATTGGATATTCTTGTCTCCTTTGAAAATGACACCCCCTTGAAGGGTTTTGGGGAGAATTAAATGTAACAGTGTGCATAAAAGTACCAGCATGTTGTTTGGCACAGTAAGTGCTCAAAAACTGAGAGGTACAACAAGATATACCACGCACCTATGAGAATGGCCAAGACCCAAAACAAGGACAACACCGAAAATTGGAGCAAGAGGCCCTCTCATCCATTGTTGGTAGGGATGCAACATGTCATGGCTTCTTTGGAAAAGAGCTCAGTGGTTTCTTACAAAGCCAAACATACTCTTACCATGTGATCCAGCAGTCACACACCTTGATATTTACCCAAAGGAGTTGAAACCGTTTCCAAATAAAAACCCACACACAAGTGTTTGTGGCAGTTTTATATGTAATCTCCAAAACCTGGAAGCAGCCAAGATGTCCTTCAGTAGGTGAATGGATAAATAAACACTGGTACATCTGGACAATGGAATACAATTCAGCATGAAAAGAAATGAGCTACCAAGCAATGAAAAGACATGGAGGAATTTTAAATGCATATTACTAAGTGAAAGAAGCCAATCTCAAAAGGTTATATACTATATGATTCCAACTATGTGACATTCTGGAAAAGGCAAAACTATGGAGACAGTAAAAAATCAGTGGTTGCCATGATTGGAGAAAGGATTTTTAGGGCAGTAAAAATATTCTGTGATACTATGATAATTGAAACATATCCTTATACATTTGTCTAAATGCACAGAATTTACAATGCCAAGAGTGAACCCTAATGTGAATCTTTGTGTGATGATGTGCACATGCAAGTTCATCAATTGTAACAAATGTACCACGCTGGTGGGGGTTGTTGATGATGGGGGAAGCTATGCCTGTATGGGGACAGGGGGTATATGAAAAATATTAGTGCCTGTCTCTCAACTTGGCTATGACACTAACACTGCTTTTAAAAAATAAAGTCTTAAAAGAAAAAAAACATAACCAAACACTGGGGCAAATGGTATTTCCAGCCTGGGCACTAAAGAACCTTGGGCAAGTCACTTAAGGGAAAGGGACAGCTATCACTTATTATCTATATGTGGCAGGCCCTGCTCTAAGCACTCTTCATGGGTTATGTCTGCTTCCCTATTTGTTCAATGAAGGGGCAGGATCAGGTGATCCCCAAGATCCAGCTTGGGCATCTACCATTAAGAGGGGCTGTGCTCAGACCACCAAGCCAGGGGAGACTTGGAACAAGGCAGCACCAGGGAGGGCCTGAGACTGGGGCCCTACAAGAACTTTCCAGAAATCCACAGGGCCCTTCAGAGTCTCTCAGAGACTCCTGGAGCTCAGTGCTGTGTCACGGTGCAACAGCCACATTTTGGGCTGGGACCTGCCTTGTCCAATAATATGGCACTCTAGGAATTCACTTTTCTGTTTTCCCCAGCAAAGTTTCTATTCCACACTCTCACTTCCTACCCAGTATGCCCCGCCCGACACCCTGATGGAACCATGGCTTCTAGTCCTCAGAATTTACTGCAGCCACCTTGGCCCTGTGCATGGTCTCTGCATTATGACCAGATGGCAAAGACCAGGGGGACTTAGCGCCATGAGTGCTCCCCTCTCCTTGCACAGTCACCCCCATCCATACCCATGGACTTCATCATCAGCGGTGAGCTTGGTGGTACGGATGGTTCACAACCGGAGAGCTGAGGATGGAAGAAGTCTTATTTAGCTCCAGTTTCCACATGGTTCCATCAAATCATACAGTTCCATATAGTTCCTGATATCAAAACCGAGACTCGGGGCACCTGGGTGGCTCGGTCGGTTAAGCGTCCGACTCTTGATGTCGGCTCAAGTCGTGATCGCAGGGTCCTGGGATCGAGCCCCGCATCAGGCTCCCTGCTCAGCGGGAAGCCTGTTTCTCCCTCTGCCCCTGCCCTCCCCACTCTCTTTAAATAAATAAATAAAATCTTTTTTAAAAAATGAGTCTTTCAAGGACTTCCTACATGTATGGAATCTAGGAAGACCATACCGTGGCTGGGAGATGGTACTGTTGGTGATCCGAGGATTCAGAGCGCTTGGGACAATCATTTAAGTTCTTATAAAGTTATTTCTCTGATTATCCTATGGGTTTGTGGGCATGTGCTGATTTGCAGGCCTTACCCCAGACAAGAAGGTTTTCTCATATTTACAACAGTAATAGTGGGAGTGGCCATGGTTATTTTCTGAACACCTAGCACGTCTCAAGCCCTACACATATATAATTCTCATTCGTATTGAAGCCTCACAACACTCCCGGTCTCCAGATGAGGAACCTGAGACTGAGAAGTGAAATATCCTATCCAAGGTCACACAACAAATAATTGTCAGAGCAAGAATTGAAACCCAGGCCTGTCTGATTCCAAAGCCCAAATTCTTTCTGCTGTGCCCTGCTGTCTCTCAAAGTGAAAGGGGCAGTCCTGGGGAGCCTGGGTGGCTCAGTCAGTTAAGTGCCTGCCTTCAGCTCAAGTCATGATCCCAGGTTCCTGGGATTGAGTCCCAATATCGGGCTCCCCACTCAGTGGAGAGTCTGCTTCTCCCTCTGCCCCTCCCCGCTCCAACTTGTGCAGTCTCTCTCTCTCGAATAAAATCTTTAAAAAAAAGAAAAAATTTAAAAAATTTTAAAAAATTAAAAAACGAAAGAAAGAAAGAAATGGACAGTCCTCACAGCTCTAACCAAACAGAGGCGGGCTCACCCCCAAGGTGCCGAAGAGACTGCCAACAACAAAGGCAGAGGCAGGAGAGGCACACAGGGGCCCAGCTGGGCCTGCAGGGAGGACTGGAGTCCCTCAGGGGAACATGCCTCAGGCCCAGAAGTGCCCCCTGCACTTAGAAACAGAGGACACCTTCACATTCCTCCCCTAGCAAAATATTTCCTTGTTGGTGGAAAATAGGATCAACTCAGCCCAACTCCAGTTACCCTTCATGCAGACTTGGCCTTTCCCGCTGGAGGCCAGGCCCTGCTGGGGGTCTGGACAGCTTTCTCACCAGGGAAACCCGCCTTCCTCCCTTCCTCCTCCAGTCCCCTTCCCTTTCTTCCCACAGAAAATCTCCAGGCTTCATTCCCACAGGAAATCTGGGGAGGGCAGGAGGGAAACCCCTTCCTTGTTCTGCTCTCTTCCCCCCCAACCCCAGAAAGCGATTTTTCTCCTCCGCCCCGGGGTTCCTCTCCTGCTGCTCAGCGCTTCCCCAGCCTTCACAAAAGAGGCTGTGGGTGAAGGGCTTTCCATTTAATTTCATTTTTCATCATTTTTACCCCTTTTGGATGGTTCGCATCTGAGAGTCTCGGTGGATTAACTGGCCAATCAGATTTCATTATGAGTCCAAGTAGTTCTTATCATTAAACCTGTAATTTATTTCTTCTGTGTTTCATAAAATGTGAAATATTACCATTCTCTGGGAGCTTGAAGAGAGCAGGGATGCTCCATTAAGTCCAACACTGCTCCTCCATAAGAGACCGTAATTATATGCGGATTTTTTTCTAACAGCTAAGTTTCTACTTGCGGATGCTAACAAAAGAAATAAGCTTTTAATCCAAACATAATTAATATGAATTACCTCCCCAGTACACCCTGGCTTTGCACCATTAAACTTAATTTTTGTTTTGCATGATAATTGTGTTATCATTACCGTTTATAGGAGAACTCAGGGACCCTCACTTTGTTTTCAGTCAAGACCAAAGGAACTGGAAATGACTTCCCTCCCCTCAACCAGCCTGAAGCCTGTTGGCCAGTCTCCCTGACCTGGCCCTCCCTGCCCCTTCGGCCCAGGGAGCCCGGGGCCCTGCGCCACCTCAGTGGCCACACACTTCTCTCCACGAGAAGGAAACTGATTCCTCCTCCCGTGGTGGAAGCTTTGCTGGGGCTACTGCCCGATCATCAGCATCTCCATCGCCATCATCATTATTATCATAATCGTTATTCTTGTTCCGTACTGTAATGAGCATTGCGCAATTTCTTTGCTACCTTGCTACTGGCTAGCTCTTCTAACTCTCTGGGGAGTCCAGACTCTGGGTTATTTAAGCAAAGCCCCAGAACATCTTAGATAGAGCACCAAAGCCCTGGGTTTTATCCAAGCTTCTGTTCAATACTCTGTTCCAGGCCACTTTCCTGTCTCTCGCACCCATGTGCCTCATTTACCCGCTTTCTCTCCCATTCCACTTTATACGGAAGATTCTTCTTTTTTTTAATAAATCTGAGAAGGAAACTAATACCTTTGGAGCTTGGCACTACATTTATATATCGGCATTCCTTCATTGGTCAAAGCATTATCGAATGGGCTACTATGGTCTACCACAGACTAGATACTGTGAGGAATTTTACATATATATATGTAAAAAATATATACATATATATATATATCTCCCCATGACTCCTATCATCAAGGAATTTATAATCTAGTTGAGGGAGGAATACAGATGCCCACATGTTAAAAAAAGGAGAGGAATTAAATAACAACCCAAAACGACAACACCAAAGATGGGAAACGGAGCGCTGGCTGGTGCACGCATCCGTGGAAGAAGAGATGGCAGGCATGTTCGGGGAAGTCATAGTGTGGGAACAAGAGCTTGGGCTGGACTCGAAGGATGTGTAGAGGTGAGCACGTGCAGGTGGAGAAGGGGGAGCACAGGCGGGAGGAACACACAGAGTGTGGTCTAGGACAGTAAGGGAATCCAGCAAACTAGGTGAGGCAGCCCTGGAGAGGAGGAGTAGGAGACAGGAAAGGTCATTTGGAGTCAATACAGAGAGTCCCAAATACCAGAGCAGCTGATAGGGCAACATGGAAGAATTGTAACTGGGAAGTGGTGGGGGTGGTTTAATGGACGTGACTTCGTTAGCTGGTCAGTGTGGGAGCACCTGCAGGAGGGGGAGACAGGGAGAGGCAGGGCCAGCGAACCGTTGCAGCAGTGAGTGGAGATGGGGGCTTCTCTCAGATGGGACAGCAGGAACTGGAAGGAAGAATACTGAAAAGAGAATCCAGAGGACTTGGTAAGGAAAAGGAGTGAGAGAGCAAGAGATGGAATACATGGTAACTCACATTATTTCATAGACATGGTCACTCTGGGTCTACTACAGAGCACTCAAAACACAGCACATGGGGCCTGGCACAGGGCAAGCACTCGTGACTATTGGCTTTTGTTGCTATTATTAGTATTAGTATTTTGTCCTATTTTATCTTCTCACTATCCCTATGGGATTGTCCAGGATAGTTCTGTTATACTATTACATAGCTGGGAGAGCCACTGAGGGACTAAGGAATGACTGACATGTAATTTTTTTTTTTTTTTTTTTTAGTAACCAAAGCAACAATAATTGGTCTTCAGACTCTTTCCTCAACAATATTGTTTTTAAAAATCAGGATGACAATAATAAGCAACAACCAGGCCAAACCCCAAAATTATGACTCCTATCTTCAAGGAATGGGCGAGACTCCTCACCAAAGTGTTTTCACATGCAGAAGCCATGCCACCCAATGGTATCTCTCCAATCTCAACAAGCTTTCTTCTCTCTAGGGTGGTGGACTGGGGAGTTGACACCCTCATTATTCTTGAAGTGCATTGTATCACAAGGACCTGGAGGATGTTTCTGATGCTGCTTTACCACGATATTGGCTCCATTTTTCTTGTCAATCTAGTCACCAACAATTCAGAGAATGCATTGCTTGCAGAGAAATTTTGCTCTAGGAAAGACCCTTCTGTGAAAGCAACACTGATCAATGGCCCAGGAGCTGTAAATAGGGAACACAATTTTAAGTTAATACAAAGGTTGATTTGACAAACTGGGTACTTGGTCCAAAGCAAACCCAATGAAGTTCAGTGGTAATCAGTGTAAAGTTTTAAACCTATTAGAAGAGGGGGAAGTGATACCATTAAATAAATAGGTAAGGGGCGCCTGGGTGGCTCAGTCAGTTAAGCGTCTGCCTTCAGCTCAGGTCATGATCCCGGGGTCCTGGGATTGAGCCCCACATCAGTCTCCTTGCTCAGCGGGGAGCCTGCTTCTCCCTTTGCTGGCCGCTCCCCCGCTTGTGCTCTCTCTGTCTCTGACCAATACATAAATAAAATCTTTATAATAAATAAATAGGTAAGAATAAAAAAGTGGAAAGTGTGGGAAAGAATAAAAGCTACTAAGAAGAGAATAGCAGATGCAGAGTGCATAACAGGTAAGTGCGAATCAGCAGGCAAGTCTAGTGCTTTGCTGGGTGGTGGGATTGTGCCTGCTGTGTGTTACCAATCAGTTGAGAACAGTAAGTGTGAATGTAGAATGAGACAATATTTGGTAGAACAACACAGGACCAGCTAGCAACCATCCTATGAGAACCTGGAGTTGGCCCCCACTGGGCCTTCATGCCGTTTGGGGCTGACCAGCTGAAGGGAAATGGGAAAAGAGCCGGGATATCAAGGGGAAGAGAGTAGGGCCTTGAATTCTGGAGTCCAGAGTGGAAAATCTAGGATGAAGCAGGTGAGTGGCACTGAGCTGACTTAACAGTAGGCTCCAAGCCAATGAGAGGTTCTTTCTGACAGACACAGTGCCCAGCCTGTCCTCCCCATTCTTCGGAGGGGGAAAGAGCCAGTGATGGGCTTTAACTCCATCAAAGACTCACCAACCCCACAGTCATCTCCTTGGGATCGCTGGCTTTTAAACCTGTGTGGAACAGGTTTCTTTTCTCCTGTTTCCTTACCTTATCTCCCTCCATCTCTCACATCCAGGACATCACTGGATTGTAGATGGCAACTTGTATCCACCGCACTCTTCAGACACCTGATGGCCAAAATACCCTTTCTCGTGTCTACACCTTCCCCACCCTCAGATAGTTGAGAATATACCCAGAGGAAGGGAAGGGCCTATGTGATTCCCACTTCCCAACCCAACGGAACAGGGCCTCAGCCCTTTCACCAGCAGGAATGGTTTCGTGTCTAAGTTAAATCAGCAGCAATGAGATCCTGTCTGTCTTCAGTGGTCCCTCGCAGGAGACAGCTCTGGGTATTGAGGAAGAATCTGGTCTCTGGAGACAGAAGGTTTGGAGCCACAGGTAAGTTACCTAACTAACCTCTCTGTGGCTTAGTTTACTTATCTGTAGAATGGGGACAATAGTAGTACCTACCATGTGGGGTCGCCATGAAGATTAAGTAAGTAATATGGGTCAAATGCTCTGAATCAAGCAAGGCACACCTTCAGCTACTAGGTAGATGTTTGCTAGTTGTTTAAAGACTGTTGCTTTTTCATTGTGAGGAACGAGGTTGATCTCAAACCCGCATTCACATCCTGAGATTGTCATTATGCTATCATAAATACCAGCCGTAGGCCTCTTTATTTATCAGATATCCTACTGGCTTATATGGATATTTTATTCACCAGGCAGAAAGCACAAATGCTCAATCTGCAGTTAAAAACTGTAGAAAGACACAGTCTTGCTTAGAGAGAGGCCTTTATGAGATTTTTTAATAGAATAATATATGCATACTAAAGAATTTTTGGCAAATGTACACACAAAAGATTTTTTAAAAATCTGTCCCATTCACTACTACCCGTGGCCCCTACTTACATTTTGTTACTTTTTTCTTCCAGTCTTTTCTCTGTATTCTGATGGAAATTTTAATGCCATTATAACCCTTCAGCATGTCATCATTTCCCAAAACTCCATTCTGCAGAACTCTCATGCTCGGGGATGATCGTAGATGTTGGTTGGATTAAGGACTACGGGGTGAAATAAGTTCAGAAGCAGTAGGTCAAACCACAGAACTTCTCAGAACCTTCTCTGTTGATGTGCATCAGGAAGTCCTGAGTGGGGCATATGTACCAAGCATTTCCCAAATATATTTGACACGGGAGTAGGATTCCAAAAAACACACTCTGGAAAACCGCTACTCTACAATTTTGTATTCCACTTGTCATAAGCATTTCCACATTTTTCATACACGTTCTTCACATCCTTTTAAATCACTGCATAATAATCTACTAAGTAATCTATATGCCATAGATTACTTAACCATTTTGTTACAATGAAACATTCAGATGAATTTCAAATTAATTTCCAATTTTGCTAATATAAATAAAGCTGTTTTTTTGAACTGTAGGTTTGAAAAAAATGAGAATGTGTTTAGGATTAATTTCTTAGGACAGATTCCCAGAAGGAGAATTACTGGGTCAGAAGGTATTCGTGTTGTAAGTTCAGGGTGCCTGGTGCCAATTTGTTTTTCAACAGGTCTGTATCCATTTTCACTACCCAGCACAGTGTGACAGTGCCCACATGCCACACCCAGAGCTAGGCGATTGGTCAAAAGGCTAAAAAAAGTAGGGCTGCTGATGGCTACTTTCATCAGCCTTCATTAGCACCCCCTCAGGTAACAACTTTTGCAGCTGTCAGATCTGGTGCCAGCCCCTCGACCCTTTCCCCTGCTTCTCTCTCTCCCAGCTCCTCAGACACAGGCTCCAGTCTGGGCAGTGTCTGAGCTAATTGCACAGAATAAAGCCCGCACCCATACCCTCACCTCTAACACTAGGGAGGCACGAAAGAGGTTCTGGTCCCAGTAGGGTGCTGGTAAATATAGAACACCAACTCTCCAGGGGAGAAAAGGCCCTGATTGGTGGCATTTGCCACTCCACAGTATTCATACCCTCCCCATGGCTGATTTCAAGCTAACAAGCTGTGAACAGAATGTCGCTGGGCTTGGAACTCCGAAGAGGTATGCCCAGAGGCTCCTGTGAGTCGGTAGGGTGGGCTCCAGACCCCACTGCCCAGCCACGGTTGCTAGCCCACTGAACTTTCTTCTTGTCTCCTCCCTACATGGCTCCTCCCCACCCCCGTCTGCATTCCCCTCCATGTCCAACCACACCCAGGATCCACGGGAGCCCCTGGGGCTCACACAGCCCCTGAGCTGCAATCCCCTCTACACACATCCCAGACTGCGGCTCAACTCGATTCACTATACACGTCCATGGGGTTCAACTGCCAAGTACCCTAGCCCATAGATACCTCCACTCTATGCCATCCACTCAGGCTGACACCACTGTGCCCCTGTCCCCCACCCCATCACTCTGCTCTGGCCACGAAGTCTTGGCCTATCCTGCCTCACGCACGCCCCCTGCCAGCTCCTTGCCTCCCACTCTACTTCCATAGTAACCACGCCCCTCACCTTCTTTGCCTCCAGTTTCCCACCCAGGATTTACTCCATGGATCTGGTGACAAATTCAGTTTCCACCTTCATAAACAATTAGATGATATTTTTAAATCATTCTCTCTGGCTGTTGCCAACCCTTTCCCCAACCCCTCCCCCTCTACCACACCCCTTGAACATGTACACACCCACTGAGGATTAAACAGTCCCTCCACCCCATGAGGAGACCCTGCTGTTTTTCCAACCGTCCACCCCCAGGACCAGGCACCATCCACTGTGTCCTCCACTCAGTACAGTCAGGGATGCTTAATTTCCAGGCTTGAGGCCATCAGACTTCCGAGCTTGACTCTTAGTTGGAACATCCTGCTCTGTGTCCCATCCGTCTGATTAGATAACCCCTAACTGTCCAGTCCAAACTTACCACTGGAAATCACTGAATCCCCTTGAGAACCAGCTGCTGCCACGAGGGACGAGTAGAGTCGGCCATTCCTAATGTCGGGAGTCTTAACGAGAAATCACCCTCCCCACCACTGCATACACTGTGCCCCAAATAAGGCTCCCCCAGCCCAGCTGCTTGCTTTCGCTCCCATGGTCCCTCGGACCACCCGATAGTTCTCATTTGTCAGCCACAGCTAGGATGAGTAGGCTAGGAGTGCAGAGGAAGAAAGAGAAAGTGAAAAACACAAGAGGACAAGGAAAAAGAAAAAGAAAAAAAAAGAATATAGAAAGGAATAGTAGGGTACCAGGGGTAACAGAATGCGTCATGTTCTCCAAAATTCCATTGGGATTTCCAGACCTAGGAAACATAAATAATGGCTTCTACTTAAAAACGAAACAAAACCAAATGGATGAATTACTTTTAAGATTCCCAACCAGGAGGGTTGCTGGAGTGGGGGGTGGGGTGGGAGGGATGGGGTG
>NC_138370.1:28410065-28531268 GCF_054177405.1 Leptonychotes weddellii
AGCGGGAGGGGAAGAATGAAGCGGGGGAAATCGGAGGGGTAGACGAACCATGAGAGACGATGGACTCTGAAAAACAAACAGGGTTCTAGAGGGGAGGGGGGTGGGAGGATGGGTTGGCCTGGTGGTGGGTATTGAGGAGGGCACATTCTGCATGGAGCACTGCGTGTTATGCACAAACAATGAATCATGGAACACTTCATCTAAAACTAATGATGTAATGTATGGGGATTAACATAAGAATAAATAAAAATAAATAAAAAAGATTCCCAACCAGGATCCACATTCCAACTGTGAGGATTGTTACCCCATCCAAACATGTGTATGAAATAGTTAACAGTAATATTCCTGAGTTGAAGCAGGGAGGGCGCTTAACAGTGTTACAAGGAAGCATATGGATCCCCATATTTTTTACCAAAGGCAATCTATTCTAAGATCGGACTCAATCTGGAAGTTACTCTTCCCCCAAAATGAGTCAAGCTCAAACCCCTTCACCCTATCACTGTTCAGGGCACTGTGCTGAAGACGGGAGAAGCAGGAAGAATCACATAAACAGAGACAGATGATTTTCTGTGGTTAGTAATGAGGATCTTGATACAAGAAACACAATATCCCAACCCAAACCACTGGGGCACAGGAGTCAGGGGAATAGCATAACCTAAAAGAGGGAAAATTGAGAGTAAAGCATAATAAAAACTATCTCCTCCTCCCTACCCCCAGCCACACATGGTTTCGTTAATTCCTTAATGAGGATGGATTGTAATTAATATCAGAACTACACAGTATAATTATTGCATATAATTATGCTTGAGTTAACTGTAGAGTAAAATCATATATAGCTTGATTCTGTAGTTTGAGTTTTCAATTCATCTTTTTGCGGGTAGGGAGGGTGCTTCATAGGTCCTTCAATAAAGAATGTCTCCAGGAATATACGTATATCGGGTGGATCTTTGGATATTACATTCAAGACTCTGATGCTCAGAATTGCCAGAACCAGCAGCTGCATCTCCTACAGATTTCGGTCTTAAACAGACGTATTTCTACCCCACAGGCCAGCCCAGGAAAGGAGCAGCTACTGGCTGATCCGGAACCTGCCTCAAAATTAAGGTTACCTCTTGGTCGTCAGGTGTCTTGGGCCTCATGTGGGCTGCGTGGGCAGTTTCTGTGGGTCCCTGGCCCCTCACCTCTAGAGGCTGCATGTCTCACTCATCCCAGTTACTCCCCCACACCCTCTGGGACCCGAAAGCTCTTTCCCTCCCTTCCTGCTTCTCAGAGTGCAATCCATGGATCTCCGATGGTCATAAAGTTCAACAGAGGAAGAAGAGCAAGCTTTCACCTGTTCCAGAATGCAAATCATGCACAGTTAATGAAACTTGGACCTCTCCACAATGTGTGTGTATGGGGATGTGGGGTGATTAGAGAGGGAGGGGGGTGGAGAGAGAGAGCGAGAGAGAGGGAGAGAGAGGGAGAGAGAGGTCTGGTAAGTGGTCTCCAGGTGAACCCCAGAGGATTGGAGGCTGGGTGGGGGGAGGGGCAGTCAAATGGCAGGGGCCATTCTCCCTTCCTCTCGTTTCCTGCCAGCACTGGGGAGGTGTTTCTTGCCTCAAAGCCTCTGCCACTGTCTCAGAAGAGCTGCTCATTCCTTCAGGCGCTGTTTTCATTCCCAGCACCACCCTCTCCTCACCCCTACACCCTATTCCGCAGAGTGGCTGGGAGGATGCTTTCCAGGGGCATAGGGCATTAGCTCAGGCAGAAAGACTTCTTTAAAATTAAATTAATTAAGTAATTTGGAAGACACTTGTAACTCTCCCTTTTCCCTGGATGCTTTCTGTCTTTGCTCTCCAAAATCCTTCTTCCCTCCCCCCACCATGGGACTCTTCATCAGTTGACCTTCTTGCCTCCAGATCCCTCCTTCCCCTCCTCCGGGTCCTGCAGCACAGGATGGGGTGACGGAGGTTCCTGGACCCAAGCTTCTGCTGCTCAACGGTAACTAAACGACAAGCCCCTGACCCGATGCCTTCCAGCTTCGTCACCCTCAAGAACAGTCTAAAGTTTGAACCCTTGACCTCCTTCAAGAAGCACTCAGGCAAGCAGCGCCCCCACCTCTGGAGGGGCAGAGAAAGCAAAGGACGAGCAGTTCAATGCTCCCCGGGGACCTGCGTACCCACCCTTCCCTCACCCCTTCCTGCAGCCTGGAATACCACCACGAGGAACCTGCCAGACACCAGACAGAGATGGAACCACCCCTTTCTGCCCCCACCCCCAGCCTCCTGTCCCCTCCGCCAGCTCTCAAAGGCCACCCTTAGACAGAGTAAGTGACACTAAAAACAGCAATTCTCCCCCCCACTCCGCCCCCTCCTGCCCACTGATAATAATGGGCCGAGACACTTTTATTATCATTATTAATTAGCACTTTCAAGCAATGGAATTAAATCAATATGGTGGACTGAAACTAATTTTAACAAGCCATTGAGATCAATCATTGGGACTTTTATCTACATAAATGCCACTAAACTCAGCTCGTTAGTGTAACATTAGCTGGAAAGAAAAAGAAGCGAGACTGGCGGGGTTTTAATTAGGAAGACATAAACCGAGCCACAATTTTTCTTCTTTGATTTGCTTTTAATCTCATCTGCAAAGCTCTTCTGGTGCTGCCCAGGCTGATTTTCAGTCCCAGACCACTTGGGCAGGAAGGGGAGGACGACAGAGTGAGGAGAAGCAAAGGGCAAGCGGCGAGGAGCATTCAGATGGGGGGCCTCCCCCAGATGGACCGGGTCCTCTCCCTGTCTCCCCTAAATCTGAGATCTCAGACTCCCGTTGTCAGAGCTGACCACTGTTCCCCTTGTGTGCACCACTGGTTAGCATGTATTCATTTCTACATTGGGTGAAAATTATTTATGTCCATTGATCCACTCAGGGAACAACAGATGAGCACTTAGTATGTGCCAGGCACGCTGCTCACTGCCCTCAGAGAAGAAAACAAAACGAGCCAGATGTGATGCTCTTCCCCTGAGAAGCCCACATCTGGTCTTCTGGCCCTCCTAGACTGATGGGCCCTGGAGGGCAAGGACTCTCACTTCTTTATCTGTGTGCCCCCACCCCATCGAGCCCTGTGCTCTGCACTCACGGAAGCCCAGGCAGTGTTGGGGCGAGTGATTAAGAACCCCACTTCTCCGCCCACACATCTGCCCTCTCTCTGCCCGGGCCCTGGAGCCTGCCACGCCACACCGTCCCCATTCCACGGGCACGTAGCCCCATTCTGAACGTTACACCTCTGTTCTTGCTGTCACTGGCTCTAAAACACCCTTCCAGCCTTGCTCCCTGACCGCCTGTGGCTCCTTATTCTTCAAGCCCTGGTTTTCAGGTCACCATGGGAACGGCACCTGTTATTGGACTGTCTGGACCCCCCCACCTGCCCAAGTCTCGCTCTGTGATGCCCCCATTGCCCTGCATTCCTGTTCTCTTCTGATGCGTCCTGCCCGCTGTGCTGCTAAACTGTGAGCCCCTGTAGGTAGGGCCTGGACCTCAGCAACCTTTCTACCTCCAGCACTCCGTGGGATGCTTGGCAGGGAGCTGGCGCTCATTGTGGAATGTGGGCAAGCACAGAGCCATCTATGTTTGCCCAGATCAGGATAAAAGTGCACGTCAGCATTCAAGGTTCCCCCACAACCTCTCCCCATGAATACTTCTAGTATTTCCTCCCACTGCTCCCCAACACAAGTCCTCCATCTAGATGGGCTTTACACATCCCATGTCCATATTCTTGCCCACTCTGCTTGGTCTTTTCCGATGAATCTTGCCCTTCCTGCTCACCCTTCCAAGCCAGTCTCAAGCCCCATCTATCCCACCCCCCATTCCATGCAGCCTTTCCTGATCACAGGAGCCCTCCCTGCTCTCTCCCTGTTTGGCCTCCCATGTGGGCCTTATCATCAACTCCCTTCCACAATGACTTAAAACATCGCGTCCTGGCTTTCCTTCTGGGTGAGGGATAGAACTCTTCCCATGCGGCACTGTTTCTAGGAAGCAGATCATTCCTCAGTGCAGCAGAGTGTGTGGCTGGGGTCAAATCCCAGCTCTATCATTTACGACATGCGTGAGCTCAGGTAAACTCTTTAATCTTGCTGTATCTTAGTTTCCTCACCTGTAGAATGGGAACCAAATAGGACAGACCTGAGTTCCTTATAAAAACTAAATCCATTAAATTGTAAAAAGCACTCAGCATTGTGCCTGGCACTTAGTAGGTGATCAATGTGTCTTTTATTATTGCCGTCATTGCTATAATTATTACTATTAGCGATTTGTTGTGCTCTGATTTCATCCCTACCCTGCAACCTGTTGATTATATAATTGTAATTGGCTTCGCAACAAGAAAAGCCTCACTAATTTGTTGGCTAACATGAGAATCAGTCTGTGTATTAGATACGTTTCTCTTTGCAAATTAATAAGTTGACCTCCTAAATGTTATCTATCAATCTCTTATGAGTCAGGCTAGGTTAAATAGATCCCTAAGTCCAGTTCACCCCTGAATATACCAGCAACCTGGGGCCGAGGTCCTGCATCTTGGCAACCATACTAGGGAACCACCAACTTGGGGCTCTGCTTCTGCCACCAGCAAGGCTTCATGGGCCAGATCAGATTTTAGACTCGTTTTACTTCTTTCCGCAAGCTGGTTAAAATCTCCACACTTCAGTTTTTATCTGTAAAACAGGGATAATATAGTAGCACTCGCATCCCATGGGTTACCGTGAGGACTGGATGGGAGAATGAATGGAAATACCTAGACCAAAGCCTTGCACGATAACTGTTACCTCTCAGAACAGTTAATCATCATTCTACCTTGCCATACTTTCTCATTCTTACAGTCTGAAAAATACTTGACATTCACAAAACCCTTTCACATGCATTATCGTACTTCTCTCTGACAACCGTCCCCACCTAACAGAGAAGGAAACTGGGAAGGAACAGAGTCACTTTCATAAGGTCACACAGTTTGCAAATGACAAAGCTGGGACTCATACCCAGGTCGTCCTCCAAGTTGTGTCCTTTCCTTATAAAATATCTGCCCATCTGATAAATATCAAACAAACAAACAAACAAAAACCCTACTGTTTGTTTAATTAAACTTTAAAACTATTTTAGGGGGCGCCTGGGTGGCTCAGTCATTAAGCGTCTGCCTTCAGCTCGGGTCATGATCCCGGGGTCCTGGGATTGAGTCCCGTGTCGGGCTCCCTGCTCGGCAGGAAGCCTGCTTCTCCCTCTCCCACTCCCTCTGCTTGTGTTCCTGCTCTCATTCTCATTCTCTATCAAATAAAAAAATGAAATCTTAAAAAAAAAAACTGTTTTTGAAATTTTGAAATTGTGGCAGCACATTCTCATTCCTTCCATGTCCTGCCCGTGTGATCCTTTCTAGCCATACTGAGAAGATGCCCTGGTTTTCAATGCCCTGGATCAGAACACCAACCCGCTTGCTCTGTGGGGACTGACAAAAACAGGCCGGGAGGCTAAGAGCAGACCAGATTTTCTACATCCCTTGGGCTTCTTCACAGGGCCTTGGCCATCTCCACGGCATCTCCTAAAGAACAGGAATAATCGGCAGTGTTAGGACAGGCCTCAGACACAGCAGAGGGCCCCCTTCATCCTGATGGATGCTTGTGTGTCCCTGTGTGGTGTGGCAAGTTCTCAAGTCACAGAAGCTTGGAAAAAACCAAGCTCACTTGAGAGTCACAGATCTGGTTGCTTTTATGCTGTCTAGCTAAAATTAGACAGTCTCCTCTCTGGAGAGTCCCCACATCTGGACCCCCGAAACACAGATGATGGATGGCTATAGGCCTTGAGGGTGGAGACCCTGAAACAGGTTGACCTGGGTTGCCTCCCAGTGCTCTGGTGAGCTGTCCCTATGTTTAGGCCCATGGGTGGCCCAGTCATTGTCCAGCTTTCAACTAGTGCTCTATTTTGACTTAGAAACCGGACATTTCCATTGCCCTTATGACTTCTTCTTGAACTGAACTCATTACCATCCTCTCCTCAACATCTCCCTACCCCGACCAAAAATGTCTTAACTTCCTCATGTCTAACAATGATCCCAGCATTCTCAGGGTCTCCCAGACTCAAGACCCTGCAGTTGTTCTTAAATTCTTTTACTCTAATTCTCCAAATTCGAAGAGTACTAAGCATAGGCATAAATGAAGCACTAGGTGTAGACTTTGGTCATGGCCCTTCTCATTTCAGATTTGAATCTACAGGAGTTCCCAAATTTATCTCCCTAACAATGGAGTTCTTCCTAGTCAATCCTTCTAAATCAAAGACAGCAAACCTCTTCCATGAAGGGCAAGATAATAAATATTTTAGGCTTTGTGGGCCATACCGTCTCTGTTGTAACTACTCAACTCTGCTGTTGTACTGTAAGAGTGGCCATAGACAAATATGAATGAATGGGAGTGGCTGTGTTCTAATAAAACTTCATTTACAAAACAATGCCAGGCTAGATTTGCCCTATGGGCTGTGGTTTGCCAACCCATATCTTATATTGCTGTTGTATTAATCTTCCTTAAACACTGTAGTTCTTGGTATTTTGCAAAAGTATAATTAGGTCTAGAAATAAGACTGCAGTTCTAGTCTTCTGTAGCAGACATTGTTGATGGCCTGCCTCCTATTTCCTTAGCCCACCTCTGAGTACCTACAGCCTCAGATGACAGCTCCTGGGAACACTGATATCTTCCCCGCTGAGTCTACCTCTCTCTGCTTCACCACCCAAGGGTGTTCTGTAGTGTTCTGGGAGCTTGCTTAGCTTGTGTGCAAAGAAGGAGAAATACTAGGCCTTTAACACCCCAAAGAACAACCTCACCAATGGGATGTGAATTGGTATATAAATATAAGACTTGCCCATCCCTTGGGAAGACAGTTTTGAGGTGCATTCTGTGTGGATCCACAGAAGGTCCTATTGAGAGCCAATTGCCCACAACAGTAACCCATCAATCAACTTACCTTCATCAGCTTTTCTCCCACTGCTGTCACATTTTCTCTACCCCCTTGGTTGCTTCCTAGGATCTTTGTGTCTGGGACTAAACTAAGATGTCTCCTAATTCAGGACATTTTCTTCTCATTTTATCTCCCTTCATAAGAGTCTACAATGGCACTTTTACTTCTGACAACATGACAGACTAAGCATTCTAAAAATATCTTCTGTATTACTCAGCCATAAAAATGGATGAGATCTTACCATTTGTGACAACACGATTGGACCTAGGGAGTGTGTTATGCTAAGTGAAGTAAGTCAGACAGAAATATAAAAACCACATGATTTCACTTATACATGGAATCTAAATCACAAAATAAATGAATAAACAAACTAACCAAAAGCAGAATTAGACCTATAAATACAGAGAACAAACTGATGGTTGCCAGAGGGGAGGATGTGGAGGGATGGGCAGAATGAATGAAGGGGAGTGGGAGGTACAGGCTTCCAGTTATGGAATGAGTAAGTCACAGGGATATAGTCAGTAATATCATAATATTATTATATGGTAATGGAAGGTAGCTACACTTGTGGTGAGCATAGCATAGCATATAGAGCTGTTGAATCACTATGTTGTACACCTGACACTAATATAATATTGTGCATCAACTATACTTAAATAGAAAATTAAATTAAATTAAAAGTATAATATCTTCTAACCCTTAATTAATTAATTAATGTGGCTTTGTTATGAATAGGAAATGGGATGCTAGGCCTTGACCTTATTCAAGGTTGAGGCGCTACACCCAAGACTTCCACATAAAGCTATATCCTCAATGAAAGGACAAACTGAAGAAAAAAATACAGCCTTCTAGCAAAGGAAAAATGTCTCTGTGGTGGCTTTATATATTTTTTATATATATAAAATAATATTCCCTTAGAATTCATAACCTAGATCTATTTTCACTGGGGTCAGGCGTTTGGATTCATACTACCCACATGTAAAAGAAATGTTAAGCTGATAAATTAAATGAAAGTTGTCCAAGTTTGGTAGTGACCCAGTGCCAAACAGAAGCAAATATAAACCCTTCTGAAAAAAAAGTCCTCAACACAGACCCCATAGATTATGTTCAAGCAAATAAGAGCTCAAGCAAAAAATTATCAAACAAAAGGAGAAACAAGCTACCTTAAGCCTACATCAGCAAATGAAAAATGACCCCCTCGAAATTTGAATATTGGGTTATCAGAGAGTGAATATGATATAACTAACTATGTAGTGTTTAAAGAAAATAGATAAAATTGGGAGAATGAACAAAATACAAGAAAGGTTCAAAAATGACAAGGAAAAAAATTTTAATTGAAATTCAAAATACAATCATTGAAATTAAAAACTCAATGCAAAGGTTAACATCAGACTAGACACCCCTGAAGAATAAATTAGTTAAGTGGAAGAGAGCTGATGATTTATGCAGAACCTAGCATACAGTTAGGAGATGGAAAATATGAATGAAAAAGAGGTCAAGAAACATAAAGGATGGAAATTAGAAGGCATAGCACATGTTCAATTAAAGTTATAGAAACAGAAATTGAAAGAGAGACAATATTCAAGTAATAATGACTAAGATTTTTCCAGAATATGTGAGACATAAATCTATACATAAAGGAAGCACAACCATACACAGTATAAATGAAATGAAATGCATACCTATGCACCTTGTAGTGAAACTACAGAACAGCAAAGCCAATTAAAACATCTTTTTAAACATCCAAAAGACTGATTACCAAAAATAAAAATACAAAAGAAGAAATCAATAATTAGACTAGCAACAGACTCCTCACTTGTGACAATGGAAGTCAGAGTATAATGGAATATAGTCAATGTGTAGGGGGGGAAAACTGTCAATCTTGAACACTGTATCCAAAAGATTTGTATTTCAAGTTCCTTTCAGATTAAAAAAATTAGTTTTCTGCCAAGATATCCTCACTGAAAGACTTAATTTAAGAAATAAAATAATCCCAGAAACCAATGCAATGAAAGAAGGAACTGTAGGCAATGCAAATGATAATATGTGTATAAATTAAATATAGTTTAAATATAATATAAACATATTGTATATGGTCTTATATAATAGAAAATATAATATACAAATTTAAAGCGTAATATGTATGTAATAAAATTAACCCCAAAAGCAATATACTCTGAATATAAAATTCAAAATAATGGTCACTCTTGGGGAACAAGGAAGATAACTACAGGGAAGGAGAACACAGAGGGCTTCAGGGGTATTGATTTTGTTCTAATTTTTAAGTAGAATAGGAGGTACACAGCTTTTATTTTGTTCTTTATACCTTATAATTACACACACGTGTGTATTTGTATAAATGAAATATTTCATTAAAAGTTTTAAAATTTCAAAAAAGATCAACAGTGGCTCCATATTGTTCCATTAAGTTCAAGCTCATCAGCCTGGCATTTTAAGCCTTTCCCCAGTTGGGTACAACTTCTCTCTCACTCTTGCCCAATATAGGTTCCTTCCTCTAGAGGGAATTCCCTATTGCCATCCTTCTGCTCTTCATCGACACTACCAGATTAATTCACATCTCCAAGACTTTGCTCATTTTGTCCTTTTCATCTTTTCTTCTATCTACAATGCAAACTCTATAGTTCCCAGAAAAAAAATAAAAAATAAAACATTTCCCCTACATGAAGCCTTCCTGAATTTACCCCAGGACACAGAGATCTCTCAAAAACATGAAATACTTCTGGGACTAGTGAACTCTGTCTGCCACACACTCTTGGTGTTCAATGTGGGTGGAAGTCTTATCTTCTAACTAGCCAGTGAACTCCTTGAGCGCAAACAGTTCTCATTAAGAAATGTCTGCCCAAGACTCAGGCCAACTAAGTTCATGCCTCAACAAAAATTACAAATTATCTTTAAGATTCTTCACAGACAACAAATATATGAATGGCAAGGGTGTACTGAGTTGAATTAGGTCTTCAAGGTCCACAGCTAGTTCTTTACATGGTCAGAATGCAAACCTAAGTCTCTTGACTCTCATTCCAGTGCTCTTCTCATTTCCCAATGTGCTCATTTATGTGATCTTAGAAGTTATAAGGTTGTTTTCTCTTCTGAAACCTCACAAAGAGGTTTGTGATAAAGTAGCAATTAACTAATACCTTTGCCAATAGATACTTGAGAACTATGGGATGTTCGTTCATTATCAACTTATTCATTCAGCAAATATTTATTGAGTGCTTATGTGGCAGGCATTGTCCTAGGTGCTAGGGATGTTCTAGTTAAGGGAGTCTTGACAATAAAGTAAACAGGTCAAATATATTTTAATGTCAAATGTTGATGCATGCTATGCAGAAAACTAGAGGGAAGGGCATTAGCAGTGTCCAGAGGTCAAGATGGACATCTCAGGGTGAGCAGAGAAAGTTTTCCTGAGAAGACAACCTTTGAACACAAGCACCCAAAGAATGGAAGCAGGAATAAGGGAAGAATGAAAGAAAGTAGAAAGAAAGAATGATTGCAAAGTGAGTTACCAGGAGCTCTTGGATAGCCTCCCAGTCCTGATTCCTTGGTTTTTCCTGGACCCAAGAAGATAACAAGGACAGAGAGCAGGCAAGACTCTTCTGCAAGGTGAAGAAGTCACAGGTCTGGCAGAACTGATTAGCAAGCTGAGCTGGAAGATAGCAAATCCTGCCTCCCGGGAAGTAAACAACAGAAATAGAGGGTTTATTTCTTTTTAAAGATTTTATTTATTTATTTGACAGAGATATAGCGAGAGAGGGAACACAAGCAGGGGGGTGTGAGAGGGAGAAGCAGACTTCCTGCCAAGCAGGGAGCCCAATGCAGGGCTTGATCCCAGAACCCTGAGATCATGACCTGAGCCGAAAGCTTAATGACTGAGCCACCCAGCACCCCAGAAATAGAGGCTTTAAGGACCAGGGTTTCCTGCTCTCATAGCAGACTTTTAATTCCTTGGATTCTTTCTCTCTCATATAGATTTCACACACACTACACACACACACACACACACACACGTGTGCATGCACACACATCAGTTCCTAACAGAATATCTGACAAGACACTCCCTCACTGCTTTTGGAAGTTTTGAGGCAAACTCTTAGGACTTCCATGATTTCACCAGGTTACTTATGGGGGGAATATAGCAAGGCCAAGGAACTTGGTTGGGAGGTTGGGGGAAGAGCTGTTTGAATACACAGAGTATGAAATCCTATCACTAAAACAAACAACCAAAAAAGCTATGGAAAATAATTCTATCAAATTAGCTAGAAATTCCCTGAGATTAATCTGTCTCTGGAACTCAGCTGGGTCCCCCTAATGTCATCTAGGAAGGTCTAAGACACTAATGAGACTGCACTATCTCACCTTTCATCCATCCTCTGAATCAACATGGGCCTCCTCCTGTATTTTCTATGGAAAGCATGGTTTTTGGAGTCAGACAGACCTGGGTTTAAATCCCAGTTCTTTGTGGTACAGAAACTTGTTTTTAGGCTTAATTGTCTTAACTGTTTGTTTTTTTTTTTAATCACTGCACAATCTCTCCCACCTACTGTATATTCCCAGAGACAGATCTTGTTTTCTTGAGTATGTTTCTCAATAAGCCACTTCGTGAGTCCTCTTAGGGGCATTCTTGAGTAACAATGGATGGTCCCAAGCTATTTCCTAGGAGCTTTCTGTTTCTCTGTCTCATACAGCCTTTTAAAACCCTGTCATCCCAAGAAATTCAGCTCTGGCTCAGCTTGCATACCATGTTCAGCAAAACAGAAGTTTCAATCTCCCTGTTTCACTGTCCCAGCTAATGACTCCCATCCTCAAGGCTGCCCCTCAGGGTTTGAGGTGGCTGTGGAGTTCTAGCCATCCCATCTGTGTTACAGCCAAGGAGGAAAAGCAGAAGGTAAACGAGGGGCTCCTCCAGACTGAGTCATTCCCCTTCAATACCCCCTTCCAGAAGTGCCACCTACATCTCACTGGCTAGCACTCCGTTACAGAGCCACACATCACTGCAGGAAAGGTAGCAACATGTCCTGTTAAAAGTGAGGACTTGTTATGAGGGAGAAAGGGAGAATAGATGTTTGAGTGGGCCACCAGTGGTCTCTGCCAAAGTGCTAGAAGCCACCATTCAGGCACATGGAGATGGAAGTCACCCACACATGGATCCCACATTAAATGAGGATCCCATACCCTCATGCCTTGGCACCTTTGCCCAGGCCCATCACCAGCCTGGAGGATTTTCTGCCCTTTTTAGCTAACTCTAGTCTTTCTTTGAAACACCACTGCTATGCTACCTGCAGAAAATTTTCCTTATCCAACACTCTGTTCCCCTACCCTTACTCTCTGTTTTTGCTTATTGCAGTACTTTTCATATTCCTTGTACTTCTGTCTTTACTGAGCTAACCAGAATAAGAATACATCCCTATGCTATACTAAGTGCCGGTCAATTTATGTATTCCTATTATTTCTCTCCTTTTCCCCCCTTATTCTTCCTTGCTGCCCATTTTTCTCTCCATATCTTTCTTTCTGTCATTCCCTTGCCTGTTCCTTGGGCCTGCCAGGGACATCGAAGGTAGGTCACCATGGAGTTCCACTGATGGTCTATAAGGCCAAAGAGTATCCTGATCCTAAATCCATTATATCAAAGCTTCAAAGCCAGAAATGGGTCACTAGTGGGCCTAAAAAGTCAGTACAGCTCCCAATATGTCTTAACTTACTCTTAGGAAAGAACTTAATGCTCCAGGAGAATCTGGTCCAAACTACGCCATTTCAATGACCTTGACCTTGAGAAATGACAGTTTCCCTTATAGGACATCATGACAAAGAGTGTGTCAAGGTACCAAAAAAAAAAAAAAATGCTGCGTCCTTTGCAGAGTGCATGTAGATTTTACATGAGCTATGTGCGTTCTTGTGTCACCTTGAATAGCTTCTCCCAGCTGGGTCTTCAAGGTCACACTTCCATTGTTGAGACAGATCACCAAGGAACTGGGAAAACTTCAGTCAGGAAAAAGCAATTGGGACACAGGCCTTCCTTCCCTAAGCCCTTCTGGACCAGAAGGTCCCTACTTGTCCCTCAGTGTCATATCTTAGAGGTGGCCTATAGCAGGGGTGGGGGCAGGGGTGATAGAGATAGTGATGAGGGCTTGCTACAAACATCCCACGAAGAAAGGCCTAAAAGCATGAAGGAGAAATTCTCTGGTAAGACAACCTGAAACAATGAAGAGCAAAACACTTCTTGCTAGGCAGATTATCAGATTTCATATCAATTTCTAGGTTTATCTCCCCTTTATTTATTATACTCAATCCTTTTGTAAAGTCATGTTTAAATGACTTTATCTTTGTGGGATCTACAGTATAAAGAAAGAGATCTCAGGTCAATACATGACCCAGGGGTGAAAGTACAAATAGTTTCTTCTTCCTCCTTCCCATCCCCCCAGGTGAAGGTAGTAGCTGAAATTATCATTGCTGAGGAAACAAGAAGTATTTACTTTTCCAAGGAAAGGTGACAATCTATAGCGTAAGAAAAATAAGACAAAATTGCCTGCTAAAGAACTAACTAGGGTACGGTGGAAAACACCTAATATTTTGATCAAAAAATCTGGGTTTGGACCTCTGTCCAGCCACTTACCGACTCAGAACCAGCTACTTAAGCTTCCTGAGAACCAGTAAAAGAGGAATTATAAAATCGACTTCAGAATGATGTCATAAAGATTGAATGAGATTTCAAACTGTAAATATAAATAACATGTCTCATATTAGAGTAGGTATCTATAAATACACTTTTGAACCTGACTCAGACCCTGGAAGAGCAAATACCAGAGCAAGGACTCATAGCCCTTTCCTAAAGCTAGTTATTTTGCCTTCTGTCTGGAACATCATTCTCTCTTCCACCCACCCCCCAAGTTAGTTTGCTCCTCTTAAATACTTCAAGATATTGACATGATGTCACATAGCTCCTATCAATACATTCATATTGAGTACCTAATACTAAAGTACACTCCCAAGCATTGATAGGGAATGGGGGTGGCCTGGCAGGATAGAGTCAGCTACCCGAGATTTACTATATTCAGGACCTTACAGTTTATGTGGAAGGTAAGACTAAGCTACTAGAGAGCAGCAGCAAACAATAGCCCTCATTCCAGAGTTTGGGGAGCCAACGTGGTGTTTCTGCCAAGTTGCCAAATATGTCTACTCTTTTTATATATTCAGGAACAAGAAGGAAAACTACGGAGAGGATCCACGGGTACACTGAGAGATGCACCCATGTGAGATGGATTTATGCCAAAACTTCATTTATCACCTGATCACAGTAAGTTCCCACTTTGAATAGTGAATCACAGTAGCATTTGGGGACCCAGTTACCAGTGCCAATTCAGAGCCAATTCTGTGTGTAGTAAATCCTCAAAAGGTCTGAAGATTTCCATTTACCTAGTGCACACTAAGTCTAGGAAATGGCCCAAGGCCCCTTTGAGAAAGGCTTAGAGGAATATTTGCAGAATACGGTTGTAGCAGGGTTGCATGTTCATCCTCAAGGGAGGCCAGCCTCCCCTTCATTCAAGATTCTCAGGCTCTGTGACCTGGCTTATGCCTGAAGAGTAAGAAGCTAAGGCTCTATTGTGCCCAGTCAAATTAAGTTCTGGACATCAGATCTAGAGTGTAAGTTACAAAGCAAAATTACCTCCCAATCTCCTTCTAGAATTCCCTACTGCAGAACCTAATAGGAACACAGATGACAAAGAAGAAAGATGGTTAGCAGAGTGATAACCCTGGCATTACAGAGCAGAAACTACAAGGGTATACTTAGAAATCAAAGGCAGCAGCTTAATAACTAGTACAAATACGTCTTACTAAAACTGACACAAGAAAAATAGAAAACCTTTATGTTCTGACCATTAGATAAATTTGAGCACAAGTCAAAAGTATTCCTATAAAGCAACCTACAAACCCAGATGGTTTCATTGGCAGGTGCTACCAATTAGTCAAGGAAAAAATAATTCCAATTATACACAACCTTTTGCTAACTCATTATATGAAGCTAGTATAACTTTTATATCAAACTCAACAAGGATAGTATAGAGACAAGTATATTTCTATTTCATTCATGAGCATAGATACAAAAATCCTAAACAAAATGCTAGTAAGATGAATCCAGCAACATATAAAAATGGATAATAAATCTTACCAAATTGGATTTATTCCAAAAATGCAAAGTTGATTACATGTTAGAAAATCAATTAGTGCAACCCAACACAATAACATGTTAAAGAAAATATAATCCAAAAATCTCAATAGATGAATTTTAAAAAAGTACCTGATAAAATTTAATGTCCATTCATAATTTTTTTAAAATACTTTGAGTGCTTGGAAGTAATTTTTCTGGTATGATAAAGTTTATCTATTTAAAAAATTATAGATAATATAGTACCTACGGGTTAAACTCTGAAAGTTTTCCCTTTGAGATATGTACCAAATGAAAGATTTTTCTATCACCATTTCTTTTCAATATTGTATTAGAGGTGCCAGCCCATGCAATGAGGCAAAACAGAGAAATAAAAGGGATACTGAAGAAAAGAAGAAACAATACTGTCATTATACACAGATAGTATGATTGTGTACATTAAAAAATCTCAACGAATCTGCAAATTAATTCTTTGAATTAATAAGAAAATATCAAGGTTCATATATATATATATATATATATATATATATATATAATCAAGATACAAAAATCAATGATACAAACCACTCTGAAATAAGACAGTAGTTTCTTTTGGACTAACATTCCCACAGATAACATTTATAAGATACTTAAAAACCAGCTATTTAAGGGTATAGAGGGCAACCAAAAGCAGTCAGAAACTGGTGAAGAATCAAACTTTGAAATAAGGAAATTGCCCTCAGTCTGTTTTTGCCTGAGGATACTCTACGGTCTATAGAACATGAGACATCTAGATGTCAAACAGAAAGCTTCTGGCTTACTGGCTTAAAGAGTCAGGAATTGGGCTTCCACAGCAGCTGAAAAATAAAATGAAACTTCTGGAAAAGAGTGGAGCATGAGGAAAGCCTCCAAATCTACACATAATTCCACCTAAATCCTTGACCAACCCCTGAACTTCACATATATGGGGGAGAATCTCAGGAGACCAGTGGGAAACAACAGCTGCATGGCTGAAAGAACTGAGCCTGAGCAAGGATTTCAATATTGCCTACTCCAGAAGAAACAGTTTGGAGTTTCAGTCCAGCCAAGTTAACTACTTGCTAGAAAAAAATAAACATTCTTCAAAGGAAGATAAAGGATATGCAGTCTGTACAACTTATCATTAACAAAGTCTAGTGTACAATAAAAAAATTACTAGACATTGGGGGGGTGGAGGAATAAACAGAAGAATGTGACCTAAGTCAAGAAAAAAAAATGTTGTCTATATAAGCCAAACTCTACACGTCCCAGATGTTAGCATTAACAGGAAAAAAAAAAAAAAAAAAACAACTTAAAGAAATTATTATAAATATAATCAAAGACTTTAGGGAGCTAACTTCATAATGAATAAACAGATAGGAATCTCAACAGAGAAATGGAAACCATAGAAAAGGACCAAATGGAAATTTAAAATTAAAATTACAGTATCTAAAATGAAAAGATGACTAGATAGTCTTAACAGCATATTGGGGACAGTAGAAGATAGGTCCAACAAGCTTATGGATAAATCATTAGAAAGTATCAAATCTGAAGAAAAAAAGAAGAAAACATTTTTGAGAAAGGACTAAGATATCAATGACCAGCAGGAAACTATCAAGAAGTCTGACATTCATGTAATGAGAGTCCCAGAAGGAGAGGGGGAAAAGACTGGAGAAGAATAAATATTTAAAGAAATAGGAGGAAAACTTCCCAAATTTATGTTAAAAACATAAATCTACACATCTACTAAGGAGGTCAGCAAATCCTATGAAGGATAATTCCTATGAAAACCACATGTAGGTGAATTATAGTAAAAATGTTGAAAACTAATGATAAATTGATAATCTTGAAAGCAGAAGGAAATGATATATTGCATACAGAGAACGAACAATAGGAATTATAGCTGAGTTTCTCATAAAAAAAGCAATGTAAGCCAGAAGACCATGTAAAGACATCTTTAAATGTTCAAAAGGAAAAAAAAAAAAATCTATCGTCCCAGAACTCTAAATCAAATGAAAATACCTTTCAAAACTGAAAACTGCTAAAATTTTTAGGACGAAGAAAACTGAAAGAATTAACCAGCAATGAACCTGAACTATAAGAAATGTAAAAAGTTCTTTAGATTGGAAGGAAATGATACCATATGAAACTAGGATTTACTGGAGAGAATAAAAGCACCAAAAAAGGTTAATAGTGGATTAACATAACAGAGTATATTTTTGTTTCTTTCTTTTAAAATCCTTTTAAAAGTATGTAACTGTTTTTTAAAACAAAATATGACACTGTATTATGGGATCCATAACATATGCAGATGTAATATATATAAAGCATCAATAGTACAAAGGACTCAGGAGCAAGAATTAATATATACTCTTGCAAGATGCAAATTTTATGTGAAGGGATAAAATATTAATTCTAAAAATACTCTGATAAGTTGAGGATGCATATTTTAATCCTTACAGAAACCTCTAAGGATACAAAAGAAAGAAAGGTGGGAAAGGGAGGCAAGGGAAAAGGAAAGGGGGAGGAGGAGGAGGAAAAAGGGAGAGAGGAAGGCAAACATGAAGGAAGGAAGAAAGGACGGAAGAAAGGAACAAAGGAGGGAGGGAGTCTTGGCTTTGATCTTCCCAAAAGAAGGCAGGAAAGGAAAAACAAAGAAAGCAAAAGCAAGTGGAATAAATAGACAACAAATGACAAATGGTGGTGCTGCTAAATTAAACCCTATCAATAATTACATTAAATGTTAATTGACTAAACACTCCAATTAAAAGACAGAGATTGACAGTCTAGATTTTAAAAGTAAGTTTCAACTATCTGCTGTGCATAAGAGATGTGTTTTAAATGAAAAGACACAGATAGGTTGAAAGTAAGATGACAGAAAAAGATATACCATGTAGACACTAATCATAAGAAAGCTAGAGAGTCTGTATTAATAACAGATAAAATGGATTTCAAGAGAAGTATTACCAGAAATAAAAAGTGACATTTCATAACGATTAAAAGATCAATTAATCAGGAAGAGATGACAATCGTAAATCCCTATGCACTTAATAACAGAATTTTAAGATACATGAAGCAAAAACGCACAAAATAAAGGAAGAAATAGATATATCCATGAAAATTGAAGGTTAACACTGTTCTCTAAGCAACCATAGAACAACTAAACAAAATAATAGAAATATAGGAGATCTGAACAACACTATCAACCATCTTCATCTCATTATCATTTATAGAACACTCCACCAATGACAGAAAAATATACACTTTTCCAAAGCCACATGGAACATTCACCAAAATAAATCAAGGCTCAATATATTTCAAAAACTTGAAGGGGAATTTGTGCAGCAGCATACCTTCAGGTCTAGCACAGGAATGTGCATACATCATCATTGTATTGTAATTTAATATAATAATTTTGGAGTCTATACATATATATGTACGTACATATACATACACATACATACATGCATATTTATAAATATGCATATATTTTTATGGGATAAAGCAAATGGAGCAAAATGTAAACAACTGATGAATCTGGTATAAAGATATATGGAAATTCCTTGTACCGTCCTTACAACTTGTCTGTAATTTTAAAATTATAACAAAATCTTTTCAAAGTATCCCTATCTACCAGCAACAGGAAATGAAATATTTTAAAAGGTAACCATTTATAGCAAAGTATCTGAGAATGAGTCTTTATGGGGAGAATTATAAAACTTTGTCAAGAGACTTCGAAGAAGATCTAAATTGAGAGTTACACTATATCCATTAACTGTAAGAGTCAATATTATGAAGGTTTAAATAATCCCAAATTGTTTTGTAGATTTGGTAATATTTAAATCAAACTTCCAACAAAATTTTTTTAGAACTTGACAAGTTGATTCTAAAATTTATACAAAAATGCAAAAAGACAAGATTAAGCAAAACACTCCAGATGAGGAAGAAAAGGTGGGAGGACCTGCTCTACCAGATAGTAAGACATCATAAATCTTCAGTTATTAAGGTTTTATAATATCAATGCAGGGATAGACCTCCATGTATGGATTTTTGAGAGATGACAGAGATATCATTGTAGATCAATGAGAAATGAATGAATTTGCCAACACATGACCCATATGAAAATATGCTCAACATCATTAGCCACCAGGGAAATATAAATTAAAATACAAGGTATCACAGCATACACTACAATGGTTAATATTAAAAAGACAGAATATACCAACTGCTCACAAGGGTGTGAAGCAACCAGAACCCTCACAGGCTAATGGTATGAAAAGTGCAAAATGGTAAAACCATTTTAGAAAGCTGTTTGGCGGTTTCTTTAATCCAACCTGAATTATTCCTGTGGTTCCTGTGGTTTTTGTGTATAAAGCTGGTTGGTGGTTTGACTTATAAAGTCAAAATTATACCTACTGTATGACCCAGCAATGCCACTCCTACATAATTTAGCATATGTCTTGGAAGCTTTGTTAGTAATTGCCAGGGGCACCTGGGTGGCTCAGTCAGTTGAGCAGCTGACTCTTGATTTCGGCTCAGCTCGTGATCTTGGGGTCCTGGGATCGAACCTCACATTGGGCTCCATGCTCAGAGGGGAGTCTGCTTGATGATTCTCTCTCTCCCTCTGCCCCTTCCCCCACTCACGTGCTCTCTCTCTCTCTAATATAAATAAGTAAATCTTTAAAAAAAAAAACACTGCCGAAAACTGGAAACATTCCAAATGCCCATCCACAGAAGAATGGATAAACTGTGATCTGTTTATACACAGAATACCACTCAGCCGTAAAAAGGAACAAACTACTAACATCCAACAACACAGATGAATTGTAAAAGCGTTCTGCTAAGTAACTAAAAGAAACCAGGCAGAAAAGAGTATTTTCTGGATCATTCCATTTACCAAATATCTGGAAGAGACAAACCTATAGCGACAGAAAACGGATCCATGATGGGGGAGGGGACTGAGGGCAAAGTTTTGAGGGTGATGAAAATGTTCTATGTCTTGATGGTGGTGGTGACCCATGATGGTATACAGTTGTCAAAAGTCATCAAACTCCACTCTGAAAGAATGAATTCTATTGTATGTAACTTATACCTCAATAAATCTGATTTCTGAAATTGTAACTAAAGAAAAAAGCCACGATGAGAGCGCCTTAAATATGGACCAAACTGGCAAAATACCAGGTCTGTTGATATCAAATTTTGCCAAGGATGAGGAGCCGCAGGAACAGTCGCAGACTGGGTTGTCAAGAAGCAGGCTCTGAGGTGGAGCCCGGTGTGGGAGAAGTTCATAATAAAAGGATGGTGGAAAAAACAGAAAAAAAAAGTCGCTAAGGCACAGGCCTGCCAAAGCTCTGATGGGGCGATCGGGAGTGAGTGTTGCTCATAAGACTGGCCCCACAGTGATGCAGAATGGCCCCGCCATTTTTCTCCTACCCACAGCCCTGGGATCCAGGCTGTCCCGGGAAGGGCGGGTCCCTGGGCAAAGGCAGCTCTGCAGTGGAAACAGGCCCTGCAGGAGCTGAGCAGGTCAGCAAGTCGCCCTGGAAGAAGGGTCTGTGCAGCCCACCTTCAGGTCTACCATGGGAACGAGCACACTCTACTGATGGTGTTGTGACTTAATACAACCATTTTGGACACCAGTTTGATCAAGCTGAAGATGTGCATGCCCGATGATCCAACATTCCATCCTCGGGGTGTAGCGTCGTGAAATGCATTCCCGTGCATCCTGAGATAAATGCTCATCACAGCACTGTCTGTAACAGCCCCAAACTGGAGACAACTCTAAAATTCATTTTGTAAATTACAATATATTCATAGAGTGAAATCATCAATAAATTATTTTATATCAATATATACATATAAAATGTATACAACGTATATATTGCCAAGAATGAACGAGATATAGCAACAAGTCACAAAGGTGAATCTCACTGACATAATGTTGAGCAAAAAGAAGGCACAAAAGAATACCTCCAGCATGATTTCCTTTATACAAAGATTTCAAATTGGCAAAGCTAAACCCTATGGTTTGGGAATGAATATATAAATTATAGATCTAGGAAGTAACGTGGTGAAATGGGTTTCACAGAAGTCAGGTTAGTGGTTACTATGGAGGGAGGGGAGGGGGTGCTCTGATTAGAATAGCATGTTCGGGAAAGTTACCAAAATTTTACCATCCATGGGTGTTCACTTTATAATTATTAGTCAAGCTATACATATACGTTTGAGGTACTTTTCTTTGTGCGTGTTGTATTTCACAAGAAAAATGAGGGAAAATGGGATGTACGTAATGGTTAAAGGAAATAAGCAAGTTTGCCTGAAAAAGAGAGGCTTTAGGGGTCATATAATGGTTATCGATCATCTAAGAGCTGCCCCACAGGGCCCAGCTAGGACCTTTGAGAGAAAGAATTTTCTAATGATTCAAACACATGAAATGGGCCTCCGGGCTCAGCCATTCCTGGGCCTGTGCAATCCAAGGCTGGGGTGAGTGGCCTGGGACAGAGGGCAGGCCAGGGGCTCTCAACCTGTCTTCCAGCTCTGAGGTCTCAGGGACAAAGGAAGAAGTGGGAGCAAAGGCTGATGGGAGCCAGCAATAAAAGAACAAAGAATGAAAGAGCACATGTTTATTTTTAAAACAAATGTCAGTTCATGGATCCTTGCCGTAGGAGTGAATTCACCCTGCCGCGTCTCCTTCAAAGCACCTGCTGCTTGTACATAGGCAGAGTGCAGTTTTTAGCTGATCCTGTTCTGCTGGTGGCCCTCTGGGCTCTGGGTCCTCGGGGATGCCCAGCGTCTCCTCAGGAGAACAGCACTGGGGCTGCCCGAGATGGTTCCATCTGAGATTCTACGAGGGCTTGTCTTCCGGACCCATTCCCAGGTGGATCACCACCCGGAAAAATGAAGAGCCGAGAGACGCCAGGCAAGGAATACCAATAATGCTGCTGTTGGTAATGTCATGCTAAGGAGCCCTGACCATGTGTTCTGCATACATTTTCTCATTTAAATAATCAAACTCTGCGTATGCCTTCCACCCATCCTGCCATACTGACCATGACTCAGAAGATTAATCCGCCCCTGTGTGCCACAGCAATCAGGAAAGGTCCGGCAGGAGGTGAGTACTGGTGGAGGGGAAGGGCACCTGGTCCTTATTCCAAGAGGACCAGCCTGCTGTCTCTCACTGCCTAGCCCCCTCATTTCCTTGGGTGCTGCCTCCCTTGCTTATCCATTATAACCTCCCCCATGCCCACGGTATAATAACTCACATTAATAGAGCACGTCCTGTGGGCGAGATACAGAACCAGAAGCAACTCATGTATTTCATTTATTCATCCTAACACTGCTTTACTGATGAGCAAACCAAAGCTCGGGGTAGTTAAGTAACCTCCACAAGGTCACATAGCTTGTAAGACCAGGGGAGACTTCAAAAGACCTCATATCCCCAGTGCTTTATTATATACTGATTTCCCCTCCAACCTCCCACTTCTGCCCCCCGACCTTCCTAACGGACAAATTGACCTCACGTTTTCTCAAGCAAAGGCCCCCCTGACCTTCCAGGTCAAGTTCTTTCTTGTCTTGCCTATTAATCGGCATCACCTCACTTGACTTCCTTAATAAAACCAAGGCCTGTTCTCCATCCTGCCCCCTAACAAATACTTCTTACCCGTTGCAAAATGTAATTCTTGCCGTTTCTCCCTACGCCCTTTTTTCTGCTTAATTTTTGTGAAACCCTGGACAGACCATGAGTCTCTTTTCCACAAAGGCTCATTCTCTATTTGCTTAGGGAGCAGCTGACAGAGCATGGGGGCTACAGGTGTTCTGACCCCATACTGGTCAGAGTGAGCGAAACCCATAAAAACTCGTTGAGTCCAAGGGCGTGGGAGAAAACTATTTTCAAGAGTGCGCATGTGCAGGTGCATGAGTTTCCAGCTGCTAGGGACCCGCTGGGTGTGCGAGGAAGGGTCCTGGGTCAGCGGGGCAAACTCTCAGCTCTGCGCGGCAGGCTCTCCCCAGTGGGGAAGCTAACCCCCCCCATTCCCCGGGTCCGCCACCCAAAGCCCAGGTTCGCCTTCTTGGAGATCGCCACAACCCCGATCGGGCCCTGAATCACGCGTGACTCACTTGTCAGCCGATTTCTCTGCAGAAAGCTCTTAGCAGTTAATTTCTGGCTAATTTATTATCCTTCAGCTTAGCCCTACAGTGCCATTAGCCAGGAGCCTGACACGACTGAGTGAAATATTGTCTAATTTATTATCTTATTACTCCTCTGGAACAGGATCAATTAATTACCCATTAAAGTATTTCAGCTGCGTTGATTTATTAGGGGCCCTCTGCATTTTAACAGATGATTAGTTATACATGTTTGTTTGCTTGAAGAGCAGAGACTAGCAAATGAATAGAGGCGATGGAGGAAAGAGAGGGGAGAGGGAGTCCGTGCAGCAGGAGGCAGCTAATGGATCTCCTCTGACTCGGTGAAAATGGAGCAGTCAATGACAAGAATTATCGACTCATTCACTTGCGGTTTTGAGATAACCATATGTACAGCGGAAGGGGAGGAGGGGGAGAAAAACCCTCACTCAACTGCTTTTTCCATTCAATAAATTCGCTCCAGAATATATTGGATTGGGGTTTGATGGCTATTTCGTGTTTTGCAGAGTGCTGACACTGGTATGATTCAGTAATTATTGTTTCTTTTAAGTTATTGCTGTAATTTTGCTCTCTGAGATCCCAATCAATTTCTGCCTCTCAAGGGCACGCTTGAAAAGCGATATTTGAAAACAGCCCTCTGATAGATTGTGCTGCTAGACAGTGGCTGAGACAAATAGCCTAATCTGGCACAAATTAGCTTGGCTTCCACAGATAGTTTTATACAGCGATGTAAATTATATTGTCAGGCCTAGTCACTTTCCTGCTTAGAGTGCAGCTAACAAGGAACCATGGAGACATTATTGGTGCGGCCGTGTATTCCCCGGGCTGCTGCAAAGCCATTTGTAAGGGGCGAGAGAGAGAAAGAGATCGAGAAAGGGAGAGAGAGAGAGAGAGAGAGACTTGGGGTAACAAAAGCAAGGTAGTCAAGCAGAAGTGAGCTAGAACAAGGAGGCGTGGAGGAAGCCCCGAGTCCTCTTGAGCAGGACGGACTAAAGCACCGCACAGGGAGGCTCCCGAGCGCGAGCTGGGCGGGTCCACTCGGTGGGAGAGACGGGGAGGGAGGGAAAAGCTCTGCTGGGCGGGCTGCAAGCCAGAGAGGCAGGGCTGCGTTGGGAAGCAGCACGGAGAGGAGCAGACCCGAACCCCATCCTCCTCTCCGCCTGGAGAAATGGTTTGCGCTGGCCTGGACGCGGGCGAGGGCCGGGGAGCTGAGCTGAGCAGAGCTGGAGAGGAGCGTGCTGAGCGGAACGGGCGCCCCGGCTGCATGGCCACCCTGCGCTGTACGGCAGGATGAGCTGACCGGCTCCCCCCACCGAGGGGCCAGCCCCGGGCCCCGTGAGCACCCAACACGGCTCCGTCCTCGGCATCCTGGGGGAGGTGGGAGTTTGCTGGGCTGGGAAAGAAGCCTGCCTCCAAGGTGCCCTTCGTGTGCCAGCCTGAGAAGCATGCTGACCCCTTGTCTTCTCTGCCTGGCTTTCAGAATCCTCCGGAATCGGGCACCACTCACCTTGGCCACCACAACCCCCTGCTCCTCACCACCGCCCCTCACCCCAGTCAGATCCATCCCTTTCACATCCTCAGCAGTCAGCTCCTCCTTCCCTTTTGCTCTCTCTCCCATCCAGTGCCCTGTCTTCTTGCACCGGAAGATCCCCACTTCTCCAGGCCTCTTCACGACCCCTCCAAATTCTACCACAGAGCCTGCTGCCGGCCTGGTGGTGGAATGCCGCCTGCCCACCATTTGGCATCTGTGGAATCAAATTCCACGTTTTCGGAGGCTCACCTTGTGTGCTGGAATAGAAGCAGGCCCAGCCCCAAGGGGCAGTAACCACCACTCACCTAACTAGCCCGGGGAGGTCCCCAGGCCCAGGGGCCATGAACCCCCTCTGGAGCGGTCTTGGGTAACCTCATGAGCTTAGGGAGAGCAAAGCTCCGTTGGGGGGTGGGGGGGGCTGCCCAGGCTGGCGCCAGAGCCTAGGCAGACAGCGGTGAGTGTAGAAACACCACGTTCACCTGCGACGCACGGGCCTCAGCCTGGCTAGGCTGCAGGGGAGCACCCGGATGGAGGCGATCAGCGGGTTTGGGTGTCCGGAGTGTGCCGCTCAGTCCTCCATCCTCCCAGTTCCGTACTTGCGCTGACATCACAGTCAAAGGCTGTCCTTCCTGGGCAAGTGACTGAACATACATTTCTCAGAGACAGCAATGAGGACTTCACTTAACTGAAAGTCTTCTGAGGGAAAACAGCTTCCCCACACATGTCCTGGGCCTCTTTGTCTGATAATGACCCAAGCACATTTGCTGCTTTAACGGAAGTACTTGCTCTGAGTTTCATTTCATCTTACCTGCCCGTCCCATTGCCATCTGATACTTCTGAAATGCCCTCAGCCACATGTTCTCCCATTCCTGCTTAGGACTAAGTTATCCCTCGGGGATTCCAGGAGGAAGACTGCTATTATTGTTTGGGTTTGTTTGGAAAATGAGAGTCACATGCATAGATGACAAAAATATGACATAAGCAAGAATGATGTTGACTCTTCATCCAACCTGATAAAAATATTGTCGTCAGGCAGAAGGGCACTTTTATTCCTTTAACCCTACCGTGTGACAGATAACGCTTTACATAGCTCACCCTGTCTAAATTAATTTGTAAAAACAGACTCCAAAATGTATGATAGCTCCAACACAATAGAAGTTTGTGCCCCACTTACACGAGGCTAGAATATCATCCCTAACAAGTGGGGTGGTGCTCCTCCAAGCGGGTAGTGGGGGCCCAGCATCCTTCCGTCCTGTGGCTCTCGTCTTCACCATGGGGCTCCAAGCTCTTTGTGCTAAGTTCTGCCTCAAGTCTGAAAGGGAAAGATCATGGAAGTTTGCCCCTGAGAGGTTTCTAATGGGCCAGGCCTGGAAGTAGCCTGTGTCACTCCCACTCACGTTGGATCTAGAAGAAATATTTATAGATGGTATTCATAAACGGACTACTTTTTTAAGCAAGCTCTGCCCTCAACATGGGGCTTGAACTCACAAGCCTGAGATCTAGAATCACATGCTCTGCCGACTGAGCCAGCCAAGCGCCCCTATAGATGGACTTTTAGATACCACCACTTGGCCCTAGCTGGGCAGCTCCCAGCAAGAAATCCTCTGTGCTATAGGAAGAACCAAGAATCTTTGATGGACAGCTGGTCATCTCTGCCACACCCTCTAAGCATTTTACACATGAGGAAACAGAGTATAATGTCAGAGCTAAATTTAAATCTAGGTGTGTCTTACACCAAAGCCTATGCTTATTCCACTCCACCAAATTAAACTATACAGGAAAAGAAAAGAAAATCAGCACATAAACTTCCAAGAAAATAGTCCATCAACTTCCCCAAGACTCAAGTTGGAGAACTCGTTCTAGAACACCTAGTTCTAAGAGCTCTTAAAGCTGACATGTGGACCCTGAGCCATACTGGACCCGGAACTCAGGAAGCAGAAGCTAGATTCATCTCCTTTAAGAGCAACGACAGAGATTACTACCCAATTTGCACATGATGACACTGAGGCTCAGAGAGGCTAAGTGATTTATTTAAGGTTGCACAGCTAAGTGGGCCACCGGCAGGACTACAGCCTAGTCTTCTCACTCCGAGTCAAGGGCACAGTCCTCAGCTCTCCACCCCTCCCACCTCATTGAGGTTTTTCACACCAGAGCTGGAAATGAAATCAGAGATCAACATACTCTCCATGCAGAAAAACTGTTTAGAGCACCTCTTACCTATTACCTGAATCTAGAAATATGGGTCTTTTGAGGACCCTGCTCTCCCTATTCCTAAATTTGAAAAAATTGAAGACCCCACCAATATGGAGGTCAGAAGAGTCTCCCTCAAGTCACAGGGGAGAAGGACAAAACTGCTCGAAGGAAAAGACTGTGTACTATTTTTTTAATATCCTCAAGGCTTCATATTGTACTTGAAAATCTAAGGGCTGTGCAACAAACATCTATTAGACAGATGCATGTATGAATGAGTAAATGAACGCATTCCCCATTTTCCCAGCAAGAACTAGTAATCAAGATGAATTTCAGGCAGAAAGCGGAAAAAGAAAAAATAAGTCTCTTTTATTTCTCTCTTTGTTTTTGAGCCATAACTTTTTGTATTATCTTTTTTGTGTTTTTTCTAGTAATTATAATGCATATTCTTAACTTTTCACAATCTGTTTAGAATTTCCATTGTATCTTTTCATGCAAAATGTAAAAACTTTGCCACTGGATAGGTCAGTTTACCATCTCTCCCCATCTTTTCTGCCATGGTTGGTGGCCCTATTTATCACAACTGCTCATGTTATAAAGCCCACAAGACAACATTAGAACATGCGCTGTAAATGTCATGTGTATTTTAGAGAAATTATGAAACGAAAAATAGTATTTTTTTTATTTACTCCAGATACTTACCATTTTTTGATGTTCTTCACCCTTTCCTGAAGATCTGCTTTTCCATTTGGTATCATTTCATTCCAAAGAACTTCCTGTAGCATTTGTTGTCATGCGGGTCAGCTGACAGTGAACTCACTTGGCTTTCTTTTAGTTAAAAATGTCTTTATTTTGCCTTTGTTCTTGGAAAATATTTTCACCACCTATAAATTTGGGGTGGACAGAGGCTTTTTTTAAGCGCTTTAAAGATGGCCTTCCATGATTTTCTTGCCTCTGTCAACTCATTGTCTTCCTATATATAAAGCGTCCTTTTGAGATACCTGGGTGGCTCAGTTGGTTAAGCAACCTACCCTTGATTTCAACTCAGGTCATGATCTCAGGGCCATGAGATGGAGCCCCAAGTCGAGCCCCACATCAGGCTCTGCGCTTAGCTGAGTCTGCTTCTCTCCCTCTCCCTCTGGCCCTCCCTGCATGCTGTCTCTCTCTCTCTCTTTCTCTCTCTCTAATAAAAAAAAATCTTTAGATAAATAAATAAAGCATCCTTTTGCTCTGACCACTCTCAAGATTTTCTCTCTCTCCTCTGGTTTTTCATAATTTGCCTATGATGTGCCAAGTCATTGTTTTCTCCATATTTGTCTTGTTTGGGGTTTGCTGAGACTTTTTTTTTTTAAGTAGGCTCATGACCCTGAGATCAAGACCTGAGCCAAAATCAAGAGTCGGTCGCTTAACTGAATGAGCCACCCAGGAGCCCCTGCTGATATTCTTGAATCTGTAAATTTGTCTTTTATCACATTTGGGAAATATTTTTTCACTATTTCTTCACATTATTTCTTTCTATTTTTTTTGTTTTTCTTTTTCCTTTCCATTCTTTCTTAAGGATAGATAATTTATATTAATCTACCTTCTAGTTCACAGACTATTTCTTCATCATCTCTTCTGCTTTTAAGTCCATCCGGTGAATTTTTACTTCAAATATTTTATTTTCAACTTCTGTTTGGTCTTTTTTAACAGTTTCCATTTCTTCTTTAAGGTTATATATTTTTTCATTTATTTCAGGCATATTTTCTCATATGTTAATGAGTATAGTAATAACAACTAATTTAAAATCCTTTTTCTACTAATTCCAACATTTGGGTCACGTAGGGATCAGTCTTCACTGATTGTGCTTTCTCTTGAAAACAAGTCACATTTTTCTAGCTCTTTCTGTACTGGGTAGCTGTGGATTATATTCTGGACATGGTGAATGTTGTGTTGTGGGTACTCTGAATTTTATTACATTCTGCTGAAGAGCGTGAAATTGCTACTGTTGCAGTTGTTGTTGTTATAACAACAATTAAGGCGATTAGATTGGTTGGGCTGAAATTGTCAGTTCTGTCTCTTGGGTGGCAGCTTAAATCTCAGTCCAATTCTTCTATTTTTAGCTGAGCTGCTTGGATTCTACCCCATGCATGCTAGAACCTGAGATTTGGGTACAGTTTATATTTAGCAGCCACAGTTGCCCAAAACTCTGTCATCTGATTCTTTAGGCCAGGAAAATTGCAGGTTTCCTAGAGGAGTTTTAGCTGCCCCACATGGGATGGATTGCAGCTAAAGGCCACAATAATGGGAAACTTATCCTACACTATCCCCTTCTCCCAGGTGTCAACTGTGCCTTCAGGTGGCTGCTTCTTGAATTTTGTCTAGAGCTTACAGTTATTGTCTGTTTGGAGGGGGTTCATCTGATAGGCTCCTACTTGACCATACCAGAAGTAGAACCCTCCCAGTGTATTTTGAGGGGGGGGAAAGGCCAGCTGTTCTGATAAGACCACCCCTTATAGTTCCTTGTCCTACTGTATGTCATAAAACTTTCCCAAACTTTCAAAGGTGAAAGAGGTGTGCTTGTGGTGGGAGTGTGAAAGGCACAGAATCCAACTAAAAATTCAGACATGACTGGCTCTTTAACATGCATCATTACACCTGTCTTTAACATGTCAACAAGCATTTACTGGGTATCTGCTGTGTGCCAAACAGGGAAATTTCAACCAGGGCTCTTAATGGATAGGGTACCTCAAAGCTCTTCCAACCCTGATTAATATGAATATATAGGTTGTCCTGTACCACGTGCGGCACAATTAACAATAATAGTTACTATTCTGAGTGTCAAATGTGTGCCAGGCACTGGCTTTAACCATCACAAGAATCCTGCATCTTTGTCATCTCTAGTTTATATGAGCAGTGCTGTGAGGTGGAAAACGCTCAGGTGTCAGAGTTAGATAAGCGTAGGTTTCGATCTTCATTTGACACTAACTAAATGACCACAGCCTAAGGCCAACTGCTTAACATCTACAAGCCTCAGTTAACTTACCTATAAACTGAGCATTCAAAGTTGTCGTAATGATAAGAAATAGCAGGAATAGAACACCTAACATGGAACCTGGCTCATCTAGCTACCATTCTTTTTATAGACGAGGATATTTAAGATTAGGAAGTTTAAATAACTTGCTCTGTGAGGAAGTTATCTTGCTCTGTAACAGGAAGCTATCTTGTCACCTAATAAGTGTCATAACTGGGCTTCAACCTCATGTCTTTGCACTTCCTTGATAGCTGGCTGCATTATCTCCAGAATAACCACCAATTATTGAGGACCTATTATGTCCAATAACTACTTAGGTGCTTAACATACACAGAGATAGACCTGAAACTAACCAAAAGATAAAAAAAAATAATAAGAAGACCCTTGGATCTAGTCACTTTTTCCCCTTATGGAATCATCAGAATTATTAGATCCTTAAGGTATCTCTTACTAACCCACAGTTAAGGTCTTCCCTTGGAGGAAGCACCTTCCCTTGATGGAGTTGCTGTCTACCCCAAAATCCCAGAATAAGACACACTGGCTACTCAGCTAGAGAGGCAGAGGCCCTCTAAATGGCTCCCTGGTACCCCCTTTATTCAAGAATACATTTAAATGGCTCAGGGGGTGGGGAGAGAATGAAGTTTGGCCAGAAAAATATTTAAGGCCCCCTCAAGCCAATGACACAGTCAACAGCCCTCTGCTCCTTTCTGTGCATAGGAGAGTCAACCTGGGTATCATTCACTCATTTTATATCTTGCATTTCAATCAAATTCTGAGCTACAATAAGATTTCCTTTGTCAAGCCATCTCTAGTGGGTTCAAGATTCTTGATGAGTATATACAGACCTTCCACACCCACATAGTTATTTAAAATGATCACTGAATTCACTCAAAAACAATTATCTAGTGGGTTGGCCAGATCTCACTTCTCTCCTATATAGCATAGCATGTTTTATCGTTTCTGTTCATTATCCCACATTGTTGACTTCCAGGTTGATGTTAAATTTCAGTCACATTGTCAGACCTACTGGTATATCTATTCATGCATTTATCTGTTCAACAAATGATTCTCAAATGCCTGCCTTTGTCCGACACAGAAATGAGAGATATGCACAGTGATGTTTCATGATCTCTATCACAGCCCGATACAGTGGACAGCACCCTGGTCCTGAGCCGGAGATCCGGACTCAAGCTCTGTCTCCTTTATTCACCAAATGAAAGACCTCAGTTAAGTCATTTAACTTCATGGACTCTCAGTTTGCACATCTGTAAAGTGGAAATAATTTGCCTGACATCTCTAACTAACAGGGTCTTGTGAGGTTCAAATAAACTTATATAAACAAAAGCATTAAAATTGCAAAATCATATATTAATATAAGCTATCATTCTAATTAAATATTACATATCATTTATATTTATTGCTTTATGTTTTCTTCACTGTACATCCCTAATAATTTTCATGGGCAGAGGTATTACTATTATTATAATAGGTAAGCACTACTACATCATTATACAAAGAAAGGCTTTGCCTAGAGCAGGAGAGGGTGAGGGAATTTTTCGAAGATAGTAATTTTTGCCAAATGCTTTCATTTGTTTTCTTCATCAAATAAAGAAGGCAGCCCCACTTTCTTGGAGCTTATAATATAGTCACAAGTACAGATACTGGTCATTTAATTATTGGTTTAATTAGCGTTAGTAAAAAAGAATTAAGAGGTGCCATAGGAGCACAGAATAAGGAGAGGGCCCTAGTAAGAAAATAATCCCAAAGCTGAGCTCTGGGAGATAAGGAATAGTTAACCAAGCAGGGAGGGAAGTAGAAGGAGCGCTCCCACAAAGAGAGTAGTATGTTTGAAAGACAAGAATCAAGGGATAGCATAGCTGATTTTAAAAGGTGTCAAAACAGGGGTGCCTGGTTGGTTCAGTTGGTTAGGTGCCCAATTCGGTCTCCGCTCAGGTCATGATCTTGGCAAGGTCACAGGATGGGGCTCCGCACTCGGTGGGGAGTCTGCTTGGGATTCTCTCCCTCTACCTCCGCCCCTCCCCCCTGCTCACGCGCTTTCTCTCTCTCTTTCTCTAAAATAAATAAATCTTAAAAAAGAAAAAAAGGTGTCAAAACAAACCGATATGTCAGGCCTGGAGAGAACCAAGATCAAAGAGGCATGAAATCAGCCTGGTGACTCAAGCAGAGGTCACGTCGGCAGGGTCTTCTAGAGCACATTACAAATTTGGGTTCATGAAAAGCCATTGGAGGATCTTAAGCAGGAGTAATATTATCGTATTTTCATTTGTATAATGTAACTTTGACAACGGAATGGGAAATAGATCTGAAGGGGCAGGAGTAAGTGTAGGAAGGCCAGTTAAGAGCCTATTGCAATGATCCAAGGAAGAGATAATGGTGCCTCGTACTAAGCTAGTGGCAGTGGGGTAGAGAAGTGTCTAGATCTAAAATATGTAAGAGATATAAATGGCTAGAGTTCGAGAAATACTGATGTGCAGCAGTGAAAGAGAAAGAGAGAACTCAAGACTGGTTCCAGGTTTCTGGTTTGAGCAACTGGGTATGACAATGATGCTCGCCCAGAGAGGTAACTGAAGGAGCAGGGTGGAAGGGGAAGATAATGAAGGGGTTTGGGAAATATTAAGTTCGAGGTGCCTGTGGCAGAGACTGCTAATCGTCCTCCCAGCCTACATTCTGGGGAGCTAGGGGATGAAGGGAAGCTACCAAGAAACTTGGTTTGACTAGTCAGTTGGATAAAACTTGTCCTTGTGCCTTAGGTCATTTTAATAAATGTGCTTAATTTCCTATCATTCTATACTGGGGGTGGGGGTGGTGATGACCTCCAGGATCTTCTATTTCTTATTTTCACAGCAGAGTGTCCCGGGTCTTCACTGATACAAGACTGCCCAGGTGATACCCCGTTTCCTAGCTTAGCTCACAACGAGGTATGGCCCCGTGGGTTGGGCGTGCAAGCTCCATACACAACTACTGGCTCACTTTCTGGAAAGGGAGCTAGGTGCCCTTAGCTTCCTCTTCCCCCTTCATGCATGCTGGAACACAGTGCTTTGAGCCATTTTTCACCCTGTGGAAGAGTGGACAGTGTTCTAGATGGTGGAGTAAGAGGATAGAAAAAACCTACATCCCTGGACAACTTCATGAAACAGAACCACTTGCCCTCCCTGGAATGCCCAGAAACTCTGGACTATGGTGTGAAAGAGAAATAAATTACAGTCTTATTTGAACCACTGCATTTTACACTCTGTTTTAGCAGAATAGCCCAGTGGAAATGCTTGGTAAAAAGGTGGAGAGAGCATCTCAGGAGAGTTGGAGCATCTTCAGAACGTAAAAAGCTATTGAAACCATGGCAAAGAAATAAATAGCCTTGGCAAGAGAGGAAAGAGGGTGAGAAAGCAGAGACTTGGTCAAAACCCTCAGGACGCCAACAGAAGAGTCAGGTGCTAAAACCCCAGCTGATGAAGCCACCTGACAATGGCCAGTAAAGGGAGCAGACTCCAGGAGGATGTGGTCCTCCACAAGGGAGCAGGTGGTGCTGGGAGGAAGCATGCAACATTAGCATCTGTTCGTGTCAGTGGCTTGGAGCTCACTGGTGACCTTGGGGAGAAACTTCAAGGACACAGAGGGGAGCAGAAGCAATGCCCAAGGAAACTGAGAGGCAACAGAAGTGATGAGTAGAGCATGGTTGTTCAGAAAGTGTGGCTGGAGAGAGCAGGGGCGAGGTAGCTAATCTAGAGATTATGGCAGGGGCGGCATTTTTTTTAAGATGGAAGAGATTCAGGTATGTGTCGGTGCTAAAGATAAAGGGAAGCACAAATATAAGTCGTAGCTCTGGGTCATAAGAAGGTGAGGAATAATGGAATGATTTAGAGTACAGGTGGAATGGCCACAGAGGAAAGAAAAAGATAGGGCTTCTATTTTATCAGAAGGGAAGCGTTTTGGGGCACCTGGGTGGCTCAGTCCATTAAGCGTCTGCCTTCGGCTCCGGTCATGATCCCAGGGTCCTGGGATGGAGCCCCACGTCAGGATCCCTGCTCAGTGGGGAGCCTGCACCTCCCTCTCCTCGTGCTCATGCTCTCTCTCGCTATCTCTGTCGCTATCTCTGTCTCTCTCTCTCTCAAAAAAAAAAAAAAAAAACTTATAAAAAAAAAAGAAGGGAAGCGTTTTGCAAGCACACATCTGTTCCACCAGACTGAGTCAAGGTTCACAACCCCTTTCTGTCATCACATTAGACGAGCATTACCAAATTAGTCAAGTGGCACGAATAAAGAATTTAGGAATTAACATTTATAATAACGGTCTCTTTTTTGCAGAATTTTGAAGCCAACCTAATTAGTGGATGGTGGATGCCAAAACTGTCCACATTTTATTATGCGCATGAATATGTGTATACAAAATACAGGCAAATCCCAGTTAGAAAGTTAGAATAAGAGCCTCTTGAAGGCAGGAATTTTATACAATTTTTGTTTGTGTCCCCAGCACATGCTCAATAAATATTTCAAGGATTCGGTTAAGACTAGGTTTCACAAAACAGTTACTTTTCTTTACCAACAATTTTACCACCAGGTACGTTCGAATTACCCAGTAACCCTGATGCATTTAAACTTTGAATAAAAACTTATATTTGAGTTCTGGCTATAAATACCTTCAGTATTTTGAATTATTACCATCGAATCTAGCCACTCCAGTATGTTAGGGACATATCTATTAAGTAAAATCAAGCACCCCAAACCTCTTAAATCAGTGAGAAGAGGTTATAGCAATGGCAGAAGATATCAGTGGCAGAAAACATTTCTGAAATTTCAAAAGCTAGGAGGTGGTGAGTGGGGAAAGGAGGATACAGAGGACCCTAACCTGACTAGCCAGTTGGATCAACTTTGTCTCTGTGCCTCGGGTCATTTTAACAGATTTCCTTAATTTCTTCTCATTCTATCATGGGTTGACAAAGTCCAGGGCCTACCTATTTATCTTGCCCCTGAGGTGAGGTTCTCCTTGAGGCGGAGAAGTGATTATGGGAAGGAGATATGCAGCTACACATGTTCTGGTACCACTTTTTACTGAAGCTCTAAAACTCACCCTACCATGTCCTTGGTTTCGGAATCATTGGTCTATTCACCCTCTTTGCCCCCTGTCAGATGTAACTAAGACACACTGACAGTTCCTGGAGAGCTGTGTTTCTCTCTTCTGGGTCATGCAAGTCACCCTCAAGAACACAGCGCGGACGACTGGGGGGGATGCGAACCCCCGCCTTCAGTCTTTATCTGCCTGGAGTGACTGGGGACAGAGAAATGCACTCCGGAGAGAGGCGAGCTGGTCTCATCCCTTCATTTGTGGGTGAGAAGGCCCACCTAGGACGTGAAGCGATTTGCCCGAAGTCATCAGCCTTGGTGAGCAGCGGGCTCGGACTAGGATCTGATCTCCAGGCTCCTGGCCCAGGGTTTCCCTGAGAGACCCCCAAATTAAGACATTCTCCCCTTTGCAAACATCTACTCCCAGCCATTCCTATCTTTTTTATACCGGTCAGGAAGGAGAAGAATATATGCCTCTCTGTCCATATGTTCTATGTTTTCTAGGATAAGAAATCGCTGGGGGCCAGATCAGTCCCTGAGGGACATACGCTTTCCATTCTCCAGCCTGTTGTTTTCTACAAAAGCCTCCAAGAGGTCGCGGAGACTTGAAAACCCACCTTCATGAGCCGCCTTACTTCTCTGCATCTTCATACCACCTTCGTCCCCCCCCCATCATAAATTATTCCCAAATATCTGACCTGCCTGGGCTCCCTATTCCATTTCATAAATTCGTAAATTTGTCCCCTCAAAGCAAGGCATCTAAGCCTTCCAGGGCCACCCGGTCCACAGCCATGCCTCAGAGATGGCCAGGGAGCAAAGATAATCCTCGGAAGAAAGAGGCACACCTCCAGGGCCCTTTTATGTCTCCCAGGCATTTGCACACATATATTTATACACGCAGAAGCATGCACACACATGCAAACACACACACGCACATATGTGGCCACCACATGAACCAAAATGCAAAAAAAAAAGACCCATGCAGGAGAGGAGAAAATGTCCCCTTTATATCTACAGGCTGCCTCCAGCAAAAGCATTCCTAAATACGATAGGTTAAATATATTGCTGCCATTACACTCTACAAGAAACACATTCCATAAAAACGAAGGTGCTGTAAATTATACAAATATGATGCTAACAAGCCAGGAAATGCGCCGCTAATGAGGTCAGCTACAGAACTCCCGCAGCGCTGCAAATCAGGTGCCAATCCTGCATGTGAGGTACAAGAACGGCATTGGGTCAGCATTTTCCAAGTGCGTCTGTAACCTGCTGTTTGGTGTATGGTTACACAGGTAGATAAAAAGCCTCTGCTTCTCCCCCCCACGGCAGCCCCTCAACTTTGTTTATGTGTCAAATATCCAAGCCACCAGATAAGCATGCTCTGCATTAATGTACCTGACTATTATGCCTATTGTTCTCCTGCTCGGAGTAGAGAATTAGTCACTCAGATGTGTAAATATTGGTTACAGTTTTGAAGCATGCAAGCTTTGTGTTTCTATCAGCCCCATTCCTGGAGGAATTATGCATGCTGTTGGCACCGGGTTTTGTACACACTGTATTTGCTAAAGCTCTAAAAATCAAATAAACATGTTCTCGGCTCCTGAATTATTAGTCCATTCACCATCTTTCCCTGTTAGGGGGGGAAACAATAAACACGCCGAAATGTGGCATTTAGGAACTGCAACAAGATTTCTGCTTGGCATTTACAAGTTGGAGAACAATTGAACACCTTTCCTATGCCTTTGTCACAAGACCTTCCTCACAGAGAGCCAAGAAGGCTCTGAGATTGCTCCTGACCCCTAGGTGAACGTGACCTTCACCTTGGGTTGGTGTGCAGCCTCCGCTCACGGACATGCGCCAGATGCGGGGACTGGTGCTTCTCCCAGAGATGAGGGCAGAGAGGGAGGTCAAGAATCTGGGCATTGAGGAAATCCATACCACCCAAATTCAGAGGCCAGAGCCACAGCTGCTATGAGGAGCCTGGCTTTTCCCTCGGAGAGTTCCAGCCTCTATTTCCTGCCCGCGGTTGGGATTAGTAGAGCTCCAAGACAGAGCTGAAGAGGTTAGATTTACCCCATACACCGAAGATCCCCTCAAACTAGCAGCCGTTTGGAAGCAGAGGGCAGCCAGTTTGATCAGCCAATCCCATGGTATTTCTTGGCACATTTTTTTGCCCCGCCAGGATCCAGGGCAGTTAAGGTTTAAAGCCATTGAGGGCGAGCGAATAGAAAAGTGAGAAGTTTCATGTGAGATGCACTAAAGGATGTAAGGGCACATTTAGCAGACAAATAGGATCACAAAAATATCTCCTACATCCCCCGATGCTAAGCAAGTACAGCTTCAATTTCGAGCCAGCAGCAGGGGTGGGAGGTCGTTTTGTTCTGAACCGCCTGGCCTAGCCCTAGTCTCCGACACCTGTTTATACTCTATGGCGAAGGCTCTGTCGAGTCTGCTCTCCGCAGTCTAGGGGCCCTGCCGTGGATCTATTTGTATACACATATCCTCAGGTTTGGAAATAACTTCAGCACATAAATGCCATTATTTCCAGCAGAGTTGGTGTAAACCGTATTTACTACTCAAACACTCAGCTAAAAATCGAGTTGTAAGGGAACAGAGGCAGGAGCACGACAACAACAAAGAAATCAGTAACAGCTACAAACCACAACCACAAATCAAACAAATCCGTAAAGTGGCCTTGAGGCGGGAAGCACAAAGTGCAGACGTAACAAGGTGGTGAGCAGTGGCTGTGCTCTACACAGAGGAAAGGAAACTGAATTCGCAATTCCCAGCTCTACATGAAATACAGGCTGCATGTGGGGAGCACACGGGGAGGTAAAAAGGCACACGGAAGGTATGGGGGGGAGGGGGACACAGTGAGAAGCACTAAGTTGTTCTCACTCCCCCCCCAAAAATCTCAACAGTCCATGTGATCGTAGACAAGGGGATCTTAGGGTCTACGTGGAGCACAGGAGCCGTCCTGACATTCCACAGTTACCCGATTATCCAGCACCGTCCAGACAAGGGGAAATATCGAATGGGCAGCACGCACACAAGCCAAGACTCTCTTCCCTTGGAGGTGTGAATTGCCTTGCTTCACTCCTCCAATCGAGAACGATAAAGCCACAACACCAGAGCCTCACTCACACCCCACGTGGGAATTTCCACTCATTCATTTTCCTGACATGCATTTGCTAAGCACCTGCTGTATGTTTGGTGCTGGAGAAGACAGAAATGTCTGTGAGACCCTGTGGTCTCACAGGAGAATAAGAAACGTTAAATAAGAAAATCATGATGATATAAGAAAACGACAATGCTTTTCAGAAAAAAAAAAAAAATCCAAAAAGCAGTGTGCGATCGATGACCAAGGGAGACAGTGATAACGGGCTGTAAGTGCTAACGGTGTCCCAAGTGAAGAGAGAGCCCTATATGCTGGGTGAGCCAGGAGGGCTTCAAGGAGGCAGTGGGCTTTGAAGGTAGACAGGACTCAGCTGGGCAGAACAGAGAAAGAAGCAGCATGGATGCAGGAGGATTGTATGGGGGTAAAGGCCAGGAGGTGGAAACAAACATGGCATGTTCGGGAAGTCGAAAGTGGCCACTTTGACGGATAAGCGGATGTGCTTCTGTAGGAGATCTCTCCCCAGGAGAACAGAGGCAGGTAAAAGTTTGTTTCTACTGAACACCAACCAAGCTGATGTTAGAGATTGGGTCATGTTTAAAAACCGCCTGTAATGAACACAGGGCAGCCTTCAATAGAAGGAAAGACCCATATTCGTCTATCTTACATACATTTGCCTCTTGGGAAGAGGAGCAGATGCCAGGATAGACACAAGGCTGGGTGTGGACGAGGGTGGATGCCTCTGTCTGCAGCCTGTGTGTGTCCCCTCACTACCAGTGTGCCCGGGGGGCTCTTGCGCCCCCCTTCCTCCTGGAAAGCACTGAAGCAGCCGAGGATGCCTCCCAACAGCCCGGCAAAATGTGTGTGTTTGGGGAAAAAGGGAGGTTCGCGGGGGAGGGAGACAGGCTGGCGGAAGGTACTCGAACTCTGTGGGAAGGTCGGCTGTTTGGAATGAGGATGAGTTGAGAATCACCATAACCCAGAACAGACAAAGTGTGAAATATTCATTTTTCTCTTTCATTTCACACTATTTTTACGAGACCTCTGTGGAGATGCTGTAGCGAAGCCCTTGGCTTGAGCCCTGCGGGGTTGGCAGATTTATTACTGAATAAAAAAGAAAGGAGAAGGAGGAGAAGAAGAAGAAGAAGAAGAAAAAGAAGAGGAGGAGGAGGAAGAAGAAGAAGAGGGAGGAGAAGGAGGAGGAAAGAAAACAGTTCAGCTGTCTGGCCAGGTAGAAGAGATCATCTCTACGTGAAAGAAACCAGACCAAAAATGACTTGCACGGGCCGAGGGAAGGACCCCTGCTCTGCCCAAAGCTGTGGGCCTTCTGTTGCAGCCAAAATTGCTACTCATTCTTCAAACAGTTCTTAATCCTGTCCCCAATCTGGTTGCAGGAAGCAGACTGTCTCTCTCACAGACACTGTCCCCGGACCTTTCGGGGGCAACCTCTCCATGCCCGGGCCACCGTGGCAGAAATTGCCAGCCTGGCGCATGCTAGCGATGGGCCCTTGCCTGAAGGCAGCCCCCGGCTGGGTCACACAGGGGACCTGCATGCCGGGCTCGCAGAGAAGCACCAAATCTGTACTAGAACCTCTGCCCCGACCCTTCCCCGTCCTTTCCCCGAGGCTCAGCCCAGAACCAGCCCGGCCTTAAGTCAAATACCTAATCTCATTTCACAATCCAGAAGGCCCTAAGAGTACCACAAATGGCTAATTGGAAGGTACAAGATGCTCTTCCACTCACATCATCCCGGTCGACCGATTTTCCATTTTAACCGATTTTACTAAACTCTTGCTGTGTGCCAGGCACTGTGCTAGGCCCTGGGCGTATGAAGGGCATTAAGATGGAGCCCCTGACCTTGGGACAATGCCCACAGACCCACAGGCTGCTTCCCCCAGCCCCCACTTGGGTAGACATTACTTGCATACCCGGGGAATAGTTGAAGAAACCAGAATTCCAAGAGACTGGGCACTAACCCAAGGCCACAGAGCCCACAGAGGAAAAATCCACACCGGGGGGCCAGCTCATCGGACTCCCCATTCTGCAGGTTCCACACCCTCTGAAGCGGTTCTCCAGAGGCTCTGCTTCTTGTGTTTGTCTCACTCCTCCCACCATCCTTAGAACACACCGCTCTCTTAACTTCTCTTCTCCGGGGAGCTGTGCTGCTTCTCGCCTTTATCAAAGGCCACACTCACCCCATAGAGAAGATCTCGTTCCTATCAGCCCACCTGCCTGCTCCCCAGTACCTGAGCCTGTTGTCTTGTTCCGGCTTCTTGCTGCTTGCTTGCCTTGGCCGTTGGAGAACTGGTTGGCTCTTCTCACCTCTCTAAATCTTCTACTCCCCAAACTCCACCGGCTCCCTAGAACCTGAGGTTCCAAAGGTCCTGGCTGGAGGCTCCTTGCCAAACCCACCAGGAATAAAGGAGCCATGCCCCCAGCACCTCTGCTGAGTGTCCCTGCCATCCTGCGGGAGCATCCCTCTTGGCCTCAGCTATCAGCTCCCTGTCCCACACCCCTCTCCTCACTCCAGCCCCAAGGAAGTGAGGGATTCGTGTTTGCAAAGTGCTGTGAGGAAGAAAAGAACCAAGTACTTCCCATCCACAGGAAGAAAGCAATTTTAATTGAAAAATGAAATCACAGATTACATGCAAATCTTTGTTGGCAAATTTCAATTACCATCAAATTAAATGCATAGCTAAGCTAAGCATCTTCGGGACACTCCATTTAATGTTTTCCCGGATGTGTCCGCAGCAATCAGAGGAGGCATGATAGGTGTCCTCCCGCAGAATGAGTCCTCGGGAAGAACTCAGGGAGCTCCAGCTCTAGCCCCTGGGGTCCCCGCATGCAGACCTTAAACAAGCTTATCTCACCTGGGTAGTGGGAAAAGAGGGCAGGAAAAGGCAGGAGTTCCCACTGGTTTTACCCATTCAGCTTCCTGTCTTTCAAAAACGGTGGGCATCAGAAAAGGAAAAATTAGAAAATATTCTTCAAGCAGCAATATGAAAAATTGTGCCCCCCAAGTTACCTCACCTTTTCCTCTTATTTTATAGAGGAGAACACTGAAGCTCAGTGAACCCCTTGATCAAGCTGAGACACGAACACGGACTCCATCCTGCCCAGGACAGGATTGTGTTCCGAGATGCTCTCGAGAGCCCTAAGGGACGGGGTTCACCCTCTGCGGAAGCCGGGGATGGTAAAGCTGCCTCCATCCTGCTATTTATCAATCCTATTCTCAGATGCTACTTTGTCTCGTTGGCTGTGTCAGGCACTTTGCTCCCTGCCACATCCCATTCGGTATGTTCAACGCACATGGCTTACATGGCACCCAGCACCACGCTGGTCCCTGGGACCTCAAAACCGGGAGAGCTGACCCCTTGCGTCCCTCGCCGCCACGATCACATCACGCGGGCGCTGTGTGTCCCCATGTGGACACTGCCACAGCGGCATCCGAGACTGGTTTTAGAACAGTCTCTCCGCCCAGGCTATAAAGCGCGTTAGGGAAAGAGCCACAGTCGTTAACCTGTGCACTGCTCTCTCTGTGTCCCGTGCGCTTGAGTCCGTCCTCTAGTGTGTATTAATGAACAGTAATCCACATTTGAAAGAAAACGCTAACATCATGGTGGCAGTTGCTCCAAGAAAATGGAAATGTCCAGATGAAGCTTTACCCTGAACTGCAAGGAGGTTCTCCTAGATGTCTTTCATCCAAGCAGGAAGTTTCTTATCACCAGGCGATAATTTCCATGTTGGCCAACACCCAAGTGGCTGGGAGACGCCAAGGAGGATTCAATTAAGCCATAGTCATGCCCATTACAGCATGCGCCTTGCCCTGGGACACCCCTCCTCCTGCCTGCTGTCAGACCCTGACCTTCTGCACACCTGCGGGGGTGGGGTGGGGAGACAGGAGAAGGATGTGATTTTCAGGCCTGTCCCCAGGGTGGGACGAACAGTTCTGTGAGTTGGAACAGCCGCCAAAGCCAGGGCCCCCATCCTGAGTCTGATGAGAAAAGCCAGAAGGAGTGTGACAGGCCCCAGGCTGATGGGGAGAAAGTCCCCCTCAATAGGGCCCCGGGCCCCAACCAGGCCAGCTCTCACTCCACTCTGCCTCTGCAGAGCATGTGGGTTCTCTCGGCCTTATCTGCCAGATGGCTCCCGGAGGGGATGATTTATTAGGTGCAGAGAGCTCACTGATAAATTTTACTGCAAGTCCCCGGCAGAAGACTGGGGGTTGCAACAGCCCAGCACAGGCAGCTCTAATGGAAAGTGCCGTCACCAAAGAGCAAAGCATTATTTATGACTGTCTGTAATGCCGTTCGGGGGAAATTCATCATTGCCTCCCTGCTCCGTGCATGCGGGGACAGCAGCGCTGCGGGGCGGGGGCACAGGACAGGTGGGGACTAGTTAGAGCTTCCCTGGGAATCTGCCAGGGGAGGAAAGGGCCGTATTTTCCCCGAGTGACCCCGCTCCCCTTGTCAAGCACTGACCTACAAGTCCCCTCACCTTCCGCCATCCCTCCCCGCCACCCTCCCCGCCCAACCCCCACCCTCCTCCTCTCTGCAAAACAGAGAGGAGAGAGAAAAAGGATGGCGTTTTTCTTGTTCTCTGCGTGGAGGGCAGATGCTTTGCTCTTTGCTGGGGTGAGGGCAGTCCTTTCCAAAAACAGACGTCTAGACCAAGCAACACTCCAGTCCCCACCGAGTACAGAGCAAGAAAGGGGATGTTCTCCCATTTTGCAAAACTGCTGAAGAAACAGGCTTGGAACAAGACAATGGCCCAGCTCCGGTCACTCCACTGAAGCCAAGTGAAGGCCAAGGAGCTCAGAGGCTGGCGTCCTTGGGGGGCACTCTTCCTTCCGGCACACAGCAGGGGTGGGGTAGACTCCCTCTACCTCTACCTTGTGCACTCACCTGGACGGAGACGTTTGGGGGTGGCCCTATCCTGGCCCACCCCCCTTCCCACCATGTCAACAAGTGAGGGCCCCAGTCCCTACACTTCCTTTTGGTCTATGTAGAGGAGTCATGGATTACCATCTGCCTCAAATTTGAATTATTTATGTCTCAGTCTGTCTCTCTTATCAAATTAAGTGCTCCTTGAGGGCAGGGTCTGTATCCTATTCATTTTTATATTCATCTCAGCAGTAAGCAGAGCTCGTGGCACATAGTAGCCTTGATAAATGCTCGATAATAAAATTACACTGGCAGACTTAAGATATACTGGGATTGTGGCCCCATGTGTTCTTATGCATCTGTCACCATGCTGGTATTCATAGCATTTCAGAGTAGCTTATCCCCACCCACGCATCCATCAGCTTGGTATAATGGAAAGAGCACTGGATTAAGAGTCAGGAGGGATGAGTTCTAGTGGGCAGCAACCCCCAACATTCTTTGAGTAGGTCACATGAGCCAAGTCAGATTTCACCGCTAAGGCAATAATTAAGCGTGGGGCAGCTCAGTTTACTTCTGCATGCCTTGGTGAGCTGGGGAGTAAAGGAATAATGAAGTCTGCCTGTCCTCCCTTACAGGACTTCTATGGGAACGTGAGTCCAGTGAGGAGCAGGAGATCTGAGTTCTAGGAAGGAAGGGAACAGCTTGGCGTCCCATGGTTGTCCATGCTAAGAACAGCACTCAAGTGCTTTGTGGGCATTATCTTGTTTACATACCTTCCTGGCAGGTCCACGGGGTCAGTTTTATTATTAGACTCAAGGTATAAATTTGAAAACATGGTGTCATTTCCTTCACTGACTGGTGGGGTGGCTTTGAGTTGGGTCACTTTCCCTCTTGGGGCCTTTTGTTCTCATCTGGGAAATAAAGGAGTTGGAGTAGATGCTCAAGAAGGTCCCTTGAGCTTCAAATCCCCATGCATCATGGAGGTCTGCTGTCATACACACAGCCCAGGCAGGCCTAGCCCACTGCCAGGGTAGAGTATAAATGGGTGACCAGTATTTCCAAGAAAAATAAGCTATGCATGAAGGGGCTACTTTGATTTTTGCTTGAAGATCTGGGATTTAAAGTCACTTCAACAGGAAGTATCAAATAATATGGCACTAGAGCCCGCCATGACTGTCTCCTGAGGGGAGAGGTGTCTGACAACGTTAGGCCTAAGAAGGAGGCAGGCCAGCGAGGTCAGGGGGACAAAAGAAACCTCAGGAGACTGGTCTGCAGAGTTGTCACCCTCTGCCCATCCTGAACGGGTGAGGACAGGGACAGTGATGCCACTCACAAGCCCCATCAATCTCTTTGCCAGCTCCATGGCTGATGTGTTTTCCAGAATTGGGACATTTTAGATCCAGAAGAGAATTTTATGGCCTTTAGTTCAACAGATTAGCATGGAAACAGAGGACCCAAGTAGTAAAATGACTTGCCCAAGATAAAAGACCTACCTGGAAACCAAGCCTCTTGACTACTGTGTAGTGCTCCTCCATACACTGGATGATCAGCCAGTCTGGTGGGCACGGGGCCAGTCCTCTCCACATACACTTTCCAGGATATATGGGAGGAGCATCCAGGTTGTTCCATGAAAAGCCACATATGTAAGGATCACATTGGTGGTCCTTTCTTTTTTTTTAATATCAATGATAAAGTCTGTAGCCCTTTATCTTCTCAAAAATATGAATTTGGGGCATAAGAACAATCCTCATACAGTTTAACAAACTTTATTCATGCAAAATTAGACAAATAAAAGACCCAGTAATAAACGGTGAATTTTGATCAAGCCGATGGGAACACCAGAGTCTTACAGACCACTACTGGTGTGTTTAGCAGGAGCCCTTCTTAGTCCTCACTTGGGGTTTGCATCATTAATGATGGTTTGGGCTCCAGCAATCTCAGAGAACAGAATATTTCTTGGAAACAGCGGGTAGAGTGTAGTAAATAAGAATAAAAGATGTGGAGTTAAACAGCCCATAGGTTCAAGACTCACATCCACAGCCTGCGTAACCCAAGGCAAGTTACTTAAATTTACTGAGCCTCAGTTTCCTCTTCTGGGGACAATAATAACTTTTTCATAGGATTATCTGAAGGACTGCATTAGGCAATGTATATATGGTCCTAGTGAAGTGTCCAGTACAAATAGATGCAGAATATCTAGTATTTGGGGTTTTTTTTAAGATTTTCTTTATTATTGGTCAGAGAGAGGGAGAGAGAGAGGAGAGAGCACAAGCAGGGGGAGTGGCAGGCAGAGGGAGAAGCAGGCTCCCCGCTGAGCAGGGAGCCCTATACAGGACTCCATCCCAGGACCCTGGGATTATGACCTGAGCCAAAGGCAGACGCTTAACCGACTGAGCCAACTAGGCGCCCCAATAGCATTTGTTAATATGACTATAACATTCAGAAAATCAGGTAGACTCGAACATTGACCATAGAACCAGAAATTTCAAGACAGTCTGTCTTCTTGTTCAACATGAACTGGCTTTCTTCTCTCTCAATTCCTCTCAAACCCAAATCAAAATGTTATAGATGCATGATAATTCAGATACATCCTGAAGACTGATCTCCATAAACCATGACTCAAGCTCATCCAAATGACCAATTGCTTTGGAAACTGAGACTACATTTGGAAAAATGACTGCAGTCTTTCAGTACCTGGAATAAACCTGGAATATAAGGCATCTCAGCCATGGCATATGAATATGGTATTTTGGGCCAACCATCCAATGACATAGACTAGGGCAAAAACTTTCCTATCGTTTGAGTCTCCAGCTTCCAAACATGGGTTTGTGAGCTGGTCTTGGGTATACTGCAGAAGAATTACTGAGGGTTTCGTGGACATGCTGAATTCTAAGCTCCAAGACCAGAAATCGTGATTTGCTCTAAAATGAGGCCCAGGAAGCTGCACTATAAATAAGCAAGAGATTCAGATGTATATCTAGGTTGAGAACTACTGATCTAAGACAATGGTTATTTTTCTGTGTGTACTTTATTATACTTTCTCACATATGTTCTGTCTCTTTGAACTTCATATTTACACCATTAAGTCACAGGGAGATTGGGAGAAAGGACTGAGAATACCTTTCTCCTAGTCTCATAGACTCATCAGCCACTTCCTTTTATATTTTGAGACTCTCACTGCACCAGATGTTATAAAAATGTCTCCCTGCTTTCAGACCATCTTTGGGTTTCATAAAAATGCACTTAGTATTTAAGATGGCAGTGAAGAATTCCTACTTTAAAACAGAAAATGGCAAATAAGATTCATCTGGTGTAATACCACCAGTCGATTGGCAGGGGTTGTCTGGAACACCAGGGCACTCTGAGGACAAGCCCAGCTCAAGGAGAAGGCGTGCTGGTTCAGGGGGTGACGCCTGGCCTGAGTACCGTTTAGGGACAGTCAGAAAGATGTCACTTCTTCCAGCTCCACTTCAATGTATATTACCTCCCAGGGAGAAAGAGGATTCAGAATTGATTGAAAAGTGATATTTACATGTAAGGTTTTCATTCATATTTCAATTGAGAACTTGTTTTCCATTTTTGTTAGTTTCCTAACTAAACTGAAGGGACGTTCGAGAATCTGTGTGCTCCGGGTCCAGATAAAGTAGAAAAGGATCTGAAATAAGATCAGAAAATGCTGAGGCTCTGGACCCTGTGGAAGGGTGCACAGCGCAGCACTTCCTTTCTCCCACTCTGGAATGCAAGAAGCTGGTTTGTGTGCTTTCTTCCTGTCTGGACATCATCAAGGACAGACTGCACGTTGAATAAAGGAATCGTTCTTGGCATTCCCTTTCCCATCCAGCCTGCCTTCCCTAGAACTATTTCCTTCCATCCTAAATGTCCTTCCCCACCCTCCACTGTGTTTTTATTGCAATCCTTCCAATTATTTAAGGTCCAAATCAAGAACTACCTCCTAACAGAAGCCTCGACAAAAGACGACATTCCCAGTTGGAATAATTCTTCCACGATATTTAGTGACTTTATAAAAGCACTCCTGACTGTCTGCCTTGTTATCCTAGTTAATTGTGTGTTTGTCTACCTCTCCCCCTGGTTGTGAGCCCTTGGAGAGTAGAGACAGAATCATATTCCCCATTAGAGCCTCACAACCCAGCTTACTGAGCGGCCCTCGTAAGTACTCAATTGAATTAAACTGGAAATGCGGCTAAGCTTTGTTCTGTAAAAGAAAGAAAATAAGGTATAAGGTGAATCCGGCAAAGGAAAGTCTTCTCTGTGTTTTATGCACTTCCTGATGCATTTGTGTGCAGGGAAGCCTACGTGAGAAGATATCCTAACCATTCATCCTCCAAGACCCTCTCCCTGCTTCTTCAGATGATGCAGAAGGAGCAGTAGAGTCAGGGGCCCCCTAACTGAGGCATGCTCAAGGAGGTTTGGTTTCTGGGAAGACTCCTACCACCCTGTGGAGCACGCGGGCTCCGCTGAGAAGCGTAACATGCAGAGATTAGCACAGTAGCTAACGCCGCACCTTGCAAAGACAGAGCCTGCCAGGAGATGCGGTCAGCAGAGCAGCCAGGGACCCAGCACCCAGCCCCTCACCGGCCTTCCCAAGCCCTGAGACATCAGAGCAGCTGGGCTCCCATGCACAGATATCCGCGCTGCCATCAGGCTAGACCCAGGTCTCTTGGAGCAGGTGAGGGAGGCAGGAGGGAGGAGAGAGGTTGGGGTGGACCAACAAATAGGTGCCAAGTCTGAGACATCAGCAGCCACTGTAGAGTCTGGGTTTGCTACCTAGCCTTCCAAGGGCAGTTCATTTCCTCCTGGGCAATGAGCCTACAACACAGTACTGCCCCCAGATCAGCTGGGGTTCCGTAATAATGATCCCAGGACCAACCAATAGAGTTTCTTCCCTATGGCACAGGTAGCCCAAGAAATGGAAGGAACAAAGGTCACACACTCATTTGGCTTTTTCCCTAAAAACCAGTTCTTATAAAATTATAGAATTGTGAGGCTCATGAGTAACTATATGGTCATATTTTCCAAGCTCTTCATTTTACAGATCAGGAAACTGAGACCCAGACATGCCAAGTGATTTGCTCAAGGGCTTCCCTCTGGTTCATGGTGGAGAGGGGGGGATGAAGCCCAGGCTGTCTGCTCTCTCGTCCAGCATTATTTCTAACATAAGCTTTAAAATACACTAATTACTGATTACCAGTTTTTACTCCACATAGGTAAGAAAATACGTGAATTTTGACAAGGCACTGATTAAAATGATAAACCTATCCAAATGTTGCTCTCTATGTTTCCTTTTAGCTCTCAAAATTGTACTGGACAGACAGTTTAGGATTTGCCAGGAGAGAAGATTAAAGGAAAAATAGAACGAACATTGACTGCATGCTTGTGTCCCATCCATCATGCTGGCACTTCTATATAGGTTACCATATTAAATCCTCACACAAATCCAGAAAGGAGGCATCAATACCCCTTCTTTTATAAGTGAGGAAATGAAGGCTCCAAAATGTTAAGGGATTGGCCCAAGAAACAAAGCTACTCAATGGCAGAATCAAGATTCAAACTCAGATCTGGCTCCTAGGCCAGTGTCTTCCATGCTGTGCTCTTGGGATTTGGGGCTTTGGGGACCCTATGAGAGACACTGCCCAACATACCAAATGAGGGCCAAGGCTAGGCAAGGGGGCAAATCAGGGCCAGGTGGTCATTGTGATTTCCAAGGGTTTTGCCCCCATTCCACAGCCCCTCAAGGTGAGTACCCTCCGTCCCACACTGAGCCAAGTCCTCCAGCCTCTGGGTGGCTGTAAATTATCCTGGAGCAATCGCCCTCTGCTTGAGGTGGAGGTAAAGGACTATACCCCCAAAGGGGTTTCTCCTGGCCACATCCCAAAGGGGGGTTTCCTCACAGAAGCACAGAGAGGAGAGGTCTGTACTCAGTATTTAGTTCTAATGGGTCCCCTCCCGTCCTTACAGATATGCTATGAGGACAAACGAAGCAATATACCTGAAGTGTTTGAGAGCTTTCTAAGTGCGACATAAATATAACAATGGAGCTGCTGATGCTGATAACAATAATAACAATGGTGATGATGGGACTAGATCCATGGTCATAATTTAAGGGAATATTTAAAATGAGAAAACCCAACCAAAATCAATCTACTGAACTTTATTTAGAAGAGAGGCTGCTAATAAAAATATTATGGGAATGTGAACTCTTGGGAAATAATGATGATTTTCTTCTATTAAAAGGCTCATCAAATCCATTTCCAACGTACAGCTCAGTTATTTGTGGGCTCTTTGCCACTCAGTGCAACAAGTTTGTGAGAGAGGGAGAGAGAAGAAGGAGGAGGACGACGACGACGATGAGGCGGGGAAGGGAGGATGAGGGGAAGAAGAAGAGGAAGGGGAAGAAAAAGGGGGTGGGGAAGTTGCTATCCCTGCTGAGCACTGAAGCCCTGGGTTTTGGAGATACAACTGGCCTCTATTTCCAGATCCATTGCCAGTTATCTCCATTTACTGAGGGGGCTGGCACTGGGGAAACATCTGTCTGATTTTCTTCCTTCTCTCATCCCCCACCCCCATCAGCAGCTGCTGTACAGCTTGAATTTAGAGTCAGTAATAGTGGGATAATAATGGACTGATGTTGTCTTTCTCAGAGTTGGTAAGGTCACATTCCAAAGATGAATCTACCCAAGTGTAAGACTCCAACATGGAATGGACATGGAGTACCCACTGCAGCAGCTAACAGAATGCTCACATGTAATATGGCTCTGATCCCTATTTGTTCAGATTACCATGTTTAGGGAAGTAGGGGTGGGGAGATTAAAACCTAGGTGAAACAGCAGGGCTAGGAAGAGACATATTAAACAGAAACCAAAATCCAAGGAGAATGGGACAATGAGGAACTGGGCAAAAAGTTAGGGCAAGTGGATCCCCAGCATGTCATTCTTCAGTTCTGTCCAGGAAATGATAGTAGAGACATGGCTATTCAAATGCTGTTTCTAGGCTGGAATGTTGGAAGCCCCCTAACCAAGAGCATCATCAGAAGATAAACAAACAATCATCCACAGCATTTTAGAATTTGCTGAAGCATCTTAATTCTTGGAAACATCTCCATAAACAGCATGATGAAGCAGGCTGCAAGGGCAATCAAGGACTGGGATTGGTTGCAGGATGAAATTCACCACCACGATTTTCCTTAAGAGATGGGATGTGCCACTGAAAAGGCTGGACAAGGGGACCATATGAAGTAATGCTGAGCTCTTTGTACAGGGGCCCGTCGTGCTCTTGCGTTTACGCAGCTGTGGGCTGGTCACCCTGGTTCGTCCTGAGGTGAACACAGGGCACTTTCCTGTGCACAGAGGAGGCCGAACCACGACAGGCAAGCCTGAGGATTCCCAACCAAGCACTGGTACACCGTGAATGTGCCATCTCCAGGTATTCTCAGTGAGAGAGAGAGAGAGTTTTCAGGACATCTCAACTTAGCTACCACTCTGATTGACCTTGAAAATTCGTGAAAAACTGCACCATTTTTATCAGTTCTCAGAAAGCAAAAATGATCTGTCCACTGGCAGTGATAGGCTACCCCCTGCCCTTCTAATTCAGAGCTCCAAATACTGGATTCAAAAGTGTTTCTGCCTTTAATTGAAATAACTAGGAAACATGCATGTTCCTTTATGTTTTTCCTCAATGGTAATTTAAAGCATTGTTTTTATATTAAAACACAAGTGTATTGTGACTGAACATACAAAATGTTGATGATTTTTTAACATTAAACACTACAATTCAAACATGTAACACTTGTTGGGAGATGTTTCAAGCCATGACATACCTGGGGGTCTTGTCCATCCCCCTCAGCCTTTACTTGGGCTAAAAGGTTGAAGAAACTCCATTCTGAGCTGGGTCCCCTCCTGGCCAGTCCACTCTCTAGCCAAGGGATTCCATTTAGTCATATGCAGGATGAAGTTTTAAAAGCTCTTGAGTCTGGACATAGTCTATACACATGTGGTTCAAGAACTTTTTCCCCAGAGGTCTTAAGGACAGAAGAGTCTTGCATCATTTAGGATGATGGAACCCGAACCTCCATGTTGCAGAAGAATAAAATCCATGACTTCCAGAGGCTAATTTGGTAATTTCTAGGGTTTCTCTGACCCTCTGCCAGACTTTCTCTACCTAACAAGGCACAATGATCAGCAGCTCCTTTCTCGTCCCTCTTTACTGCTCCCTTCACCTAAATAATGCTTCTCACTTCCATTCTTGCCTCATCCCAACAAGATATTGGAACTTGCATCCCGAAGAAAATGAGGCCATTCCCTCTCCAGCTCCTCTTCACAGAAACCAAACTCTTTTCAAAGGCATCCACAATGCAGACTCTACCACCCCTCTTCCTGCCAGTGGGGACCCAGCTACCTTATTCTATACCCCACCTCCACTTACTGGTAAATCCAGCGTGTCTGGGTCTATCATGGCGCAGGAGACACAGGGAATCGTGGGCCACACCAGCTTCTCGTTTCAAACAGAAGAATAGCTTTTGGACCTAATCACCACAGAGATCACTTCTACCCTCCAACTAGGCAAAGTGAAAGGTGTCTGCATTTTGCAAATGCTGCTCACACTCACAATAATTCGGCATGATATGTGAATGGGTGATGCATTGTGTTTCCTTAGCACTTGGCACTGTCCTAAATGCCGTCTCTGGTCTAAAAACATGTCAACAAAATCCAAGGCCACTTCATCTCCATTTATTCAGGCCTCTGCCAGAGTGGTACTTTAGCCCTTGGCTAAGCAACGCACTCCCAGGGAGTGTGGGTTTGCAGATTAGAACATGACCTAAGTACCATCCTTGGCTGATGTTCAGGCCATTCTGAGCTTCGCTGGGATTCGGGCCTCATTCTGAGCTGTCCGGCCCATCCTTGAGGTAAATGGGGACTGTTGGGTCAAACAGTCCTGGAGTCAGAAACATTTTTTAATAAGAGAAGGAAGCTTTCAAAAAGAATGGTCAATAATGTTTAGATTCACTACAAATTGCCGTGTACATGGCTTGTGCAAAGGGAATCCGATCTCATTTCCAACATTCTCAGATAAACATGGCTGTGATTTTTTCCTGAGACCTAATATTATATGCGTGAGATGCTAAAGCATTCCTGTTGGGTTGTCACATCTTGTCTCCAGGGAGCTTTAATTATTTTCAGTATAGTTCTTGAACCACAGGTACCACCATTCAACCACATCCACAAAGCATGTAACTATATAATTCCATTATCCATGATACAGAGTGATAGCACGACTACAGGAATTTTTAAAGAACTTTTATTCACTCATTTATTCAAAAAAATTCTCAATGAGCTCGTATTAAAGTGTAGACACTTTGGTCTAAGACTTTCCTGCCTGGCTTTACTGGGACAACAGAATGAGCAGTGAACTACACATGTTCGGTACATACAGTGTCAGCAGGATATATACTCTATCACACTTACCATCTCCATTCAAACTAGACCCTCTACCTAGGATGACCAATAGGAAGGAGAAGGAAGAGGAAAAGGAGGAGGGGGAGAGAAGAAGGAGGAGGAAGAGATGAAGGAGGAGGAAGAGGGGAAGAGAAGAAGGAGGAGGAGGAGGAGGAAGAAGGAAGAGGGGAGGAGGAGAAGGAGAAGAAAGAAGAAGAAGGAGAAGTGTTCTTCACTTTTGAGTTTTCAGGATCCCCACAATAGAAGGACTTTCAGAAATAATTCTGACTTTACTGGCCTCACCATGCCCACCGGCTTGAGAATGCAACACCCACCTGAGCTATGGCCCCTCTATCTCTAGAATTCATTACTCGCCATAAACCACCTCGAACTGAACACTTAAGTGCAGCACCCCCACCCCCCCACCATTGCGCAGTGCCCTTCCCCTGATGAATGTAGCTAGGAAGGTCACGTGGGAGCCCCTCAAGTCAGCTCCTTAAACATAAACAGTAGAAATCATTTTAAATATTTAGTACCTAATACTAGGCATATCTGTAGTCAGGATAATTACTACATTTAAATACAGATAAGTCTCTATGCAAAGCAGCTTTGTACCATTTCTGTTTGGCCCCTTTCTCGCTGAAAGAATCTTTCACCCTTTCTTCCTGAAGTGCCCCAAATCCATGCCTTTTAACCCCCCTTCCCAAATGCCATTATCCATAAATCTAAGAAACACTTTAGTGCCCTAGAATCTCCTATTTCTAGGTGGCAGATCTCTCAGTTTTCAGCTGAAAGTCAAGTTATTCCCACATCCTCCAGTACCTTCTGTTGGGATATCCTATACCTCAGTCTTCCCTCTACCAAATGGGTCACACAGCATGAATAGCATCCATGAGGAGACCCAAGGACAAGAACCCATAGCATCAAGGAAATGATCAGACACCAAGAGTGAAGATGTGCCTTAGTGATCATTAAACAGAGGGGAACAGTGAGATCCAGAGACGGGAAAGAACTCAGCCAAGCCACAGAGCTGTCAGGACAGAGCTGGGGGTCCCCACTCCGAGGCTCCTGTTTCCAGAGTAATGTTCTTTCTCCCACGCAGGAACCCTCTTCCATGGAGATAAATGCCTTCTAGTCCCGCCCTCACCTGGGGCTGGTTCCTGGAGCAGGCAAAGCCACATCCCTTGTGGGGAGAGGGGTGGCATTTCTGATGCCCCTGGAATCCCTGGCTCCAGCACGTTCCCCTCGGTCCCCACCTCTGGGTAAAGGCTTCCACTCAGCAAGTGTGTAACTCAGAGCCACATGACACCGAAATGCTAAGTGAAGAGCAATTAACTTTTGCTTCTGAAAACCCACTTTAGTTTTCCATAACTCTTTGGGGGCCATTTCAACTAAGACAAACCTCCCGCACATTCTCCCTCAGCAATAAATTACCTTCCTGGCTTTAATTAGCTGCCGGAGTGCAAAACGGGGCTGGGTGCTGACGTGGCTGTCTTCCCCACAGGTCCCATTCTGTCACACGGACTCCAGGAGAACGGCAGCTGCACGAGGGACGTGGCCGTGGGGGACTCCTGACCTGCCCACAGAGTGGGAGGGGGCCAGCGCAGAAGTGGAAGCCTGGATGGAGCCAAATTCTGAAGTAGGTGCAATTAGTTGAAGGGGCCTCAGACTCCCCCTCCAGCTCTCCTGGCCCCCAGGTGATGCGTCCCCAGACTCATGTTCCCTCTTGTCAGTCTCTCCCTCCTCCAAACAGCCCCCAGATGCACACACACACTAGCCCCCAGGTGGCCAGTACCTTATCTCCCTTATCATTTTTACTAAGGTAGAAATTACTGACAGAGCTTAATGTATTAGCTCTACCAAGAGAATTTGCTGTATAATTGTGAGCTTAGCTTGAATCCAAATGAATAAATCCCTAAGTATGTGATTTTAGTGACATCCATGGGCTGAAATGGCATTGTCTGGGAAAGAGAGTAAAAAGGCACTCTCAGAATCCCCACCATCATTCTAAGCCCAAGATTAAGATTTGAGGTGCAGTTAACCCTGCCTCTAACTACAGGTGTGACCCTTGGCAAGTCCTCCCCTTCCCCTGCTTCCCCCCCTTCTCCCACCCAGTTGCCCAGGAGAAAGCTATGATAGATGAGCCAGAGTCCCCTTGGGCCCTGAAAGTCTTGAGTGAGTGTGGTGGGGGTGGGAAAGGGGAGTGAGGAAGATGCGTCTAACCCAGCTTCAGTGCACACTGTCTCCTCTCATCCCTCCTGCTTTCTTCTAGAATCTTCCATCTGGGCAGGGGAGCATCCGCGGGGGCCTGAGTGGCCCCACCCCGCCTGAGGAGGCAGCTGCCTGGGCCTGGGGCTGCACCCACACACTCCATGCCGGGAGCTGTCCCCTGGCCGGGGGGGGGGGGGGGGTGCTGGGGAAGCACCGCAGCCCCCTTCCTCCCCCTGTGAAACACACTTATGCTAATGGCTGCTTCTCAAGCCTTACACCTCCTCTGACAAGCGAGAACCTTCCAAAGCCCAATTACAGCCTGCTTTCTTCCGCCCTTCCTTTCCTGGGGGGAAGAAATTAAAAGAGGAAGTGCCACCACGAAGCCCGCGGCGGGGCCCCGCTGTCGCAGGCGGGTGACAGGCCCTCCCCGTGGCTGCGGTGCGCGTGGTGGCCCCCGGAGCCCAAGCCCCCCGAGCCGCAGCCCGCCACCACCCTCCGCGCCTCCCCAATCAGCAGCAGCCCGGCGGGCGGGCAGGTGGCCGGCCTGTCACAACCACTAGACAGGCCCCGCACCCCACCATCCCGCCCCCGCCAGAGCCTTCCTCCCCAACCTGTCACACGCCCCACGCAGGGAGAACAGAGCGTGCAGAGGAGAGCGCGGGGACTGGGCTGGGACCAGCCAATCCCGGTCTCCCGGAGAGACGGGTAGCAGAGGGACCTCCCCTCCCCAGTGGCCAGGAGACAACCGAGAGTGGGTCCTTTGGGAATCCTGGGAAATGGGCAACAGAGGACTGCTCTGATGGAGAAACTGGAGCAGCCTGAGTCAAGGCCCCGTTAAATCCCCTGGCCCAACTAACCACACACTGGCCACCTCCTCGGCCTTGCCTCTTTCGAAAGGGCACTAGGCTGAGATCTAGGAGTGCCTCACAATTTCCTGGCACAGTGATCCATTATAATGAGATGTCTGGCTCCAGGTCCCACCAAGAAAGCCCTTGACCTCCTCCTGCAGGCTTGGCCTCCCTGCAGACACAGGCGCCAGGCTGCTAAAGCCCAAGCCCCCAGTCACTGAGTGGACCTTCATAACCGCTACCTAGTCAGTGATCTGAGTTAGAAGCCTTACTCTGGCCAGTTTTCCCAGGGAACGCCCCACCCCTCTGAGGCTGACTCCATGCCTGCCTGAATAGCTGAGTGGGGCTGGCTTTGCAGAAAATCCGCCCATGCATGCTCTTCCTAAACCGAGGCTGCCCTCCACACAGACAACGACATGAATTGTGTTCCTGGAGTGGAGCGGTGTGATAGCCCTGCCTCTCCTGGGCCCCCTGAAATCAATCCTCAGATGCAGGCACTGTTGACTTGCTCCCCTCAGAAACGGTATCTGCCCTTTATCTTCTCTTTACATTTGTGGCTTGGTCCTTTCAGGCTGCTATAACAGAGCACTGTACACTGGGTAGTTTTGAACAACAGAAACATTTCTCACAATTTCGGAGTCTGGAAAGTCCAAAATCAAGGTGCTGGCAGACTCAGTGTATGGTAAGGGCTTGCTTCTTGGTTCATGGACAGACCCCTACTTCTCTCTGTGTCCTCACAGGGTGGAAAGGGTCCCTTTTACAAGGGCACTAATCCCCATGATGAGGGCTCTGCTCTCATGTCCCAATCACATCCTAATACCATCATCTTGGTGATTAGGATTTCAACATAGGAATTTTGAGGGGATATAAACATTCAATCCATAGCAATCTGCCTAGAAAGAAATCTACTCTCCCTGGCACAGATTCACGGCTTTGACTCTAGCCAAAGAAGGCAGGGTAGGGGCACGTGTGCCCATGAAATGAGCAAATCATTTGGGACGCCTCAAAGTCAGCGTAAGGTGGAGAGAAGAGAAGGCTGTCCACACCAGCCAAGGATGCGTTAAGGATAAAGAATAAGTGAGGCCAAGTGCAGAAACTCCCAAAGGGCCAGAACTGTATCTTACTGGTCTCCGTATTCCTGGTGTTGAGGGTATGCCTGGCCTCGGTGAACACCCAATCAGCATATGTTGGCTGAAGGAAGGAGGGATGGAAGTCAAGGTATCTGGTGGCGCTTCTGGCTCCTTCAGCGCTGGGAAGATCCAGTGTACATTCACAGTGATGGCTTTCAGCATCAGCTCAACGACCACCACTGCAGTGGACAGCCCCATAAGGAAAGAAGGAGACAAGAAAGACACTGAAAGGAGAGATCAAGAGTAAAGAATGGTTAAAGCACATTTGGACCAACACAAGCAATGTGTTCCTTCTCTCCACCCTGTATGAGGACCTCTGGCATTTAGAGCAATTTAAGCAGCTCTAGGAAGCCAGCGTACAGTTCAGAATTTGCAAAATGGTACTTAGAAGTGGGGAGGGAGGAAGGAAGGAAGAGAAGGAGACAGAGAGAGAGGAGCTGCTCCAAACTGGTCGCTAAGCTACAGAAGTACTTACAAATACATAACCTCTCATTTGCATGTGGCAACATCCTCCCCCCTCCTTGTAGAGGGGAATATAAAGTTACGGAGATGTAGATAAATAGAAACTAAACTCCAGCTCCCATCCACAACAAGGAAGAACATATATCAAAATCATTAATTATGATCCAATTTGTGCTTGCACTGTGAAGGATAATCATTTGCCATCAAAGAGATGCCCTTCCCTTATTAAAGCCATTGAGACTCTCAGGAAGTGCTCAAGGGTTTGAAATTCTGTATTTGAATTTTACAAATGCTTCTTACTACTGGGACCAAAACTCAATCAACACTTGATAGTGCTAACACCAACAGTCAAGCCACAGGCGTCTTCACTCCATCACGACAGACCTACAGATAGGACCCGGGTAGCAAACTTGCTCATTTGTTTTTCTCTGGATTCCTCTGTGTGTGTGTGTGTGTGTGTGTGTGTGAGTGTGTGTGTAACATGTGTATAAGCTTAGATCTTTTTTTGTAAGGGAGTTGCAGTGGGGATAAGAGGACCCAGGCCAAGTTGAAGAAGGGAACAATTAACCTCATCTCTCTCAAATGTCCAAGGCCCAGCTGCCATTCCTCACTTTCATCTCAAAGCCAAACCAACATGAACAGGTTGCTTGGAGACCAGGCTTCTCTTTCAACTCTGGACCCATGCCTTTGGTCCATGCCCAGACAGGGGCTAAGTTAGAAGCCAGAGCTCAGAGGTCATTACTCTTTTCTTCAGAAGCTCTACAGCACAGCCTTGATTCTGATTTGCTTTTTCTGTCCCCGTTTCTGGCTCTAGGATTCAGGCTGAGTGAATGAAAGTCATCGGATTTCCTGACTCAGTCTACTGTGTCTCAATGAAAGCCTATTGAATGGTATTGATGCCATAGAATGGAATGCAATGGACAGGAATAGATGGAATATAGTTTGGAAAAACCCAACTACCATCCAAAGAGACTTTTCCTTTCCTGAAGCTTCCCCACTGGAAGCAGGGAAGGGGCTTGCATAGAGTCAACAGCATACTAAAGCAGATGGCATAGTCTACAGCCTACCTGACTAAAGGCCAAGTATTACCTATCTGTCTTGAAATGGGATTTGCATGTGCAGCCAAAGTTAATAATAATATCGAATCTTGTCACAACCTAATGAGGTGCTAATGTCCATTTTATATATGAAGCAACTCTGACCCAGAGAGGTTAAGTAACTTGTTCAAGATCATACAGCTAGTAAAGGCAGAGAAGGAATTTAGACTTAGCCCTCCGTGAATAAACTAGGTACAGGCAGGCGGGAGGCTCCAACTTCTGCGTGGAATATTATTAGTTTGGCACATTTCCTTCCCAAAGGACTCATGAGACATGAAAGCAACACCACCTTCTTGAATTACTCACAGAGGAATTTCCTCTGTGATTTCTCTTGCTTTGGTATCAGGCAACTGAGCTGTCCTTGGAGCTGGCTCATGATGAGCCAAGGGCAGGTATAACTGCATTTAACAGAAGGGAAGTCTGGGGCACAGAGAGATGTGATACAGTGAGAAGTTGGTGGTCAAACCCAGATTCTAACTCCTTGTCACCGGGCGCCTGTCCTGAACTTACTCCCATGCCCCAGGGCAGGGCCCTGCTTCCTCCCTGTCCCCATGTGTGCCCCTGGCCAGTGCTGAGCTGTGGCTGACAGACCTAGACCCAGGGATCGAGCCTTTCAGATAGAGTTCTTGACACCAGATGCCTCTGGAGCGGGCAGGTGGTGTGGGGAGGGTGACTGATGGGGGAAAGAAGGACAAGGCCCTTTCCAAAAATAGAGTGAGAAAAGACCAGAAGAGTAGTTGGAAAGTCCCCGGGAGAGTAAGGCAGCGGCTGCAGAGCACCAGCCTGGTGGGAGACAGGGGGCTCCAGATACCATACCCAGAGCGGCCAGGATGCTACTCGGAGTCAACAAGCCCCCCACTGCACCCCACCTATAAATTACCCATATGGCTTCCCAGACAGCATCGGACCCTGCCTCCCACTTCACAAGCAAGTCCCAGAGGCAGTTTCTCAAAGGGGATTTCTGGGCCTAGGCTGGTTTGGGGTTTTGTCGCTTCCCCCAACTTCCATTGAGGCTTCTTTCTGAAATTCTCTAAATAGGAAAAAGCAAGAAGCGTAAGTTATGTCTCCTAGTGGATGTGGATTCTAAAAGGGACATTCTGCCTCCACTGGGTCTCCTGATACTCATGGTCCCTGGTCAAAACCCTGGCTCACCTTTCACCCTGGATAGCCAACTGTACCTGCCACGTCCCAGACACCAGCTCAGCGCTCTAACAGCACAAAGTAAAAAACAAAGTCATTGCCCTAAAGGGACTTACCGTCTACTAAGTTAGGAGTTTTTACTCTGCCACTACAAATTTAGAGAGACCTTAACAACCAGTGCTTTGGTGACCCCTCTGAGTCCTTTGGCAAACTGTGCGATCCTCTCTCCTCAGGGCCAGATGGCAGGAGCTGACTGCCCTTGTATAAAGGGGGATAAAGATAGGATGCATTGATTGAGCACCTACTCTGTGTCAGACCCTGGGCAAGAGGCTTGACAAATATTCACAACGTCCCTCACTCTATTCTTCAAGAGAGGTATTGTTATCTCCACGAGGAAATCATGGCTCAGAAAAGTCAAGCAAACTTCCCACAATCCTCCAGCCAGTAAGGGCAGAGATAGGATTTAAATCACACACCCAGAATGTGATGGAATCACCCCTGAGTAGAGTGGATAGTTGAATCACAACAATAATTGAATAAACTGCCAGGACCAATTTCCACAGCATTTACTGAACACATGCAAAAAACAATGTTTAGATTGATGTTGTAAATGGGGACAACCTCTTTGGAGAGCAATGTGGCAATATCGATCAAAATCTTAAATGCACAAATCCTGCATGCCAGAAATTTCATTTATATGAATTTATCCAACTATATGAGGATGCTCAGTGAAGCACTGTTTGTAGTAGAAAAAAGCTGGAATTAACCTAAGTGTCCATCAATAGATAATAGGTTAAATAAACTGGTTCATCCATAAAATGAAATAGTAATACTATGCATGCACTAAAAAGGATGAGGTAGGATGAGGTAGGACTGTGGGTACTAACATGAATGTGTGTCCATAAAACGTTCTTCAGTGAAAAAGCTGGTTGCCGTATTATATGCAGAGTAGGATCCTGCTTATGCTTAAAAGCATTTTATATATAACACACACATACAGATACAACATATCCATGCTTAAAATGTCTGGAAGCCACATACGGAACTACTAACAATAGCTACCACTAAGAGGGGGTGGGAAATTTGGACCTTCTAAATTATTTGGTCTGCTTTGATAGACCCCGTATTAAAGGTTTTATTAATAGTTATGCAGATCACTGTGTTAATACCTGCTGGAAAGCAATCCTCCAGAGGAAGCAACTGAGAATGGGAAACCAAAATCTTCAGCAGAGACCTGAAAGATCATGGTAGGCTCTGACATCAAAGACCTAGATCCAAACCTGGCTACCTGACGTTGGGCGGGTCATGGGTGCTCTCAAAACCCAACTTTCGTCACCTATAAAACGGGGGTAGTGCTAGAACCCACTACTTGGAATCGCCGGGAGGGCTCACTGGAGAAAAGAATGTCATTGCCCTTTTTAAAGACCAGATTGGACACTGACAAAAGGAAGTGAAGTCCCCCTTGACTGGTATACCTTCCACTGGGGAGGCTGAGTCACCAGAGAGGATGGTCCCACCCCAACATTGACACCACCCTCTCCCCTCTGCAGGGACAGGATACAGCGGTGAAAACCACCAAGTGCCCACAAACTCTCCGAAGACCATCACCCCCCTCAGTTCCAAACTCTGGAGCTGGCGATCTGGGATTGTGTGGCCATGGAAAATGACCCTGGTGCCAAGGGGCCTCCAATGAGGAGTCTTCTGCGTCAGCCTCCAAATCCCCAAGTAAATATCGGTTCATTGGTTTGTTGATTAAAATCACTGATGGTGTGTCTGATGACTGCCCAGAGACCCGAGGAGCTGAAACAGCAGAGAAGCGACCCAGGAATCCCTCCACGACCAGCCTCACGTGATTCCTAAACTTAGCCCTTCACTCATGCTCTCTCCCTTCCTTTCTTCTCACTCATTTTCCTACCACTGCTTCCCAGGCCCGCCATGAGCCAACCCTCCCCACATCAACAGAAATGCTCTCTCTTAAAGGCCCCCCTGGGCTGGAGAAAATAATAATTAATAGGCTGATAGAATTACATTAAATAATGATGATAATAACAAGAATATAGACTCTAGAAAAAGAAAACAGAGTTGGATTCTAACTCCACCGCTTATTAGCTAAGTAATCTGGGACAACCAAACCTCAGTTCCTCGCTAAGTTGAGGTTGGTCGTAAAACCATTCACGCAGTTGTTAAAAGACAGGTAGATGCACTTTACAAATGTAGGTATTATTAAGCTGCCATACAGTTAAAGTTTCTACGTGTTTGTTAACGTAATCATCTCAATAAGCCCAAGAGGTGTCAAATGAAGAGAAATGAAGTTCTTTTTTTTTTTTTTAAAGATTTTATTTATTTATTTGACAGAGAGAGACACAGCGAGAGAGGGAACACAAGCAGGGGGAGTGGGAGAGGGAGAAGCAGGCTTCCCGCCGAGCAGGGAGCCCGATGCGGGGCTCGATCCCAGGACCCTGGGACCATGACCTGAGCCGAAGGCAGAAGCTTAACGACTGAGCCACCCAGGCGTCCCGAGAAATGAAGTTCTAAGAGGCTAAGCCATTTCCCCAAAGTCACTCATCTGGGGAAGGGGACTCGTGAAGCCAGGTTTTCAGACACTGAGCCCAGTGTTCTCCCCACACTATGGGGGTGGGAGGAGGGCAGCTGGTGTTGGGGGCTCTCCATTGTCTGGCTCAGGGGGCAGGCAAAGCCAAGTCTGTGGGTCTTGTCAGACCGTCCACCATCCCAGTTAGCATCGCTCAGGAAAAAGCAACGGGATATAAGTCCCAGAAGTACCTGAGGCTGGAAAGCAAGGCTGTCAGCAGAGAAATGTGACCAGACAAGGAACAGCCAAGAAAGGGGTTCCAACAGCTTGCTTGGGAAACAATCAAATGCCAGCCCCACCAAGAGGCCTTTTAAACCAGCAGTGCTGAGCTTATGTTCAACTCGCCAGAAAATTCCCAAGTGCTTCTGAGCTTCTCAACCAATTCTTCAATCTAGAAACTCTTACTGAATGCCTGCTCTGGAAAAGGCACAGGGCTGGGCCTCAGAGGGGTTAGGAAATGGGCTCGATGAGCTCTTACTACCTTCTATGTGTTATTGGGTAACCCAGGCATGTGTTTTCTCTGCAAGGAATTTGTACTCCCTCATACGCAAATGCATAAAAATACAATTAAACCCTTGTTAGGAGGGCCTGAGATCCCAGGGCAGGTGCCAACAGGATGAGCCTTAGGCATTCAGAGAAAGAGAGAGTTCTATAGGCTCACAGAGATGAAGATACATCCTCCTTCCACACAGGCTTTGAGTGCAAAAGAATTCTTCCTGTCTAGTGGCTACAGCAGAGAGGAGGTAAAGCAGTTTTTCATATTCAGGGCAGGCCTCGATTTGGAGTATCATTATCTGAATTTTTAATTACATAATAGAGTATAAAAGAAAACATCAGACTGCATCAGATGTCTGTTTACTTACCTTAATGGGTAAGGAAACACAAAAACACAATCACACACATACACACATACACATACAAGTGTACTGGGCCACACCAGAAAATACAGTTTTTGCTGTCAACTGGGATCCAGAGAGTTTGAAAAACACTTTCAAACTGAACTAGAATCGGGAAGGAGATGGCTATGGGGAACAGGTATCTTATTTAGAAGGAAAAGAGTGCGCAAAGGTGAGCGCTAAGGAGGAGAAGGTGTCTGGGAGAGATCCCCACCTCTCACACCCCCTCCTGATGAAGCCAGAGGCACCTCACTGACTGCAGAGCGCCCCCTCCCCCCCTCCCTTCCCGCTCTTCCCCCCAACCTGAACCCTTCCCCCTCTCCAAGTCAGCCAGGACCGGTCCATGGCCCTGACCACGAGCAAGGCCACCTGCCCCTGCTTCTCTGACCTCCCATGGCTCCTAGCGTCCCACACCAAGTGCACCATTCTTTAAGCGTTTCATGGGTACAGAAACTCCTGGAGTGGCTGTGTGACTTTGGGCAAATCATCTGAGCCTCCCCTTCTTCATCTGACAGTGATACATGGGCAGTGAACATATCTCTTGTCTCGTTCATAATTTTGTAAATATCTCTCCAGGGAGAACCCTATCCCCTACTGATTTGTTAAAAAACCACCCCCCGGGGGTGTTTTAAATAGTGCTGGGCACATGCTAGACACTTAATATTCTTACGCACGCGGCAGAGCACATACCAACCACTGCCCCCAACCACTGCCCCCCAACCCGCCCCCGCCCTCAGAATGACCAGGGTCTAGGGTGCCTGGGTGGCTCAGTTGGTTAAGCGACTGCCTTCGGCTCAGGTCATGATCCTGGAGTCCCGGGATCGAGTCCCACATCGGGCTCCCTGCTCAGCGGGGGTCTGCTTCTCCCTCTGCCCTCTTCCCTCTCGTGCTCTCTGTCTCTCATTCTCTCTCTCAAATAAATAAATAAAATCTTTAAAAAAAAAATTCAAAAAAAAAGAATGACCAGGGTCTAGACTCATGCTCTGCTTGTCACCATCTCGAAAGTCTTCATAATTTTCGAACAAAGGGCCCCCATTTTCGATGCGCACTTGGCCTGGCAAATTATGCAGCAGGTCGTGACCACATCTCCAAAGACCCACCAACACGTGCCTTTTCAGAATGCGTGGACTTTTAAAATTCCCTTTTCTGGGAGTTACCACAAGTGATGTCGGCCAGGAAAGCATGTATATAAAGATCTCTCATCTGGTCAAGGGCAAGACTCCATGTCAAGCAGGTGACCTCCCCGACGTGGGAATTGCTCACTGTGCGAGTTAGCAGGGCTTTGGGGTGCCAGTAAATGTTCTTTCTGGGCAGTAAGTGCTGAACCCTTCGTAGTCACTCATGGTGCTTTCCTAGACCCAGAGTCAAGCCAACGTTGGAGGTCAACACTAACCAAACTGCTCACAAAAGGAATCTAGAAGGAAAGGCTTAGGGAGTCTAAATCATTCCTCTCTCCTATAAATAGTGCCTACGTGCCCACTATGAGCCAAGTCTAAAAGGCAAAACTTGAGGGTATTAAAAAGGCGGGGGGCCTAAGTCATGGTCCAATCCCTTGCCCTCCAGAAAAGCCACACGTAGATGGCCAAGCAACACTATTTCATGGAAATGAAGGTCCTAGGAGCTCACATAAGGAAGAAAAGCCTGCAGGAAGGGCCTCGAAAAGAAGTGGGAGTCAGCTGTCACCCGGGGGGGGGGGCGGGGGGCGGGGGAGGAATGAGGATAAGCCAGTATTTCAGGAAAGGGAGCAGCTTCAGCAAAGGCTCCAACGTGACCGCTGTACCTTGTCTGCAGGGAACACCAAGGTGAGCGGCCATCAGAGCAGAGAGCGGGGCTCAGTTGGGGGCAGCAGGAACTATAACCAGATCACAGGGCAGGACCTGCTGGGGAGGGCTCGCATGCCAGCCACCGTGGCTGGACTTGATCTTACAGATGATGAGACAGCAGATCAACCGACGCCGAGTTCTACCTGGGGAGAGAGGCAGGATGAATCCAACTGCAAGGCTGGGCTCCCACAAGCAAGGCCACCTGCCCCAGTGGGTGTGCTTTGCCCGTCCACACCTGCGGCCTGGAGCCAAGCTGAAACATACACACATCCCACAAGAGGAAGGAGCCTCGGACCTGACCCAGCTCCCTGCCTCCTGGTCCGCGCCTTTTTGTTTGGGTTCGTTGCTGTTACTGGGGTTTGTTTTATTTTGTTCTTCCTACGCTTGGCTAATATTTCTCTATTTTCCAGTTTTAAAAAGATATTTCAATGAATTTTCTTTTTTAATCTGGAGATCGGAAAGAGAAACTTACAAGAAGGTTGTGGAGAATGTCAAGGGGGGCAAGGAACAAACGGGTACTTTTTATTCCTTTTCCTCTTTAAGCTGGTGCCGTTGTTTGGTGGCGATGCTCCCAGATCAGCTGCCCCTCCACAGTCTATCGGCTTAAACCGGTAGCAGCGAAGGCTCGAGATGTGGGCCACGGCCTGCGGTGGTGAGCGGAGGCGACAGGGTGCCCATCCCAGGGAGCCGCTCTGTCAGGCACCCCGCCAAGGAGGTCTCCTCCAGAGCAGTGGGGTTCGCTGCTTTCCTGTGAGGTGATGGGGGGGTGTTCTGCCTCCAAGCCCAGCTGACCAATCAGACCTAACATTTCTCTTCTCGAGACTAAGAACCAGCTCTCTGGGGGGAAGGTCAAAAAAACAGAAACATTATAATCAGACTTTGGATCTGCTGATTCCCACCCCACCCCTCTTACACACACACACACACACACACACACACACACACACACATACTAACTATACCTAAATTTTACAGTGGTTTCCCTTTATTTCAAAGTTCAACCTCCCTGGTGCAGCCCACGAGGCTCTCCTTTGACCCCGCTCCCTGTCCCTACTCCTCTCCTCTCTCTTAATGCTCTAGTGACGCCAAACTACTGGTAGTTCCCCAAGTAAACCACACTGTGTAATGCCTCCGTGCTTTACCCCTGCCGTGTGCCTTACCAGCAACTCCCCCTCCATTACAGCCTGGTGAGTTCTCAGTCATCCCTCAGAGTCCTTCCCAACCTGTCACCTCTACTGACTGGAAGGATTCTCTTCCCCTCCTCCTCTGCCTGAAAAATTTCCACTGCCCTCAAATATCCAGCCGACATGCCTGTCCTCCATGAGAAAGAACCTCATCCAGCTGTGGCACTTGCCATGTCCCTCTATTACACCTCAGGGGACCACATCCTCCAAACCAAAGCTGGGAACACAATGTTTCATGCACACAAATGTTTTTATGGAAAAACAGAATATTGGGCGCCTGGGTGGCTCAGTTGGTTAAGCGACTGCCTTCGGCTCAGGTCATGATCCTGGAGTCCCAGGATCGAGTCCCGCATCGGGCTCCCTGCTCGGCAGGGAGTCTGCTTCTCCCTCTGACCCTCCCCCCTCTCCTGCTCTCTCTCTCTCATTCTCTCTCTCAAATAAATAAATAAAAAAAAAAAAAAAAATCTTTAAAAAGAAAAACAGAATATTTTACTTGAAACCCCAAGACCTAGCATCACCGTAGTGAGAGTATTGCTCATATTCCATCAAATTGTTTCCCCATGTCTACCTTCTCCACCAGTGAGCTTTCCTGTGATATTGGTCTCAGGATGCTTAGCACCTACCACAAAGCCCAATATGTTTGATTGACAGATGGACTGATGGGTTGGTTTGTACTTTACCACCATTGTTAGTGGATGCAGAGTAGTACTGGGAGGAGGAGGAGAAAGGAACAAAAAGAAGGACACTCCACCTTCTCTTTCTTTCTCTCTTTACCCCATCCCAGGAGAAAGTGTTCCTTCAGTGGTCATGTACGCTCTGAAGGCCACAACACCTGTCCCACATACTTGACAGGATTATGGGGAGAAAGATGCAAGAAAGACCCAGTACCATAAAGCCTTGGGCCACATAAAGAGATGCACGCAAATGAAGACCATCCGTTAGCATGGATGGCGGCCATTTCCGAGCCATGGTCCACATTACCTTAGTATCGAGAACTGAAAGGGTGAAGGGGATGTAAAGAGAGGGCAAACCCCCCAGAGAACCAATGGACCTCTTCTGCCTTACGGTAACCCTGTAAATCCCAGAGATCTCTCCCGATACCAACATCCCCCATCCCACCACCTCCAGTTCCCCCATTACAAGTATGAAATGAAAAGTACTGGAAAAGCCCCTGCTTAGGCTCCTTTTAATTAAGCACACATACACACACACACACACAAACACACACACACAAAGAACCACCCCTGAGTTTTGTCTGTTGTACTTTTGTTCTCAGGTCTGTTTGTACTTATTGCAAAATTACATAATTAAAAAAAATAATATTAGGTAAATGCGCACATCAGCCTGTCAAGCCTGCCTGGGCCAACCTTCACTTGGGAGCCACAGTGACAGCCCCTTTTTTTCTCTTACTTGTTTTTAAGCACAAAATATGTCACACCTGGAAGTAATTAGCATAATTTTTACTAATTTATAGCTAATTACACAATTACTTTTCTATGAAAGATTCTGGAAAGACACTTGAAGTAAGTTTCACCAAATCTAGTGGCAAGAAATTGCTTGAAAACATTTTGTGAGCTTCAAACATTTAGGAGGAGGGAGGGGGAGACACCCAATAAAATAATTCTTTCCTATTTCAGAGTGTTCAAATATGACAGGGATATAATTTCTCCGGTAATGTGCAAAGAAGAATGCCTAAATGTCTCTGCTAATCCAACCCAACCAGAGGGTGCTCTAAAAAAAAGGAGCCTCTGAGAGTGCCCAGGACAGAATCTAGAAAGCACAGCTTTGAAACTTGGCTCCACAACAGAGTAAACTCACCTTGTGGCAGGATGTGACCCCTGGCAGGTGTCTTGCTCAGCTCCTGAGAAACTGGGGTTCAAGCCTTGGGGAGCCACCTGCCTCTCAAGATGACGCTCCAGGATGCTGGGACCTGAGAACATTACACTAATCACTCCTTCCAGCACCATGAGTACCTAAACTTGCACGTGTCCCAGTATGGAAATTTACTGGTTTACAAGGCGGGCCTGCCCCCTAGATGGGGAGTTGCCTGCAGGCGGAGGCTGAATTATGCTCTTGGGCTCCTCGGCCTCCTAGCACCCAGAGCAGCAAGGCCACGGGCACTCAATGAATGGGAATAAATCTGCGTTCAGTTGTTTTGTGATCTGAGGTCTGCTTGAAGGACCCCTGTGAAGGTGGGAGTGACGAATTTGGAAGATGTCCGGTTTCTGCCAGGCTCCCCTCAGGGCTACTGAGAGATTTCGGCAAAGGAATGTCCTCTGCCTCCCCCCCCCTCCCCGTCCCCCTGCCCCACCCCAGGAGAGTAATGTGAATGGCTTACACTTAGCATATTTCTCTTCGCTTTTTCAAATTATTTTCACAGCTACTGTCATTTGACCCTTCCAAAAACCCTAGGAGGCAGGTAGAGGAAGTCCTTACCGGCTGCTCTTTGCAGGTTCCCTCATTCAGTCAACAGGTACCTGAGCCTGGTGGCCTCGGCAGGGTGGTGTTCTAGCACTAGAAGACAGGTGAACAGGATGGCCAAGGCCCTGCCGCCTTCTGGCTTTCCCTCCCCAGAGAGGACACAAATAACAAGACAGGCACCATTCTGATCCATGCTAAGAGAAAACAAAAAGCAGAGTAAACGACAGAGGTATTTTAGACCCTGTGCTCCAGGAACCCTCCCCACAGACGTTCCAAAGGAGCATGATCTGGTCATGTGAAGAGCTACAGATAGACATCAAGACCCAAAGAGGGTCAAAACGTGGCCTATCTCCTGCAGCCAGAGGATGGCAGGTCTCCAGGTCTGCACCAGACCTACCCATCTTTTTAAACTGTTCCTGCTGTGACTCCCCTCCCCTTCCATTTCCCAAGAGGAGACCTGAGTCACAGGAAAGGCGAATGCACGCACGCACACACACCTCCAGAGGAAGCAGCAGACAGACACACAGACGGTCAGAACACATGGTCAGAACAGACAGGCAGAGCACCCGCAGGCCCCAGCCCAGGCTCTGCTCTCTGGGGGTGCCTCTCTGGGGAGTGCACTGCCCCCCCGCCCCTGTGGCCAAGTGGCCGCCCCCATGAACAGTGTTTATTATTCATCAGGCACGTTGAGCCTGTTCGGAGATTTCAAAGTCAGCTGGTGGTTTCATTAGAAGCAATCAAGGAAGCTTTAGATAATTCGTGGGAAGGTTTTGACAGAGAGAATGTGGAGAAGCCTGGTGGCTCTCCCCAGCACCAAGTCAGAGCTGAAACTTCTCTTTCCATCCCTTGCCCCACACCCCCACCCCAGGGCAGAAACTTGAATACTCATTCTTTCCCCTAAACTTCAACACCTCCGGTGACTCAGGGGTCACTCGGTTCTCTCCCTCCGCTCCCTCCACAGATGCTTTATTCAGGCTCCAAATCCCTTTGCCTTGGAAAGTCTCCTTGACCCTGGCAATGGAACACTTCTCCAGCAACCTGGCACCCTTTCATGGACACATCCACAACAACGCGCTTGGTCCTTGCCCTGACCTGTGAGCTTGACAGCAGCTAGGAATGAATTCAAAAGATGGCCAAGGCAGGTATCTGTGCCACGTGGGCCACACCGCGAGGAAGAGGCAGACTTACCATGGGCCTTGGAGCCTTCTGGGTCTTTGCATACGTTTTCTCTACTCCGCACTATGAACCTACCAGCAAACTATTAGGAATCCCCATTTGATTGGTAGAGAAACTAACGGAGACTAACAGTTGCTGTATCTAGGAAGATCACACGGCCACTAAGTAGCAGAGCTAAGATTCGAACTCCAGTCCGTCCGACTGGAAATCTGGTTATCTGGGCACAACAGGGTGGTGCTTCTGGCTTTTCTCGGCCTCCACACCGCAAGGCACCAGCTGTGGAACCATGTGGAACTGAACGCTTCCAGGAGGAATGAATCCTGGCCACCCCAGCAAGTGCACAAGGGCGAGGTGAAGGTCTCTTGGAGCTTCAGCCGAGGAATAGGGCCCGGAGGCGGGCAGGAGCATCTCACCTGGCAGAGGAAAGACTATTTATGGCCAGAGCTTCTGTCCTGGACAGCTGGTGACCAAGGCTGGGGCCGAAAGCTGCATCCACCCTACTGCCGGCCAGGATTCGCTAAGGAGAGCATGCCCTTTCCTGATTCCAGAGCAGGGACCCTGAGACCGAGACGTCGCAGCTGGTAGGATGACTCACCTCGGCCAACCACCTGGTTTGAAGGCTCAGCCCCATGATGCTGGGAAAGGCCCCATTAAGCTGGTGAAGGAGACCGTCTCCTCCCTGTAACCTTATTAACTTCCCTGGGATGACTTTTCCCATATGCAGGAAAGTTGGTTTCTGAGACTGGACGGTTTCTTCACATGATACTGTTCATCCCGTAGTAAAAGGCACCGTGGATTTGAAATCACAAACCAGAGCCTGAGGCCTGACCTTGCGCAGACTTTAATGAAGGGACTGCTACCTTGGGCAAGTCATTGCTCCAGTCTGTGTCTCAGGTTCTCCACCTGACCGGTGACAGGGTGAGGGCAACGGCAGTGTGGGGCTTCGGGCCCTAGGACTCTGCCAGGGCAGGCTGCGCAGGGCGGTGTTTCCCTCCCACACAAACACCGCACTGAGTTATCCGAGCTGGGCAGGTGGCAGAGAGAGAAGCATAGGAAGGGAGAAACAAAGGCCCAGCAAGATGGACAGGGACAGATCGAAGCAGGGGAAGCTCCCCAGCCAGAGAAAGGAGGAACAGTCTGGCGGTGTGGAGAGAGAATTAGAGCCCCTGATGTAAGCAGACTCTTGCCAGTATTGCTGGAAACAAATAGTGACAGATTGCTAACATGTTACAGTGAAAATTACCAACATGATGAGACTTTTGCACCATAACCAGCACCTCTTGTTATCCCATTAACAAAACCGATGAGACCAAATTGCTAATCGGAGAAAACGTTCATGTTGGATTATATTGCTCCTGTCCTGAATGCAAGCAAAGGGCAAACCAGAAGGCACATCGAAATCTCCCAAGAGCCATTTTACCTTGGACAGGGGTGGAGAAAGCCCTGGAATGCACCCCCCTCCCCGCCGCAGCTGCCGCCTCCTTCCATTGCATCTAGAAACACCCACAGACGCCACCAGCACCTTGATGATCAACCACCGCTCTGGTGTCTGTTCCCACTGCCGAGCCAGGCGGGGAAGGGCTGTGGGTCATGACAAAGAAAAAGAACCAGTGACCTTTACAAAGTACACAGGGTGCACTGGCAGGGCTGGGGGGGCGGGGGCGGGGGGACAAGTGGAGGTGGTGCGTCTGCGTTCGTAGAGTGTTGGACTCCAGCTCACTTCCATCTGCTCCAAGAACAAACCAACACATCCACGCTCACGATTATTTACATTTCTACCACCCCCATCTGGCCACTGCCCATTCTAGCTGGGCCAGAGAGAGCCCCGCTTCTTAATTTCATTCGTCACAGAGTTCAAACTGTCCCCTAAGCCCCGGGAGGTGTAAAGAACAGGACACACCTGGTTCTTGGAAGGATTTGCCCGGGCATCTGAAGAAGATCTTTCCTCTTTGGGCTGGGGAAGGATTTCCTGCTCAAACTCAAGGCATCCAGAGAGAGCCAGATTACGAATTCACTTTATGCGTGCTCCTCTCTCAGAAAAACGCTCCAGTTACCCAAACCTCTTAACGTCTGAGTTGTTGTTTTGTTGTTGTTGTTGTTTTCCACCGGGATAATCACTGACCACGCCAAGCTCCCGGCTGCCACCCCAGAGAGCGGGCCCGGCTGCAGGCCTTCCTACCCGGTAGTCACTCAGAGAAGTAATTGGCCAAAGATTATTCTGAGTAATTTAATGGCAAGGGTTTTTTGTATACCAAACAGGGACTTGTCTTTGTCAAAAAGTCTTTACAAAGTACCCAAGTGCTAGGTGTCAGACAGGACAAGTTTTTTAATCATGTTAAAATGATTTATTTAAACGTCAAGCCATGTCACCTCACTTCCTTTCATTTTTCAAACTGTTTGTGTTTTTTCTGGATGATAAATTTATCTTCAGACAGCCTCAATATGACTAATTAACTTTGAAATATAAGAACCAGATGTGTGAGTTGGAGAGCTTTCTGAACTGATGCCAGACGGGCTGGTGGGTTTTTTTTCTTCTTCTTCTTGCTTGCCTTCCCCCCTCCGTCGCCTCCCCCCTCCCCGCAACTCCGCATTCTCTCTCCCTGCTGGCTGCCCTGAAATTACTAAGCAGAGACACATTTAGTAAATGGAATCACAGGACTCCAGCTAGCTGTGAGCACCCACAGCTTGTTCTCTGCTTTCTACTGCTTAGCCTCTCAGGACCCCATGCTCTCCCTTTGAAAGTGACCCCAGGGCGCCTCCCGGTGACTGGCAGAGCTGTCCTTGGAGGAGGCGCTGGGAAAATTCCCCGGACCCACCCCTCCTTTAATGATCTATGGCGTGTGAGAGCAGGGAGCTGCCAGAATGCATTTGCCACATGAAAGTAAGTCACCCTGCACTATGACACAGAGTGATTTCTTCTAAAGAGTCTTCCCCTGTGAAGTGCTCCTCAGATCTGCCTCCTCCCTGCTCCCTTTTGATGAGCAACCCCATGCACAGCACAGGAGGAATGAGCAGGGGTGGAAGCTGGCTATTAAGTCTCTCAACTCCCAAAGCCACAGTGCTTTTCAGTTAATGGCACATTTGGGGGTTGGAAGCCACAGATATGTGTGTGTGTGTGTGTGTTTCATTCTCAGGGACAGGACGGGTGACAGCAAAAATGAAAATTCCTCTTTGCAGGATTTGTGCAGCTAAGTAAGAGACCTGAGTGGAAGGCATGAGCTGGGTACCTCAGTTTCCCCGTGTAGCTATGATGGCCTGCTCCACCCAGTCTCTCTACCAGAAGTAGGTTAAGGTTATGTGAGATCACAAATGGGAAAGTGCTCTGAGTACTTGGAAAGACATGCACACATCCTAAGGGATTATTAGGATAATTACCGCTATTATTATATCATCATGACCAGTATCATTAACATGCCTCTTAATGTCTGAGATTTTTCACCTGGGATAATCTCACTCACTCGCAAGGTCAGTGGAGTTCCTCACGGTGCCAGGCTCCAAACAGTGGGCTTGGTTCTTTTCCTCCTCGGGAAGAATGCCAACAGAACACCTTCCCGGGCCACAGAAAGGAAGCTGCCCCACCTGACACCTCAGACTCCCTGCTGCTGGCCGAGAAGGACTCAGCCACTGACAAACACCAGCACTTGTGCTATAGGGGGACAGAGGGGCCAAGGGGACGTCCCTTCCCTTCCCCAGAGAGCAAGGCAGATGAGAGGACTGGGACAGCGCCGGCTGCCCCCCCACCCCGCCCCCCTGGATCTCCCCCGCTCCCCACTCTGGGGACAGGACCAAGATGCACCAAGCAGGTTGAACTCTCAAAAATATAACAAGGTAGAGGTGCCTGGGTGGCTCAGGTCATGATCCCAGGGTCCTGGGATCGAGCCCCACATCGGGCTCCCTGCTTGACGGGAAACCTGCTTCTCCCTCTCTCACTCCCCCTGTTGTGTTCCCTCTCTTGCTGTCTCTCTCTGTCAAATAAATAAATAAAATCCTTAAAAATATATATATATAACAAGGTAAGGCAGGTCCCTTCAGGTCCCCATGCTTCTCCTCCCCTGATCCTGGCCCCGCTTCCTTTCCACAGAACACTCCCTTGCTTTCAGCAGTGCCACCTAATCCCCAGTGAGGGGGGGGTGTCACCCCTCAAGGAGGTGTTTGCATCTTAGCGGGAGTTTCTGGGAACTTAGGAAGAAAAAGGCCTTCAATCATTCCACGTGGAAAGCCATGAAAAGGAGAGGAAGGAATGGATGGGGCGAAGAGAGCATGCTTCACACTTCCCAAAGCAAATCGTGCCTGCTCCTGATGCCCAGGAGACATCTTGCAAGCAGACAGATGGACCAGAGCGGGTGGGGGTAGTTGGGAAGGCGACACCGAGGAGGCCAGCCTGGTGGCCCCCTAACCCCGACCTGAGGCAGGAGGAGGGAAGACCCTGTTATAGGGCGGTGAGTGTGGGCACATATCCATGGAAGCATGCCCCCACCTCCTAGAGCCCTTGCCCCTCCTTTCGGAAGACAACACTGTGAAGCCTGCCAGAACTCCTTGGGGAGTGGGAGAGGAAGGTGGCAGGAATACAGAGAACTACAGCTTTGTTTGGTATCTTCCAACTTTCCAGAACAGACAGACAAACAGATGAGCAAGCAGTGCAATAATCCAGTGAGAGAGACAGGGAGCATGTGTGCGTGCACGCGCATGCACGCGCGCACACACACACCAGTGCAGAAGCACTAGCCCCACCCGTCCCCGAGAGGGAGCCCTGAATACACCACCCACGGCCCCCACCAGGGCACCCCCCCAGTCTGCCTTTGGAGAAAGCTGCATCCAGGACCCTGGCTGGGTTCTTTCTATAGCACTGCCCCCCCTTCCCCAGGGGAAAAAAATTTCAGATAATTTTTGGGCTATGAATAACATTTCCTGCTATGTCAAACTAAGATAATTATGGAGCTTACCAGATCGCAGGATCCCTGATTAACTGACCCCGGACAGGGAAGTCTGGGAAGTTTGAGAAGCCCACTGACTGGGAAAGGGAGCCCTGGGCTCCTGGGACTGGTGTGGGACCGCTGCCTCCCCCAGCTCTGCTCTGCCAGGAAAGACCAGACCTGTTTCCACGGGTCTGCACCTGAGAGCTTCCCTCTCCGTCGGGCTTCCTTCTCTCCCCAGGGGGACTAGAAGAATTCGCACTGGTGAGCCAGGAGGCGCCCCGTACTTCTGGCCAAGGGTGCCCACCCTGGAACGCCCATCTGACTGCACAGCCCCACCCAAGCGGTTTTTGAAACTAAAAGACCTGGATTTGCTCTCCCCCCCCGCCCCCCATGCAAGCATCCCGTGCCTTCCCCCACTAAGTGCACATAACAAGCCAGAAATTTGAGGCTGTAACCGACAGGAGCCATCGTTTGGGAGCTGTCAGACGCAATGTCTCAGAGGCCTGGGATCCGAGGGCCCTTCCCCCTGTACAGCCCGAGATATTTAATAAAGTAAAGCCCTCAGGATCAAGAGGCTGCAAGCCCTCCCATTCCTTCCTCCGGCTCGCGCTGGAGTTCTTTAAAGCCTGCCTCGCGTCTGTCTCTCTCCAGAAAGCCTTTCATGCTGCCTTGCCAGACTGACATTTTGACAAGTTGCCACGAGTGACATCTGATTTGTACAAATTTCAAGACTAATAAATCTACCTGTCAAAGCGGAAACTTTAAAAGGAGCTAAGCCCAGCGGGTATAGTTTAACAGAACTCAAGTTGATGAAACTGTAGGACGGAGAAATTATATCTGTCACAATCCACCCACATTAGTTCTGCAGAAATGTTGGCATGAAACAAACGTCTTTCACGGGCGTTACCAAAAAAAAAAAAAAAAAAAAAAAACTTTTAATAAAAAATTTTTAATTGAAATAGGAGATTAATACCATGAGTAACAAGTAACAGTTCTATTTGTAAACTACCAAATTTTATTTATTTAATTTTTAATTTTGTTGCAGATGTGAGAAGTGTCTCTCCTCCTACCTCTTAAGCTGTCTCCCTGGCATCTGGACTTTCAGTTCAAGCTGGGGCCCATCAATCACACTGCAGCTCCCCAGCTCTCTGGCTCCTGGGGTGAATGGGGGCTGAGCACCGTGTGCGGGGCTGAGGCTGAGGCAGGCCCCGCTACCCACAGCCCTGCGTCCTGGCCGGGCCTCCTGGCACTCTGCTCCTCCATCTGGGCAGGCGCAGGGTGCTGAATCGCTTCCCCCACTGCTCTCCAGCCTTGACCTGGAGCCCGAAGTCTGGCCCCCCATTCTGGGCTTTGCTGTGGGATTTCTGTTTTAAGGATGTGAATGTTGGGGGACGGGGGGAAGAAGTTATGTCTGGCTAACTTTTTATTTTGTTTTGTTTTATTTTTATCTTATCTTCCCTTCCTGTTTCTGACAAGTCCACTTTTGCCCTGAATCATCACGTCACAAACGAAGAAGCCAGGATTCACAGATCGGAGGAAGAAACCGGGGGGCGCGGGGAGGCCTTCTCAGGGTTCCCATGTACCTAGAGAAGCCAAGAACATGAATGCATCTGAAGCAGAATCCCTGGTGTTTCTCTGTCCTTCCCTCGGCCTCCCGCACCCCCGGAGCCCGAGAGGAGGATAGACTGCTCCGGCTCCTAGAAGTGGCCCCCAGTCGCCCTTAGCGGGGAGCTGTTTTCTGTTTGATGGCTGTAACCTCCAGATAATTGTTACTATTACTGCTGTCTTTTCTCCCCGAGTTCAAAATGGTTCAGAAGCAAGTAGGCGGGACAGAGAGGATCTTTGTTCTCCAGTTCAGCCAGGGGCAGTGCGCTGAGGTCACCCAGCCAGGCAGGATGGAACCCAGCATTTCGGGGTGGGGCCAGCCCCACCCCCCCACCCCCGGCCGCTGGTAGATCACGTGGTCCTTCTGCTTCCTCCCCACATGGCTGTCTCCTCCTTCCAATTCCAGAGCTTCTGCTTGGTATTTATTTGGCTGGGACAATATCTAGAAGTGAACACCTTCTTTCACACTTCTTGGCCCACGCTAGGAACTCTGTGTGGGACCATGGTGACAGTCAGGATAATTGTCTTGCAGCTGAGGACTAGGAGACTGGGTCCAGACTGCAGGGTGGGGTGGAGGGGGGTCTGGCAGCAATTGGGGATGATCCCCAAGACCCAGAGCACCAACGCCAATCTGTCTGCCCTGAACTGGGGTTGGGTTACCCCCAGTTCTACCCAACTCCATCTTTTTCCCTGCCCATTAGATTTTGGTTAGGCGGATTCCACGCACAAGACGCTCAGTTGTCCACTACGGGAGTTACGAAGAAGTGCAAAACATGATCCTTGTCCCAAAGGCGTTTGCAGTCCATATGGGGTGATGTAACAAGATGACGTAACAAAATAGATCCTGATCAGGAACAAAGGGATTTCGAGGACAAAAAGGAAGCAGGGCGGTGAGTGAAGGCACCGGACCAGCCCTGCCACCCACTGGCTGTGGGACTGTGGTTAAGAACCTGTCCTCTCTAAAATATGGGTGACAAGATGAAATGAAGGCCCCTGCGTTCTCTGTGGGCTTTGGAGAAGAGGCATTGCGGGATCCCATGTGTGAAAGCTCTTTATAAACAGTGAACAGTTCGGGGCGGGGCGACCAAGGGCTAGGTTAGGATCCAGCAGGAACACCGCTGATGAGTCAGCAGCCCGGGGAGGTAAGCGCACAAGAACAGCTCACAGGGGAACAGCGATACTGCTTTTTCCAGACCGTGCTGGGGCAAAGCCACCGATGAGGACAGCACTTCTTGCAAGTGGGAGACTCTGGAGCAGTGACTAGACATCCTGCGGTGGGACCCCACGGCAGTCATGGCACAGAGCAGGGCCAGCTCCCCCGCACCCCCAAGCTTAGAAGGCCCAGGATGCTGAAAGCGTGCAGGTGTGTCAGGCCCCACAGGTAAATGCCTGTGTCAGACACGCCCGTGATACTTGTGCCCCGGTGACATTAGGATTCATTTTCTTTTTTTTAATTTTTTTTTTAATTTTTTAAATTTTATTATGTTATGTTAGTCACCATACAATACATCATTAGTTTTTGATGTGGTGATCCAGGATTCATTTTCTTGCATGAATGAGCCTGACCTCTTTCATTCATATATTCGCCTTTGATCAGAGAAAATCTTCAGAGGCGGTTATTAGGAAAGCAAAGCACAGAGAGGTCTGGTTCTTGTGTACCACACACAGCCGGCCAGCAGCAAATCTAGGAACTGCTGGGTTGAGTTTTCTGCTGAAACAGTTGCTTTCTCTCTTTTCCCTCAGCAAGACAGTCTCTCCAGGGAAAGGTTCGACGATGCCAAATGTGACTAATAAAAAAAAAATTGTTTAAAGGGTTTTTTTCTAGAATAAACACTTCATTTTCTATTTTATTGGATTAGTGTTTGCTAACCTCCAAAGTTTCTTGCCTAGCAAATTGGAGACCATTTCCCTTATATAATGAGCTTCCTCATGTTTGGACGAGGTGAGGCAAGTCTTAAGAAAGGCTAGAGGCTCACTGTAGGGCAGAGGTAGCAGCCCCAGGCAGGCCCGGGGGACTGAGGCCCAGCCTGAGAGCTGCAGGCCCAAGGGGCTGCCTTCCCCTGCAAAGGGAGGCAGGGTGCTTTGCCCCGGACACAACAAACCTATAGCCCATTGCCTCCTGTCAGGGGTCCATTACCCACACGGCAGGAGGAACTTCACTTTGAGAGGAGAACAAGGCCCATCTCTTCTGCTGCCTCCAGGCAGCATTTTGGGTTTTACAACCAAAGAGGAAAAGAAAAGAAGAAAAAGAAAAAGAAAAAAAATCCTGAACTGTTTTTCAAATGTTCTGGGTCTTGGCAAACCCCAAAATGTCTTTTGCCAAATGCTTTTTCCCTTAATTTTCAAACCTCGGGTGTATTTCCAGAACAATCCAATCCATCTGCTTCTGATTCATTTACACTTAACTCATTAGGAGGCTGTTGCGTAAGGAGTGGTTTGACGTCCCCAAGATCCCCGGGTGAGGGATTCTTCTTCCCCTTTGAATCAGAGGGAGGCATCCTGCCAGCCGGGCATGGAACACAAACCCAACAAAATTGAAAGCCTGGCTTGAAACCCCAAGTCCCCAGGATGAGAATCAGGTTCTCTTATGTCCCACCCATCATTCACTCTGCCCTGTTCTCCCCATCAGATTATCACCATTATTGCTGTTATTGTCATTAAGGATACAACAAAGGGCCACATATTATTGTTAAAGACTTGGCATTCTATTCTGCTGCGTGCTATTCTTCATTCATACACTCTTGACTCATCTGTTGAGACATTAAATAAACCCTCCCAGCCAACGGTGAACTACCAGCAGGGCCAAGGCTGGTGTATCAGCTACAAGACGTCCACCGAAGCACCAATCCCAGCACAGTTTACCTTCTGCGAGGGCTGTGAGCTCTACCAGGAAGCCCAAGAGCAGAGATGTGGGCAAAGAACAGCTTCTAAGGGCAGAAAGCAAGGCTGGAGAAGGCCGGGGGGTGGGGTGGTGTGTAGCCCAGGGGTAAGCACAGAGAGAGAGGCTGCTCGCCTCCAGCGACATGAATGACTGGCCAAGCTGAGCCACAAGCTTCTAATGCAGCACCCAAATCACCCTTTCTTCCCTGGGAAAGAGTCTCTTCTCTCCCACCTTCCATTCTTCATTATCATGGTTCTCACTTCCACCTTTATTCAACAAACTTAATTTAAAAAAAATGTGTTCAGTTCCTTCTATGTGTTCAGCCCTGCTCTATGCTGGGAATCACAGGGGACAGAAGAGGTGGATAAAGCGGCCTTCCCTTGAGAATTTGCAGCCCATCTGGGGGGACTTTTTTGTTGTTTGTGACAGTAGATCGTTAGCAAGACAGCCCTTGGCCACAAATGAGCACGGCTCAGGGAGAGTGTAATAGCTGCCCACTGAGGAGAGAGATCTCATGAGCTGGACCAGTCAGAACATCTGCACAGAGGAGGTGGGTTTCGGACGAGCCAGCCTGGGAGATTAGTGTTTGGCCAGATGGAGAGGAAGAGTAGGTTCCTGGAGGAGGAAATTGGGCTGAAGGCTCATTGATGGCAAAGAACATAGCATGTTCGTAGAGCAATAAGAGCAACCATGTTGAGAAACAGAAGCAGATGAGAAAGTAGGCTGTAGGTGATTCAGCTAAAAAGCCTGGATTTAATTTCAAAGGCAAGAATGAGTCACTGGAAGGTTCTGAGCAAGGAAGTAAGATGGAGAGTGCAGTGTTTCAGGGGGAATAATCCAGTGTTGATGTATGAGGTTGACTGACGTGGAGAAAGTGTAGGCAGAAGACAGTAGGAAGGAGTCTGTTGCAATAATTCAGGCATGTCATGACAGGGCTCTGGAACAGTGTGGTGGCAGTGAATGAGGACAAGAAAGAACAAATATTATGAAGATAAAATCAATTGGACTTGATGACTCAGTGGCTGGAGGACCCCGAAGAAGGGGGAAGAGTTAAGAGAACACAAAAACCCGGGAGTTTAACAGGTGGAGAGAACATTCTCCGCTCAGATGGCATGTGTGTGGATGTGCCAGACACAGTGCTAAGAGCCTCCCATGAAATACCTCAGGACCCTCACCACAGAATGACAGAGCAGGTACTATCGTGATCCCTGTTGTACTGAGGAGGAGCTGGGGCTTGGGAAGGTTTATTAGTTTGCCCAAATTCACACAGAATGGCTGGGGACTTTAACCACGCTAATCTGATGTGTCTTCTTCCCTAAACCAAGCCTCCATCCTGTCTTACTCATCTTCTCACTGACCCCCACACACCGCATGCTCACTTCTGTATCTAAATCCATTCTGAAATGCCTTCTGTACGCCCCTTTACTTACCTAAATCCCGCTCAAGCCTCAACTCCTTCCAGAAACCTCTGTCACCACCTGAGCTTCCACAGACCTTCTCTCTTCACCACCTCCTCTAAGATTTATTGTCAGAACCACAGCCCTGAGCATCTAATCTCACACCTTTTTCTGTTGACTTAGTCTGTTCCTATGTTCACCTATTTCCTGGTTTGGGGGCCTGGCACTGGAGCTGAGCCTGAATCCTAGCCTTGCTTCTTAACTAGTTGTGTAGCCATGGGCAAGTTACTCAACCTCTTTCAATCTGTTTCCTTAGTAAAAGGGTTACTGTCAGGATCATATGGCAGAATGCCTGGCACATAAAACATACTCAAAGAATGGTATCTATCAGTACGATGACTGTTGTTTTTGTTAATAGTCTCATGATGGGCAATGTTATGTCCAAAGCTTTGGATGTAGTAGGTGCTCTATGAATAGTCTGCCACTTGATTTCTCCATCATTTCAACAGCTATATACAGCATGTCAGTATTTACTCTTATAATCTTAAAATTATTACATGTATCTCACCACATTTAGAACAAATGTACATGCTTCTGATGGAGCATCTCCAAACCAGGGTTAAGAATTCCAGAAGCAAGCCAGACAACCACAGGGTAGAGTAAGACGTGCTAAGCCTCCCCTTCTCCTCCCTACGAGGGGATACGGGACTCGGCCCAGCCGACAGCTCAGCTGGTCCTGATGGAATAGGGGCCCTGTCCCAAACACCGCCCTCTGACACCCATTACCCTGGTCCAAGGCCACTCCATGGAAGGAGGGTCTCTTCCTTCTCAGTCTCACTGTGTCCTCCCTGCTTTCCTTCTTATCACCTAGAAGGCCAGTGGTGGGACTCCTTTAGCCATTCAGAGCACCTCCCCAAGATTCCCCAGGTTTTCCTCTTTCCTCCCCCAATAGCTCCATCAAGCTCAGCTCTCCCCAGATGCCCCTGAAGATGACAATTCACTTGTGCTAATGCTTATAAGCACTCAGAGCAAAAGAGGTCACAGCCCTAACCCACCCCCCCAAAATGTGGAAAAGAGGTGAACAGATGAATTTGAGGGGCCACTGGTACTTCAGGGGCAGGTATCTGAAGCAAGCACCCTACCCTTGCTCTTCATTCATTCATTCATTCACTCACACACACCCTGACAAATGGCAACAGGGACTCCTGCTCAGGAGAGACACAGAGATGGAGATTTAAGGACTGAAGAGCCCAGGCAGGCAGTGAGGAGCTGCAAGCAGCACATGCAGGACACGTGCTGAGGGGTCTGCAACCCTTCCTGCAGCTGATGGGTGCTTCTGACCCTCGGGAGCAAGTACCAGGTTCAGACTGGGCTGGGTAGCCCTTCACTGTCCTGACCCTGCAGAGACCCCAGGGCGCCTGGCTGCTGGGAGAGGGGAAGGTGCCGGAAGCGGAAGACGGGAGAACAGGATGGCACGTAGGACACACTTCCTGTGGCCCTCCAGGGAGATGCCACCCAGAGGGAAGGGAGCGGCCGCCTGGGGCCCTGTCTTTCCCTAAGTGGGGGGGGATGGGCGGGAGAAGCCCCTGCAGCTCCCTAACTTCTCAGGGTGGGCAACCAACTTGGTGGTGGATCTGCCTCCATCAAAGTGTTGCCTGCAGTGGGGATAGGAGGGCAGGTTATTAGGATCCACGAATTGCCTCTCCATCCTTGGCCCCGGCAGTTTTCTCTCTTTTTCTTTTTAATGGGGATTCAAGGCCAAAAATACTCTCTCTCTCTCTCTCACACACACACACACACACACTCTCTCTCTCTCTCTCACACACACACACACACACATTCAAAGGGAGGGTGGCAGGAGGAGTCAAACCCCTAAGCGCATCTCAGGCTTTAAACATGCACAGGCTGTGCTTGGGGAAAATGTCACCGCTTGGCTGAGAGCATGGGCGGCACTGGCAGGCAGGGAGAGGCAGAGAACGAACGGGAACCGAATTTAGGAGTGACTGGAAGGTCGACAAGAAAGAAAAGCCAACACGCAGCATATATACATAGAAACGAGAAGCGCTTCTGAGCACAGCTCTGGCACTTTCGAGGCGGCCACGGTGGCCTCTGGGCAGAAAGAACGGGCTGTGGTCTCCCTACTGGATGCGACGCTCTGCAGGCACATCCCTACTCCCTACTCCCGAGCCCCGGGTTCTGCTGCTCTCCCACCCCCACCCCAGCCCCTGCCGCCACCAGCTGACCACGCAGAGCCCCAGCAGTCTCCCGGGCTCGCTCCAGTCTCCACTGGAGTTCAGACACCTTTCAGTCAAACACTGATCTTCTGTCCTCTCACCATTCCCCACGCCCTGGAATTTTTGGTAATTAGAGCCAAGTCTGATGTAGCCTTTGGTCTTCATCTGCCCTTGTAAGGCTTTCTAGAGGTGCAAGTACATCATGTCTCTCCCACTAGAAATGGCACGTTCTCCAAGTTCAGGCACGGTGCCATTTGCTTCTCCCATCTTCCGGCCACTGTGCCCAGCACGTGGTTTAGGGACAAGGCGGAAAGACATGGACGCCGGGGCTGACTCAGCTTGGACCTCATATTACTGACTGGCCACCAAAGGCTGGCATGACTAGAGAGAGTCCCCAAGCCCTGCAAAACACCTGCATACCCCCCTCCTTTCCTCTCGCAGGCAAATGTGCTTTTCCACGTACTTTTTTCTGTCCATAGCTGTTCTGCAGAGGTTCCCTTCTTTTCTAGTTCAGGTACATTGAAACCTCTTTGCCTGGTGCCTAATCATATCCAGTGGCCCAGAGTTGCCATATTATATCAGAAGATGTCAAAAGCTTTATACTCAAAAAAACCACAGCACATGGGGGATTAAACCAGGAGAATTTAACTTGCTTAACTGCGATAAAGTCTGGTTAGGGAGATTACAGCTGTTTACCCGAGAAGTAAATATCTCTGAGCTCTGACTGGGCCGGGAGGAAGGGAGGGCTTGTCTGGTAATTTTATCATCTTGCAGGAAGAAAAGGGAGAGGAGAAAAGAGAGAATAAAAGATGAGAGGTGATAATCTCTGAAGTTGAGATCACTGTGTTACTGCACCAGGCAGAAATAAAAGATAACCATGCTGGCAATCTTGCGGAGAGACGGTCTGCTCGCTCAGGAGGGCCGCCAACCTGCTGCCTCAGAGCCCGGGAGAGCCAAGGGGCCGCCTATGGGGGGCGCAGAGAGAGAACTGGCCCGGGCAGAGAAAAATGGGTTGGGGGGTCCCCAGGAAGAGAGATGTGCAACACAGTAAGCCTGCCCCATCTCTCTTCCAGAATATATATACCCTTAGACCCCAATAATCTTATACCCAGAACAAAATTCCAAACCATCAAATGGAGGGATTCTCAACTGTGTGCAAGATGGCAGGATGGAGGGAGCAGCGCTTTGCCCAAAACCCCAGAAAGGGGGTAGAGGGAAAGAGGAATGTGTGATTTGAAAATGAGTTATGATTTACCTCAAAATTTTAAAATACAATAATAGATTGCTTTCATCACATAAATGTCAGCGAGGAATGCTCAACAAAATCTCCCTAGCTGAGGTGGCATGAATTTTAAAAAGAAATGGTTGGAAAACACTGATTCTAGTCCATCCTCCCCATTTCACAGGCCAAGAGAGAAATAAAGAGACTCACCCACAATCACAGAAGTGGTCCCCAGGAGAGCCAGGAAAAGAAACAAAATCACAGATACTTGTGTTCTAGAAGAATTATTCTTGTTTCACCAACGAGCTCCTGGTATACCAAAAAGCTTCACCCCAAGAGCATCATTCCTGGACTCAGCCTGCGGTTGTGGCCACCTGGATTGTGTCCTCAGCATAATCCAGGGCCAGAGTCCTTCTAGGAAGGAAGGGAGGGAGGAGGAGTGGGAGGAAGGAAGGAAAAGGAAGAAGGAAGGGGAAAGGAGGGGGCGAGAGGGAGGGGGACAGGGAGGGGGTAGGGGAAATGGGGGAAGGGGGAGGGAGAGATTGCATGGGTTTCCTTTTGCTGCTGTAACAAAATACCATAGATTTAATAGTTTAAAATAACACAAATTTGTTATCTTATAGTTCTAGAGGCCCCAAGTCCAAAATGGTTCTCACAGGGCCAAAGTCAAGGTGTTGGCAGTACTGTGTTCCTTTCTGGAGCCTCCAGGGGAGAATCTTTTTCCATGTCTTTTCTAGTTCCTAGAGGCTGCCTGCGTTTGTGGGCTTGTGGTCTCTTCCATCTTCAAAGCCAGTGATATCCACTAGTCTTTTTCACATCACATCACTGACTCTGAGTCCCCATCTCCTCCTTTCACTTATAAGGACCCTTGGGATTACTTTGGACTCACTCAGATCCTTAATCAGGATAATCTTCTTATCTCAAGGTCGGCCTGTCTGCAACCTTCACTCCCCTCGGCCACGTATTATAACCTGTCTGCAGGCTGCAGTGATTAGCATGTGGACCTAATCTTGAGGAGACCATTACTCTGCCACCCACAGTACTCGAACCTCCTCCCTGCCCTCCTCCCTGCGGGGGTGACAGAAGACATGGCCAGCTAATCCCGACGTCTGCCTCAAAACCCTTCTTAACAATGCTTCTGGCAGTCGGACATGAATCAACTGGACTTGGCTTAGAAGCAAAATCTACTTGCTAACCCTGACTACAGATGTAAACGCTAGAGAAAGGGCAAGATGGTGGATGAAATGTTGACATTTGCAGGCCATCTCGGGGTTTGGGTGCAGTCCCCAAAAAAGACAGACATTTGCAGACTGCTATTTCTGACATCCCAGCAAGTCCATGGGCTTCGTGGGCCCCTCCCTCCCAGCCATCGGGGGTCTCAGCTGATGGCAGGACATTTTCCGGGGCAGGTTTTCTTGGGGGATTTTCTGTCTGAGGACTATTAAGTTGTCCCATTTGTCCCATGGGGGACCTTGTTTTAGGATCACAGGCCCACCCTCTTCGGTCACTTTCCACATCTGCCTCGAGCTGCTTGCAGAGCCCTTGCTCTTTACAGGGAGGCTAGTGCTCTTTCCACAAGGGAGTCCTCACTGCTAGCTTCGAGAAACGTACTGGCACTGCCCACTGGGGTCGCCTCCATCAACCCGGTTTGCACAGTGAAAAACTGTTCCTGTTTCCCTCCCTCCTAGAGGGTTAGGACCAGATGTGACTCACAGCTGGAGGACAAAGCTCTGCCATGTCCAACCGAGAGAAGGTGCGTTTGCGCCCGTGCTCCCAGTCCCCGGCTCAGACCCCAACCCGGGGCGGGAGGTCTTTGTTGAAACAGAGAGGGAAGTATAGTTATGTGACTTGGGGACCGTCCTTGCTCTTCTACTGGCTGGGAACACAGAGTCGGGGCAAGTCACTTCATTTCTGTATGAGCTTTCATTTCATCGAGTCAAAAAAAGACGAGGCCATATTAGTTCTAGGATTTCTGAAAATTCTTATCACAAACAGTTTTGGCTCTCACAGCCTAGAGTGGTTCCAGAAAGGTGTAAGGAGAGCAGTGGGGGCCTTAGAACCATGGTTCTGAAAAGGGACAGAGGACACGGGGATGCTCAAGCAGGAAGAGAAGCTGGCGTTCGGGGCCCGGGACCCTGGCCTCCTGGGCCCACTTGGATACAATCCTATTAGGAACAATGGCTCACCCGGGCGTCAGCCCTTCCATAATTACCACGCCCCCCCCAATATGTCTAGGTCCCTAGGAGTTGCCCCATGTGTGCGCAAGACACGGTCTTCTGACCACCCACCGCTGTATTCCCTTTGGCCTGCTCTAGGCCTTCTACCAGGACCCCGGACACCGCCACCTCTCGCTGGGCCCTGCTGTCACTCCCACCACAGAGGTGCCGGAGGCCCCCTGAGGCCAAAACCTGCTGGGTTCCACGGTGAAGGAGAGAGCGTCTCCCCCCCCATTGTGCATTTTACTCTGAGGGCAAGTCCCAAAGCTGACTCCCCAGGGACCAGCACGCGTTACTTTACACATGCTTCCCGTTTGTATGTGTGGCCTCTCAGCTCTCCAGGGGTTTTGTAAAGAAGCCCAATGGGGGCTGAGTTGTGAGCCAAACCCAGCTGTGAGCCATTCACCAGACCAGGCTCAGAATTATTCCCGCCCTGCTACAGTCAAAGCTCGGGTCTCAGGTCAGCTGTTTGTGCTGGTTCCTTCTTCTGCCGTCGAGATAAGCTCCTTCCCAGGAGGCTGAACGGGCCCACCCCAGCCGATCACGGGGCCTGCTCAGCCGGGCCTGCTCTGCCGGGCCTGACCGGGCCTGGGCTCAGGCTGGGACTCCCTGGGCACTTCGTGTGTGTGCCAGCCCACCATGTGAGAGAGGCACTGCCCTCCTGCCTCCCAGCCACAAGAAGACCAATGTTGGAAGCTACAAAGAGCCAGATTTTTTTTTTTTGCCTTATATGTTGAGCCAAAAATCGAATGGATCCGTCAGTAGGTAAAATGACATTCCTCAGGTGGTCATGAGTGTCCCGTAACATGAACTGTTTAAGTCGGGTGGTACCCGACTTAACAGTCACTAAGACAGGGAGGTCGGGAAGAAGATGCCCCAGGTGTCAGACACTGCCCTGGAAGTCTGTATGCCTGTCATCTCTCACTACACAATTCTTGCTGGGAAAGCACCTCCTGAGTTGCCCTAGAAGAAGGTGCCAGGCTTAGCAACTGGCTTCATTGCCTGGGGTGGGGGGTAACCACCCCGAGTTCCCCTTGGGAATCTAGCTTTCAAGGTTGAGACCCTCCTATTTGCAGATGGAAGAGTGTCATACAGGAGTAGCCACGACCTTCTGCAAATTACAAGGACATTACCGTGTGATGGAGTCCAAGGAAGACCAGTTCAGGGGGGATCAAGTAGATCCAGGGAAAGAGAGAATTCAGGGAGTACATTAGCTACCCTCACATGTCCGAGGGGCTGCACGAAGCAAAAGTACATTCATATTTTCAGCCTAGGGTAGTAAAAGGGACCACTGGGCTGGAGGCAAAAGACCAGCTGGATCTGTGGCTCCCTCACGCACGAACTGTGGGATGTCAGGCAAGTGGTGCAAACCCGAAGCTTCCATTTCTTCAGCATGCACGTCATAGGGGTGTTGTGATGAACTAAGATAACGATGTGACAGCACATGGTGGACTGCAGTGCTGTCCACCACCGCCCCCCCCCCGGCTTAGCTTCCCACGTGTCTGAAGCAGCTCTGTACACCCAGTACCGGGTCCCTCCCTGGCCCGGTGCGCCAGTGTTCAGTAAACGTCCACTGAATTCTCTGGAGAAACATCTCAGGAGGCAAGCAATAAAGGTTCTAAGGAAGCTAAATCCATCTTTAACTTAGGCAAGACCTATGGAACTGCCGGAGCCGTCCGCCGGGCTGATTCAGAGGCAGACTGCTCTGCCCCATGGAGGCGTTCAATTCCAGGAGGTTTAACAGCCTTTAGAGGTGCTCTAGAATGATCTCTCCCCCCACAGAATGTGGGTCACAGAGGGTGGCAGAGCCACGCCAAGGTATAGATACTTCACTGGAAATCCACTTCGCTCACCAGCCCACGAACCCGCCTGACGCATCAGCATCTCAGTGCACACAAGTCAAATTCTGGCCTCACCACAGCCCCCATCCCTGTGTGCCGGGCACACTCAGAGGACTCTGGGGCACTCACAAAGGACTGGGGTTGTGAAAGCGGGGCACGCCGAGGCTTTGTCGAAAACCAGACCTCCCGATCCAATATATTACAACACGGTGACGCTTCACTGATGCATATGCACCAGATGAGCACTGGATTCACTCGTTCAGCAAGCACGGATTGAGCCCCTCATCCAGGACAGGGGTGATCAGAGGGTGGGGAGGTGGGGGTGGCAGCCGAGTGGGGGGCTGACAGCAGGCGGAGGGTATATAACAGATTTGCTCTGCCCCAGGGCGCGTTCGTAGCTATCCGGGAGACAGACATTATGTAATAACCGAGCAAACACACGTACAACTGCGAAGTGTGATCCGCCGTGAAGGAAAGGTAAAAGGGGATGTTGAGGGACCGTAAGGGTGCCACAGAGAGAAAAGTCTTCTCTGAAAAAAGCGACATTGAACTCAGCCTGGAGGCGGAGTCCGGGACAGCCTGCCGAAGAGGGGGAAGAGGCAGCGAGTCGGCGAAGGCTGGAGGCGGGAACGTGACTGAGACAGTGCAGGAGCCGAGAGAAGGTGTGTTACAGCTGCAAACGGCGAGCAGGTGGGCCGGAGGGACACGGTAAAGGCTTTGTCTGTCTTACCCTAAATGCAAAGGACGGCCAAGTAAAGGATGTTGGGCGAGGACGGAGGAGGTCAGATATGTGGCTTTAGAAGATCACAACCCTCACTCCCACCCCCGGGGAAGAAGGGAGTGGAAGGGACGGTTGAAAAGCTGGTGGGGTGCTGGGGTGGGGGGCTGCCGTGCACAAAAGTGGGTGCAGCACAGAGGTACTAGCAAACATTGATTCTATTTGCGCTGCCCCCTGCAGGAAAGGGGAAAAGAGCAGGGGGAAAAGGATGCGCTCCAGGAAAACTATGGGAATAAATTTAAAGCAATCCTAAAGTCTTAAAGAGTCTGATGACACGTAATTAAAGTCAAAAGATAGATCTTAAGCTCCAATCGTTCACATGGCCTCAGGCTACTACTTAAAGAAAAAAAGGATAGAAGGAAATACACCAGTATGTTAACAGCCGTTAACTTGGATTACGGGGGCTTTTTACATCCATCTTTGTCTGTTTCTGTTTTCCAAATTTTCTACAGTCGTTTATGCGTTTCTTTGTAATTAGAAAAAAAAAATCCAGATATTAAGAAATAATAATGTCATCTTCTCACTTCCTGGGTGTGTCTCCAGGAAAGAATTAAAGGTGTCTGCTGGGATTCCATCCTCCCGTTGGGATGGTTCTCCTTCCTACAGAAGAAAGAGCCAGAAGCATTCAGAAATCGCAGTATCAAATTCTCCCACAAAGTCCCGGATCTTAGGACAAAAGCACGTACCTGTAATTGCTTTCTTCAACTGCCCTGGTACCACACTCCTCTCTGGGGCTGACCCCCTAACGTTGCCTCCCAGCCCAGCCTCTCCATGGGCTCCCTGGAACCACACCACCCAGGCCCTGGCTCCCAAGCTGCTGCCGCCTGCACCAGAGATAGACATCTGATTCAAGTTACACCAACTGGATTCACTCTCTCAGGAATTTGGAATTGACACAACGAGACTAAGTGGAGAAAGATGATGGTATTTGAACAAAAATGTGGTCATGTAGCATTGGGCACGGCTGTTACAAGCCAAGGCCATGAAGAAGTAAAAAATGGAGAAGCTCCCTTCCCTTCTCAGAGGTTTCCTTGGGAACAGAAGGAAGAGAGAGGAGGCCCCCAGGGTGCAAGGCTTCACGGAAGGTAAAGAAGAGGCTCCAGTCCTGGCTGCCCACCTTATTCCCCAGATAGCCTTGTCTCTTCTTACATGTCTATGAGAAGGACTGTTGTGTCCTTTCAGTGCATCCTGGTCATTTGACTTTGTTCGAGGGGCTTCTCTTCCTTATAGCCAAAGAGTTTCCACTAAGAAATTCCTTCATGTTGAGTTAAGGGCCCAATTTCTCATCGTTTTCAGCAGATCATCTACCCTGCTGATCATCCAGCTTCTGCCCAGGTTACCTGCAGAAGGCCATGGGGCTAAGGGTCTCTTCCCTTCCACGGGGGTCCCTCCAACCAAAGGCCCCACCACCCAACCAAGTCAGGCCATACTCCAGCTCCAAGCTGTGTGCAGCATCTGCACTCTGCACAAGCTGAACAAACCCAGAGCAGGCAGCCCCTTGAGGCCATCCCGCATCTCCATCAAAGAGCACTTGGTGCCCTGTGGCCTCACAAACTTCCCAAGGCAGAGGTTTGTCCCTTGGGGGTGAAGCCCCTGCAGGAGGGGCCAAGGGCCGAGCAGCCACTGCCTCAAGCCCAGGGGAAGAGGGAGTTTGACAGCGCCAAGGTAAAGCCTCTTTTTATTAAGACAACACAGCAAACTCTTTTTAACCACAGCTGACATCACTCTAATAAATCACCATCATGTCTTGTGGGATAGAAAAAGCCAAAACACTGTCACATTTGATTTTGCTGGCTACTCCCGTCTCGAGAACAAACCATGTGTTTTTAATCAACAACACTTTGTTTTGCATTTCTCAGACCCCAATACTCTTTAAATAGTTGCTTTTTACCAGAGGGCTATTTTAAACCCAGGGCCAGCTTCTTTGCAGAGGACATTAAGAAACAGAACACCATGTTACCGGTTCACCAGGCTTATCCCGGGCACTTTCTCTGCTGGGATGATTCTGTCTTGTGAGGTTCTGTCTGTTTCACAGGGGGCTTTCCTCTTCCCTCTTTGGGAATTTAATTAGATGTCTTCCCAGAAAGTTGGAGTTTTTTGGTTTCTCTAACAGGCAACCCGTCTGGGTTATGGGAAAACGGCAAATTCCCAGCCAAAGGAAACAGAGAAGTCACATCTGGGACTAGGATTCCAGAGGAGTGAACAAGGAGGTGACAGAGGAGGGGGACTATTGGCGGGGAAAGGAGCAGTAAAATAAGATTTCCGGAACGGTGCATGTCGATTTCTGCGTGCAAGTGGGCCCCAGACGTCTTGGAGGCGGATGTGCTCAGGCAAGCCCACTAAAGCTTGTCTGGGGCTCAGCCTTTGGATTTCTGGGAATGAGTGTCACCTGAAAGCAAGAGCAAACTGTGTGCAGGCACCTTCCCCTAAAAGGGGCTCCTTACCTGACTGCCCAATGCACCAGGATCTCAACAGTGATTGGCAGCTGGGTTCATCTTGTCCTGACATAGGTCTCCAACAACACCTGGCTTTAGAAAGACCAGGAAAGGGACTGCGAGAAGGCCCTGACCTAAACCACAGAAACACTCTATGCTATTTGCTCAACAGTGAACTTAAGCCAATTGAACGATCCAACCAAAAATATAGGTGTGGCTACGATGTGGTTCTGGCATCAACCACCAGCCCTCAGCCATGTGGCGAAATTCTTTTCCTTGGTGACTAGTGAAATCCTCCAACAGGGGTCAGGTTAGGGCTTCCTTCTTCCATGTGGTCCTACGTGCTCAGCCTCTGATGATGAGATCATGCATGCCACCCAGGGTGGTCCCAGGCTGATACACCCAGACCCACGCCACTGTGGGCATGTCAGAGGCCTCGCTTCCTGGCCCTGAGCTGGTAGTCTAACTGGAGAGGACTCTCAATTGTTCAAAGTGCATTCTTTCATGAAGAGTCTTCATCAACCATATAACTCTGGTTATTCCTTTATTCCATAAACTCATGAAATATGGCATAAGCGTAATACCCCCATGGAAAACCCATTCTGTCAGGGTCTTTTGCAAAAGTGTCTGCCCCCAAACACCCCAATCATCTGCAACTGTGTTGGGAGAAGGTGGTAGTTTATATATATGCCTGTCATTAGGGGAAAAAAGTCTTCCAGGCTGAGTGCTATCTGGAAGACCCTTTCCCACTACTCAGAAGCCCTTTGTTCTAGTCAGTTCTGTCTCTCCCACCAATGCATACCCTGTTTCATGGGCCAGTAGCAGTAGCTGTTTACTTGCAGCCTCACTGGGATCTGCTCTATGATTATACTCACCTATGGGGATTTCATTTGGCCATGTAAGCATCTTGGGCTGACTATTTACAAGGCCAGGTTAGGGATTACTCTTCCAGTTGGGTATTATAAATGGGTATTTAAACTCATGACCTGAGCCCTAAATATTCCATGGCAAATGTTTCCATTCATTTGGTTGTCTTCACAGAATAGGCAACCTGAAAAGATACTGAAATATTGGAAAACATCATCTGGTTGCTACTCACATGGGTGTTCAAGACTGGATTCAGAAGGAGGCGTGCATGCGTGCGTGTGTGTGTACTGAGGAGGACTGTGGATTCCAGGACAGTACCTGGTGGGAACACTCTTCACCAAGCCTCCGGAACTGCCTCTCAGATTTCTTCCTGTGTTCACTTGCACCTACTTCCCAGGTCTCCCATCCATGGCCATGGCCACGTGCATGAGCTATGAGGATCGGGGAAGGCTAGAGCCTTGCCACCCAAAGTGTGGTCCCCGCAGAGGCATTGGCACGCCTGTCAGCAATGCAAAGGCTCTGCTGCCCCACATGTACTGACTCAGAAGCTGCATTTTAGGGGCGCCTGGGTGGCTCAGTCGGTTAAGCGTCTGCCTTCGGCTCAGGTCATGATCTCAGAAATAGCACTACTATTTCTGAACCCTGGCTACACATTAGAATCACCTGGGTTTTAATGCTAAGGTTTAACCCGACACCAGTTAGGATTTCTAGAGGTGGGGCCCAGGCTTTGAAACGATCCCTCATCATTTCAATATATAGCCAGGGTTGAGACCACTGGTCTACAAGAATAATCATTTACTGAGCATTGGCTAGGTGCCAGATGTTGATTAGGAGTTTTACATAGACCGTCTTTATCCTCATCGCAACCATTGAAGGGTAAGCATGGCCCTCCCCATCTTGTCCCATGTCCCATAGGTCTCACATCAGAAACCACATTCAAACCAGAGCCTGAGCTCCAGGCACCACGCACCTAGCCTGTCAATGGTAGCAAGAGCCCCACAAACAGAAACAGCCGTGAAGGTCCAGGAAGCCCAGGCTCAAGGAACACAATGTTCCTCTCACAAACAGGCAAAACAGGCTGAAGCGGGAAGAGCAAGATTTGACAGATGACGCCACGCCGTGGAGACCTCCAGGTCAAGCTGGCCAGACCTTCCCTGGAAAGGCCAGGTACAGCAACTCACAGACCAAGAGCCCCACCACCCAGAGGGCACTGCCAGTGGTTCCTGCCTAGTCCTACCCAGAAAAACCAGGCCAGCCGGGGAAAGGATTCCAGCTGGTTTTATGGGACATTTATGAACAAAATGTACTTATTAGTAAATAATAATTATAGGAGAGCAGGTGCCCCGGGGAGAGCAGGTAACATGGGATTTCATTTTCTAATGTCCTCCATGAGCAAACCCTGTTTGAAATTAAAACATCCTTGCTGTCAACACGAGTGTTTAAAGAGACCCGGGCTTCTGTAATGTAAGCAGTAATCCTAATGTCTGCTGTTAATTGAAGGCTTCATCCTTTACCGGGTGCTTTCACATCCCCAAAAACATGCTTTTATCCCATGTTACAGATGAGGAAGCTGAAGCCCCGGGGAGATGAAGTGGCAGGCCCAAGGTGCAGAGCTGGTGACTGGGTACAGAGCTGGGCGTTAGTTCATAGGCGAGGCCAGTGCCTTCCCAACCACACTAATGTCATCCGATCAAAACTCGAATCCCGCCAGAAAAATTGTCCTCCTTCACTTCTGGAATTCCCTTTGCAGCTGGTCTTCAGAGGCTCTGGAGTCCTATGTCCCAGGCTGAACTCTAGGGGGCCATTCTTATTGTCCTCATTCTTGTGTCTCAGACTTAAGACAGCTATGAGCAGGAGTCTGGCGCCCAAGAGGAGAGTGGGGCCACATAAAGCTTGAAGAGCTTACGAGCACACATTCACACACACACAGATACACACACACACAGTGTTTCAACAGCAGGACATTTCACGGTAACGTTTTAAGTCACCCAAAAATTCTGCGTGGAAGTTGTGAGCGAAAGAAATCATGAACACGTCCAATATGGCTACCAAGTTATAAACGTCATCACCAACTTGCAAAAGATTAAGGAATCTGGGAACAAATTAGCCTGGTGTAGACAGTGACTTACGGAGAAGTCTCAGAGAGGAGTCAGAAAAGCCAACAACTTTAAATCCTGTAAAGTTTCTTAATCAAGTTACACTATTATTTGAAATTGGCAGAACACCAATGGATTTAGTCCAAAGACATAATATATGACTTTTTTTTTTTTTGGTTTTCTTTTTTAAGGGCATTAGGGTTTTAGTTCCTTTTTTCCTTCTTCTTGAGGGTTGGTGGGTTTGTTTTTTTTTTTTTGGCAATATGTCGCTTTCTTCTCTCAAATCTGTTTCCATCCAACATGCATAAAATGGAGCCAGTTCCAGGGAGCCCTACACCTCCCTTCTCCTTTTGCCCCTTGTAGAGCTCACTCCTTGATTAAACTAGCTAGCCCCATAGCCAGAAGCAACAGAACACAATTTTGTGCAAATGGCTCTCTCCTCTGCCTGATCCTCCCTCACAGTTCAGCTAACTCTACACAAAGACAGAGGGTGAAGGAACCCTCACCACAGAATCACCCCGAGATTATGGATGAAACTTCACCTTCAAAGGCTGCCTCCTTCTACATTCCCTCAGCTCACCTTCCCCCCGGGGGCTTTGTTCACAGTTCCAGACCCGCCTGCCCTTTGTACTGCTTGCCTCTCTGCCTTCCCGTCTCCCCCACCCCTACCCCCACCGCCCTGACTCTCCCAGCCTCTCCAGGGCCGCCTGGCTTCCTTCTCAGGGAGCCCCCAGCCAGGCGAGCAACTCCCCTCCCACAGGCCCTGAGAAACCCTGAGATCAAAGAGCTCAGCAGCAGGGCCAGGTGTCCATCCTCCTCCACAGGCCACAATTAATCAAGCCGCCTGACTCACAAGGAGATCAAACCCGGCCCCCCGCCAGCTGTTGGTTAAAGCTGGCCTTCAAGTTGCCCTCATTAAATTTGCTCTCCCTCTCTTCTCCCTGCTGACTCCTGTCCCGTGATCATCTATCTCTCGGATCTCTCTCAGCGCTTTTCCTGTCCCTTCCTCTCTCCTTCCACCGCCTATCAGTTTGTGTTTTCCTCCATTTCCTGGCTTCACCAGCCCCAGGCCCAACCCCTCCATCGCATGCCGGGCAGTCCCGCTCCGCAGTCTCTGTTCCACTCGCTCGGAAGTCCACGGTCCCCAGACTCCTCTCCTGGACCCTCTACTCAGCCCCTGAAGTTCCAAGAGGAAGCCTGTCCGAGAGCTATTTCCCCGGTCCTCAAGGCAAAGGATGGGTCCACCAACACAAAACTCAATTCACCTGCTGCTCTTGGCAGCGGACGCAGGCGTCTCCCGCACCGCACGTGCACGCGCACGCACAAGCACACGCGCATGCGCCAACCCTCCAAGCCCTCGGCGGGAGCCTCCCAAGGCAGCCCTCCGCGGGCCAGCTGGTCAGTCCACACCTTACTTCGCACAGTTTGCAAGTCTCCACCGCAAGAACCATTTCACCCGTGAACAAAAGACAGGGAACACCACCTACAAGTTAGAAAACGGGCAGAGATCCTTTCTTTTCCTTCCAGCTCTGCCCAGAATGAGGAAGGATGGAAACATTGGATCCTGACTTCTCCTCGGCTGATGTGTTGAGAATATTTACTCCAGTTGTCTAGGGTTTGTTTTTATACACTTTTTCCTACAACAAACACTGGCAAAAAAAAAAAAGAGGGAGAGAAAGAAAAAGAAAAACGAGTGCAGGCTGCAGAGTACTGCCCTCTCTTTCTCCGTCTCACTATATATACATCTATGTATTTTTTAACTTGTTTTCCATTTCAGTGGTTCTTAAAGCGCACAGGCGTGAGAAAACACAGATGGAGTGGAACAGGCAATGTTGTAGCTGTACGCAGAAGACATCACACCATGCTGGAGATTTTTAGAAGTCTTGGAAGACCTTAGGATACAGAGAGGTTTTTTGGTTTGGTTCCCCCCACCCCCTTTCCTTATATAGTTGGAATTTTCTCTTGCTTCCTCTCTCAGCTCTATTTCTCTATCCCTGGCATCACCTGCTGCCTCTGGGAACACAGAGTCCCTTGGCCTGGGTGACTGGGTCACTGTGGCTGCCCCGGGTTTGACCTCGGTTACCTGCCCGTGCTCCCCCAGCTGTGGCGAGGCGAGCCCTGGGGGAGGAGAAGCCATCCATCACCCGGGCAGCAGCACAAGCCTGAATGAGGGCGAGAAGGGTCAGCGCGGTGCGCACTTGGGCAGGTCGGAGGGGGTCGGGGCATTACAAATTGCGGAGATATCGGTGCCGGGCTTGATTGATGGCACTGAACGAGGGGCAAGATGCTGGCACCGGGACGAGCCCGAGCTCCAGTCCTCCACCGGCTTCCTCCTGGCCCACCCCCAGCGGCCCGTTCTCCCCACTTCCTTTTTCTTGCCTACTCACAGCCCATCCGTCAAACCGTGCCCCGAAGCTGACCTTTTGCAGAGAACAGCCAGCCTAAGAGAACCATTTCTTTCAAAAAACCTCACCAGGGGCTTTTATTCATGCGGGCAGGCCCACAGTCAACGGTGCGCCACCCCTGCTTCCTGGCCCCGCCGCCTGCCTCCTCCCCTTGTGAGTTTCATGAGCTCTGAGCAAGGAGGGAAAGGGGCGCCTGAACACATTTCTTTCGCAGCACCCCGGTTTCTCTCCTGACCCCAAACCCACTTTCGCCGCCGGTTGGCCCCGCGGGCCGGACAGTCACCTGTGGAGTCGTGGGGTGCTTGTCTTACTCTGCCCAGTCTGGCCTCTGGAAAGCAGTCATGGGTGGTTCAGAAAAGGCATCGCGGCGACCTCTGGGAGAAAAGCGAGAATGGACCGAAGAGTCCAGCTGGCGTGGGAGGAGACGTGCTCCGAGGTTGGGGAGGGCATGGATGCCTGGCTGGGCAGTTTCTCGCTGGCAGGGGGACCTGTCCATCTCTTTGGAGACCACACAGGTTGCCAGTCACACCGCTGCAGCGGCACAATAGAACAGAGTGGGGACATGTTGGGGCAAACGGTGATGGGAGATGTTTAATAGAATTACTATTAGGCTTCGAGTTAATGAATCACAACTGCAAGAAATCATGATAATCCAGCAGGCATTAATGACAGATTAGCTTCAAAGCTGCCATAAAAGTGCCATAATGCTTACCTAACGGCATGATTAATTCTCCCAGTACATAATGGCTTTATGGGGGAACCAGGCACCAACAGAGGCTTGACAGAAAGCCACAGTGAGATCCCCAGGGCGCCAGGGGCACCCCCACCCTGCCTGGACCGTGTGGCTTCCGCTCTGCCTGGAGGCACCTACCCCCACTGGATTGTGGGTAGACAAGGGCAGCTGCTTAAGCTTACCCCAGAGCTGTCTTGGGAGGGAGGCAAGGAGCAGTCCCTTGGAGTCCCTGCAGTGCTTTGCCCCTCACCAGGTAGCAGCTGTCCAGGGGAACCCGGGAGTCCTATCACCCCAGCCTCCAAGATAGGCAGCTCCTGTGACCAGCACTGGTGCTCAGAGAGCCCCATCCCAGTGCCCAGACCAAAGGTTCTAGCATGGAGAAGTCTGGAAAGAGTACAGGCGTACCTCATTTTATTGCACTTCTCAGATATAGCATTTTTCACAAACTGCAGGTTTGTGGCGACCCTGTGTCAAACAAGTCTTTCGGCACCATTTGTCCAACAGCGTTTGCTCACTTTGTGTTTTGTGTCACATTTTATCGCCATATCTCAAATTTTTGCATCATTATTATATTTGTTATGGTGATCTGTGATCACTGATCACAGCTCACTGAAAGCTCAGGTGATGATTAGCATTTTCTAGCGATAAAGCTCTGTACTTGTTTTAGACACAATACTATTGCACACTTAATAGACTACAGTAGAGTATAAACATAACTTTTATATGCACTGGAAGACCAAAAAATTCATCTGACTTGCTTTGTTGTAATACTTGCTTTATTGTTGTGGTCTGGAACCACACCCGGAACATCCCGAGGTTTGCCTGTACTGAACTAGGGAGCTCGCCACGACTGTATTCCTCACCAGCTGTGTGACCTGGTGGGTCCCTAAACCTCTCTGTGCTCAGGTCTTCGGGCCCTGAGTCTGCATCTTTAACTACTAGACTACCTCCATATCATGGCACCTGATAGTAAGCACCCACTTGTATTCCAGGCATGATGCAAATCTCCTTACATGTATTATTTCATTTATTAACCCCCCAATAATCTTATGAGATAGTTACCACTATTATCTTCACTTTACAGACAGGGAAACTGATGCCATACAGTTAAACTGCTAGTAAAAGTAAAAGCAGGCAATACTCCCTAGTTTCTCACTTCTCTATGAGCTGTCTCCACCCCGAATACCACCAGTTTAACTCAGGAGAAAAGCAGCTTGCGAGACACTGAACATCACCTTTTATGTGACTCAGCAATGCTGGATTGCCTCCCCCCCACCACCCCTCACCCATGGCAGGGGAAATCTGTGAACTGGGAGGTGACGGATCTGGACTCTACATCTGCTATTTACCTTGACTCTGAGGCGCCTTCTGACAGTGTTACCTTGGGCACGGAACCACTCCTGGTTTCTGTTTCAGTTTCTCTTTGGGGAAAAGGCAGTAGTGATCATCATCATAGTAGCTTACCCACCTGACAGCAGGAGCGCCTTAACCCTGTCAGGCTCAGATCTACCTTTTCCCAACTCCTCTAGAGCCCGGCCACTCTCCTGAGCACACCCCCAGACGCCACGCCGGAGGTTCCCATCATGGGCTGCCCATCTTCCCATAAATATGGAGGCAATTAGCACGAAGCCCAGGTCCGAAGGGAATTCTCGGAGCCGTGTTCATCTTCATAATGTTGAAGAAAACCCCCCAGGAGGCCTGAGTCACTGCTGTGGCAGGCAGACTGCTTCTGGTCTGATTAACTGAGCTCCATGAGAGGCACGCACCCTCCCTCCAGACTTGCTCTCAGCCCCCACCATTCTGGAGTTCTCTCCAATGGAGACTTTCCCCAGGCTGCCACTGACACCCCGTAAAACGGGAGAAAACTGGTCCTTTCCTGTCAAAACATCAGTGGGCTCCAAACTTCCCCCAAAGTCTATGCTTCTTGTAAATTCCAAAGACAAATGGCAAACCATCACTCGATCAGCAAATATTTACTTCTATAGGGCACCATGGGAAAGGCCAAGAAGATTCACTTCATCCCTTTGCAGCCCTGAATTCCAAAACAGACATGAGGCTTGCAGATGTGTGCTGTCAGTATTGGGTGGGATTTCTGAAGGTGCCTGGCTTCTGGTAGCCCATTCTCTTGTCTGAGCTGGCTGCCCCACGGGTGTCAAGTGGATCCTGTTGCTTTAGTTATAAAGTCATAAAATCTCAAGGTTGAAAGAAACCTCAAAGATTGTTTCTCCCACCCCTCCGCAAATCTACCCCCACCTGCTATTGACTCCTCTTAAGTCAAATATATAGTTCTTATTTCAACATGCTATGCTCAGTGAAAGCTCAATAAATATTTATTAATGGTGGTGCCCATGATGAATTAACAGCCAAAGCTATAAAATTAAAGTTTCACACAAGCAGAGACCCTGGTGAGAAAGAAACTGCTACATAAAGTTTGAAATTTTTCAAACTGACAAGCATTCACACACACACACGCTCACACACACACTCACACATACACACACATATACACTCACATCCACACACACACTCTCACATAGGCACACACCCTCATACATACATACACACGCACACTCACAATCACACACACATACTATATGGCAGACAAAAGGCCCCAGTTCTCTTTCTCACCTACCCAGAGAATCACACTGGAAACCAGCAAGCATCCTTAGGGAATATTCTTGCCTTGGTGGAGGGCACGTTCAGCTTCTCAGAGGCCAATCAGCCCAGCCCGTTGGGATGTGCCCAGCCCTGGACCCAGAGTCTCTCTCTGTCTCTTTGCTGGAATCAAGGGCCAATGCAGTTCCTGAGAAACAAAATGGTGTCACTGAGGGATTTATCAGACATCCCCACTAAGCGAAGTGTGGTAAACATATGCAATTCTAAGGATGCTAAAACTTCAAGGGAAAGATCCAGGTCAGGACAAGTAGTATCAATGAGAATTTTTCACTTGATGGTGTATACCTAGAAGGAAATGCTAGGGATTGTTGTCATAAAGTCAGGAACTTTGAGGCCTAGTGTGTGTCCAGCCCTAATACCACGGGTAGAGACCAATCATCACCAGTCGATCAGATTGTGCAGCCCCTGACCACCACCCCCAAGGTGTGTGCATGAACACACAGGCCTCCCATGGTTCCATCTGAGATCTAACCAACAGAACTAACTCTTCCCCTCCCCGGCAATGCTGGGGCCCCTGGAACTATAGCACTGAGGCACCAGGGCTCACTGTTGCTCCTCTCAATCTCCATCCCATTTGACATTGAGAGCAAGGTCCAGGGGCTTGCTATATCTGGGAGTGAAGGAAGGGCCACGCATGGAGCCCCAGAGTCACTGGAGGTCAGGCAGAAAGGAGCCCTTTCACTCCTGACACCAAACAAGAGAGCACCATTTACAGGCCGGTAAAGTACGTGGGTTCCAGAAAATCTCAGCCGGCTTGAAGGAAGAAATCAGAGATGACCTTGAAGAAATGAATTTGAGTCTGCGCTAAACTCACATGAGATCGTATGTGGGACTCACTTCCTCTGAGCCCGTCTGTACCCCCAGGTGCCCTCACGCTGGAGGAAGCTGGTTCTAATGCGGGATGGGGCGGGGCCTGGGGACAGGACAGAGCAGGACAAGTAGGAAGGGAAAGTCCATGAAAACTGAAGACAAGTGGGGCGCCTGGGTGGCTCAGTTGGTTAAGCGACTGCCTTCGGCTAAGGTCATGATCCTGGAGTCCCGGGATCGAGTCCCACATTGGGCTCCCTGCTCGGCGGGGAGTCTCCTTCTCCCTCTGACTCTCCTCCCTCTCATGCTCTCTGACTCTCATTCTCTCTCTCTCAAATAAATAAATAAAATCTTTAAAAAAAAAAAAAAAAGAAAACTGAAGACAAGTCTTAGGAGGACTCTTCCACCTTCTCCCCACTTCAGCACCCGTGGACAGTGTAGCAAAGATGCCCCAGGAGAGCTGTGAGAAGTGGTGCTTCCTCTGGTTTTCCCCAGGACTTCATGCTGTTCTCACTCTTCCTTCTTCCCTGTCCAGTCCCCAGGAGTCCCCTGTCAGACACTCTGCTGGTGACTGAGCAGGCAACCCCGGAGAAGGCAGAGTGGGAACCCATCGATGACCACCAGCGTTTAGTGGTATTGCCCTGCGCCAGGCCCTCCGCTAGGCCACGTCCTCCAGCGGGAACATCACGGTGCGGCCGTGGACAGAACACCCATGGGCCAGCGAGCACTGCCAGCAGAGGCCTGTCTTCCCTGGCTGCTGAATCCTGTCTCATGAGTCTGCTCTCCATTTTGGTGTTTGTTCCTGCCCAGATGGGGTGTCTGATCTTGCCATGGCCAAGGTTTTCTGCAGAAGGGGACCTGGTACACTTTTATAGGAACCTGTGGTTCCCTGGGGCCAGACTCTAATGCTGTCCAGATGCAGAAAAACAGAAGGTCCATTCAAAAACAACCGAAATATCAACACACTTTGAAAGCGGTCTGTTAGCACTTGTCATAAGCACAATAAACAAAACAATGAAACCATCAGAAAGTACCGTGAGACAGTCAGGCTTTAGGAACTTGGCTTTGATGACTTAGAAAAGCAAAGAGAGGGGGCAGAACCAGTTCCCACTTGGGCTGAGGCTTGTTTGTGTTGCTTATCTGAAGTCAGAGCTAGCAATCCCCATCATGATGAAAGGATCTACAAGTTTCCCCCTTGCAATTGGCCCCTCTGCAGAGAGGTGCGGGGGGGGGCTTGCAGCTTTCGGCAAGCAGTCAGTTTCCCGCACGTGGCCCAGGAGACACCCATTTGTATAACACGGCTCCATCTGCTGAAAGACCCTTGTTCCCTCTGCGTTCGCTCAACAAACAAGTGAACTCACCAAACGAGATCATTTGCTGGTGTTCTTACCCTATGGGTTCTAGGAGATGAGACATGGGCTTTAGGAACACATTGGTACTCACTCCTTCCTGGACACTCAGTTAGAGACCCAAACGCCAGGTGAGTCAGCGAGGACCCAGGGTCGTTGGTCCCGAATTTTGGAGGAAGAGGCTGAGAGAGACATGGCAACCATCCTCGTGGCACACACAAGCCTTCCAACTTGAGCTGTGGAGCTGGGGCTGGGGCTGTCCCCAGGTGAAATGAGGCCACCCGCTTACCAGTCGCTCAAGCTTATTTCCCACTGTCTCCACAGCTCGGGCTTTGCTTAATTCCCACAGTGGGCACCAGCCAACTCATCTATCAAATTACCTGCCAGTGATTTAAGTGAGCTTAGTTCTTTTGGGTGCAGTCCTGCATTTTGACTCTTAGTCAAGCAAAATAGGGGATTCATCAAAGGGGGCTGGGGGCACCTGAGGCCGCTACCTGCCATGGGAGACAGGGCTCCGGAAGGGAACGAGGCTGATGGCATGAGTGAGAGGGTGGGAGGCCTGAGTGCGGGCTCTGGGCCCCTGTTCAGCTGGGCAACCCTGAGTCCATCCCTTGCACCCCCCTCCCCATACATATACCCAGTTGGCCACTCTGCAAAGCCCTATGATGTGGGCAGGTGAGTCAGAAGATTTGACTCTAGTCTCCTAACTGGAAAAGCAAAAAGAACAAAAACAAAACCAAAAAACAGATGTCAGAAGAAAGGAACCAAATGTATGTAGAGCAGGAATATTCCCATATCTGCTCCAGGCCTGAAGACAGAAGTCGGCTCTGCAATAATCCTCCTCCCTCCACAGCAAAACGCTTGCAGTGTTATCTGCCAGTTTAGTCTGCATCTGGCTGTTTCTCTGGAACAGAGAACGATTCTACAACAATCAGTAAAAATTCACTGAACACCTTCAATGTGTCGAATCACTCCCTTAACCACTTCAAACATCTTAACAGGTAGGAATCATCTTGGAACCAAAGGCCTCAGCTTCACCAGATACCTTTCAACCTGCCATGGAGGCAGCCCCTAGCACCGCGGGCCCACACTTCTTCACATCCCCAAGGCCTCCTAGCCAGGTGGGCACCGAAACAGCAAGGGCCACGAGACTCAGGCTCCATGACTTCAGACTGGGCACCTTTCCTTTGATCAGCCTCCCGTGGCACAGAGGAAAGGGTCCCATCTTCTGCATGTGCTGGCTGCCAGCCTCAGGGTAGTGACAGCTCATTCACATGATTTTTTTTTTTTTAGATTTTATTTATTTATTTGAGACAGAGAGAGAGAGAGAAAGAGAGAGAGAGCGTGCGAGCACACAAGAAGGGAGGAGGGGCAGAGGGAGAGGGAGAAGCAGACTCCAGGCTGAGGAGGGAGCCCAATGCAGGGCTCGATCCCAGGACCCTGGGATCATGACCTGAGCTGAAGGCAGATGCTTAACGGCTTAGCCACCCAGGCTCCCCTCATTCACATAACTCTTACAAGGACTGGAAGAGATCATGCTTAGCAAGGACCAATGCACAGTCCAGCCAGGGGTATGTGCAATAAATGTCAGCTGCTTTATTCTCATCTCTACCCACATACAGCTGTCAATCAATAGACAAGTTATTTGTTGGAAGCCAATTAAGTGCCCAACACAACAGTTCAAAAGACAGATAAATAAGCCAAGGTCACTGCCTTGGGGGAGCTCCCAGGATAATGGAGAAGATGAGCAGATCACTTAAACAGGGAAAGAAGCTGCTCACTACAGAAACACAGAGTACTTTATTGTAGGGAGGCAATATGATCCTTCACAGGCTTCGAGCCCTCCTTCTTGGCAGCTGTTTACTGGTTAGATGACCTCGGGCCAATTCCTTCTGTCTTGGTTTCCTCGTCTGTAAAATGAGGAAATAATATCTATTTCATAGGGCTGCTGTAAGGATTAAATTAAATTAAATATGTTCCTTATCACCTATGTAACCTCATACGTAAAATGCAGCTAATACTTGACCTAATCATAAGGATGTTCTGAGGATTAAATTTGTTAACATGTGTAAAGCACTTAAAATAGGGTTATACAATGGTTCACTATCATTACCATCTAAAATATAAGTTTCCTGAGGGGAGATTTGGGTCTATTTTATGCACTGATGCATTACCAATAGAACAGGGCCTGGCAATATCACATAAATAGTAGTTGATTGAACGAGTCATTGAATGCTACAGGAGAACAGAACAGTGGGCAGATTCCATTCCCAGAAGGCTTCCTGGAGGAGGTGATGCAGAAGGGTGAATAGAAGTTAACCAGGCTGAGAAGGTGGGGAAAGACATGCCGGCAGAGAAACTAGCACAGGAGGGGTACCAGGCCTAAAAGAGCCGGATGTGAACAGGAAACCTCAAGCAATCTAGTATTTGTAGAATCAAAAGTACAAATCAGGAAAACCGGCAGGAGATGGAAGCCCTTCTCCCAGTGACTGACCTTAGTGGGGCTAAGTATGCCCTGGAAAACATACTGAAATGTGAGCTTTTGGAAAAGACAGCTTCTGTCAGCCCCTCCCAAGGCCTCCAGACCAGGGGGCCTCATCCAGGAGAGCCCCAGAAATAGCATTTCCCATGAGCCCTCCAGCCCTGGGGAAAGTCCTATCACATGGGACACTAACCCATCTGTCTGCAAGATTTCCAGCCTACTTGAAGAAGCAGGCGACCATGCCTGTGAACTCTGACCCCATCAATCCAAACAGGGCCTGGGGAAGCATTTACATCTTCAAAGGTCCTGGTAAATGTAAGCCAACAGCCTCCTTCCAGGCCCCAACGCTCACCTCCTCCCCCTCTGGGCCACCAGGGGTCAGGAAGCCGGGTCACACCTGGCCAGGCTTAGCCCAGTCCCAGTTCAGCCCAGCACCTCATCCTCAGAGCTGGACTACTCTCTCCCCACTGCATCCCTTTCCCTCCCACACGTCCTGTGTCCCAGGCCAACAGAGAGGGGGCCTTACGGAAGGCCCAGGACACCTTCCAAGGGGCCTTTAGACAAAGGAGGGGTCAGATCAGTCCCTCTGGAAGGAGCCCTGGGTGCTGGATCAGGGGAGGGGACAGGACAAGCCCACAGACCAGGGTCAGCTCCCTGACTACCCAATCAAGCAGGTTTCAATGACCTCTCCCTGACCCCAGTAAGCTCCAGTTGTCCCTCTGATCTCCTGGAGGCAGGGAGGCCTGTTAACTTTTACCAGACTCCTTTGACATGGAGCAGCGCTAATAAGAACCTAGGAGGGAGGTTCATTCAAGTGTCAGAGGCTCAGACAGCCCTGCACAGCCTCATCACCTGCACCCAGCCCTACAGCTCCAGGCCAGAATACCTACCCCTTCACCCCGCCACAGGACGTTCAAGGCACAGAGCCCTGGGCCCAGAGAAGCAAAAATGGAGTGCTGGGCCTGGGAGTCTGCCTCCACACTGGCCACTGGCTTTAGCCCGTCAGACTTCAATTTCCCCCACTCTTGTGACATTATGGCCTCAGCTCACAGCCCAGAGCAGGGTCAGTCCTGGGCATTTTACAGATGAGCGTGTCAGAGTACCCCCAAAGAGTCAGGGCCTTGCCATAGCAGAGCAAGGACTGGAACCAGAGATCAGCAGCTCTGTTAAGCTCTGCTCCCTTGGGGACAGTCACCCAGCCAGTGCTGATAAAACAAGCTAGGAATGCAGGTGGATAGTATGCGGGCTGAGCCTCCCTGCTAGCCCCTTCCATCCCAGATCCAAGCCAAGTTTCCCCAGAGCTCCCACCTGAAGGGAACAGGCACAGGCCGGCTAGCAGACTACAGAGCAGAGCCTGGGCTGGCACCTCAGCTCGGCAATAATCATCTCTGTGGCTTAAGAAAACCAACCACCCTTTCTGTGCCTCTGTTTCCCCACTTGTAAAATGTGAGTGGAAGGGCTCTTAGATCCCATCTAGTTCCACATTCTCTGATTCCAAGTTTTCACTGCCTCCAGTTTCTTCCACCACCCCCCAAAATCCTCCTCAAAAACCCTACTAGAGTCTTTGGGTTTTGCCGCCAACTTTGTAGCCAGAAGGGTTCATCTAGCCTAATCCTTGTATTTAAAAAATGAGATAGCTGGAATCCAGAGATGACTTAGCTGAATGACCTTGAGCAAGGACACCTAAAGGCAGAGCTGGGCCTGGATTTCAGGCCTCCTAGTACCTTGTTCTTTATGCTGTGCCAGCTCGAGGCTCCAAATCTCCCAGGGATCCCCACGTCCTCAGAGGAAACGGACCAAGTTCTTTGCCTGGCCCTCCAAACCTACCTGCCCACAGCCTGCCCGCCAGCCTGCACACTTCCTGCCCCCTGATGACCCCACCACTCTGTAGTCAGACTCCCTGTCTCTCCCCAACAGAGCCGAGAACCGGTCTCACCCCAGCTTTGGCTCACAAAGATCCCCACCCTGCCACTGGCCCAAGTCCCCCCCACCCCCACCCACAGCGCTGCCCACTCATACAGCTCTGCCCTCCTTCCCTGACCTCCCACAGGCCAGGTGTCTGAGTCACGCCTCACCCCATTCTTGAAGGTACCACCACCTCTCTACCTTCTCCAAGCAACCTGGAGTTGAATGCTGGCTCCACCACTCCCCAGACACATGGGCAAGTTACTTTGCCTCCCTGTGCCTCAGTTTCTTCATATGAGAAGTGGGGATAATAGGAGCTCCCACCTAAGCCAGTCTTGTTAGAGTTCCGTCTAATGCATGCATATACTTAAAACAGTGCCTGGCACATATATATACACACTATTATACTTTATGCTTCATGTATATATTTTTCCCAACAGTAAGTGTCTCTGAATGCAAACATCATAATGTATTTCTTGATAACTTCCAGATCTGTGGTGATGTGGGTCAAGGAAGCATTCAAAACTGGATGGAGAGATACATTAAAAAAATCTAGTCTTCTTAAGGGGTGACTCAACATCAGGATGAGCTAGGTTGTTATGGGAATGCCAGTCATCATCACAGTTCTGGGACCTAGAAACAGCATATTCTCTCCCCAAACCATGGAGATTTGCCTTAAAATTGTGAATGCCCCTCCCCATCTCCTGCCACCAGCAGAGTCCCTTCAATTCTGTTGGTTCACCTTCTCTGCTTGGTGCCCAACCCAGCCCCTTTCCACTCACCCTGCCAAAGGGCTTGTGGTGATTGATGGTGACAGTGACCTGCCACTGACCCTTCCAATCTGGGCTTGTTGTTGTCCGTGAGGCACTCAGCAGCCTCCACAACTTTTGAAATGCAGGCTCCCCACCTGATGAGGCTTCTAGTCTTCTTCCCCTTGTGAAGTGGGATGTTTGATTTGGACCCTCCTGGGTTCTCTCCAAATGCCTGGGCCCTGGAATGGCTGCCCGCCATGGCCTGCCCACCAGACTGCCTTTGTGGGTTCAGGGCAGGAAGCTAGACAGACCTGGGTTCAAATCCTGACTCTGCCACTTTCAAGCCTTGTGTTCTTCTGGACGCTGAGTCTCAGATTCCTAGTGTGAAGGAGGCAAATAAGGCATGTTCTAAGGAGCTGTTGGAAGGCCTTCATCAGATAACACAGAAGGCTGCCAGCACCCGGCTGGCACGTGGCCATGACTCAATAAGTAATAGCCGTGGTGAAGAGGAGGAGGATTAAAATAATGGGAAGGCAGAGGGTTGTACCTGAAGACCACCTTTGACTCAGTTACAGTGCGCTCCTTGATCTCCCTCCCCAGAACGGTAGCATCCGGGGCAGCTCCCTCTTCTGCGCATGCGCATATGCATGCGTAAGCACGCGCTACAGCCTATCTCCAGCATTTCTTTTCCCCCCTGCCCAGAACACCTCCAGCTGCTGTTTGGGACAACCTAGGCCCGTGGAGCTGTCTCTGCCTTGTCCCTTCATCACTCAGCATTCGGGGCATTAGCTGACTGGGCCATGTCCTCCGCAGCCGAGCTGTCTGAGACTTGCTCATCCTTACAAAACAGTCTGTTTCCACTAAACCACTGAGCATTTCACATGTCATCATTTTCGAGCCATTTATTGACTCATTTTCTTTAGTTTATTTGCCTAGTCCTCAAAAAATATTTGGTTGGAGTGACTTCCTATAACCAAATTTGGGTGCCCAACCGAAAGGTATCAAGCCGCCTGCACCGTGAGATTAAGCTGGGGCTCAGGCCAACCACCATTTTGCAACGAACTGCAGACCAAAAGAATGCTCAGCGGGGCCTACCCCCTGCAATTGTAAACAGATTCAGTGCAGTGTGCCCCATGAGTCACGGTGATCGGGAGAGGTGAAGCCAGGGAAGCCCATCGTACAGTGAAGGCCCCGGTTCCCGCACAGCGGGGCGCACGGGGAAGGGAGTCAGAAAAGCACCCACATCCCCGCTCCCCCTGAGGCTACTCACGGGGTGTAAAACTTGAAGCAGAAAAATAGAAGAGGTGTTTGCTTTTGACAGGAAAAGAGGTTTGGCTTACCTCAGAGTTCCAGCTGCTGGCTTGCTCGCTCGCTCCCTCTCATTCTCTCTCTCTGCCTCAGAGCCTCACTCTTACCGCCTTTAATGACCTTCAAAACCAAGATACCCTATCCTCCTAATTGTATGGGAATGCAGCAGGCCAGAGGAGAGCCCAGGAAAAAAGAAAACTGCAAGCCTGGAATATGATAACCCTGTTTAAAGAATGCCTGTAAACACCTCGGAAACACATGAAGGAAGAGATTTTTCCAGGCCTCCATTCCAGGAAGCTCATGGGACAAAGAGAGTTCCCTGGAAGGACCCTGCGGATGAGACTGCAAACCCTCTCTCGCTGCTTCTGTCCCGGGGTGTTCAGAGCAGCGGGGTGACAGGGACCTGTCTGGGGAGAGGGATGTCTTGCGGGTGAGGAGGCTTCGCAACTGAAACACAGAGACAAGCATCAGAAGGACTCATCTCTTCCCCCCTGAGCAAAATCAACTGAGGGAGAAGGAAGAAAGGGGGTGGGGGGGAGCCTTCCAAGTCGAATGAGTCGCTGAGTTAAATTACAGGGGCCTGTGAGGGATGATTAACAACCCTCATGGTTTTCTGCTTCACAGCCATTACTCACCCCAAACCTGGGGCTTCTCGTTTACATAGCCCAGCGCAGGCCGACCATTTTTTCCATTGACTGAAAACACATTCTGACTGAAAACAAACTTTGGATCCCCGAGGCTTGGCAGGCCCTGGGTCCTTCTCCATATTTAATCAACGGGAAGCTAAACACTTTCAATCTGTGATGGCTCATTTGGACGGGGTCTCGGGGCTTTTGCTTGGTGCCAGATATAATAACTCTCCTCTCTCTTTTCTAAGGCCTATTTTATAATTTTGCTGTTTTTCAATGTCAAGCCCATCTTTTGAAGAATTTTTATTGGATTTCCTGCTAGACTTCAATGAGGATTTTTCTTGCTTTGGCAGAAATATCAAGCAGAACAGGGGAAAAACTCAATCATCGTCTTGGAAAGTCGTGATGGTGCATGGTTTGGGGAGGGAGGGGGGGTCCTTTGTCAGCACACAAACAGCTTTCTAGAAGGCTAGAGGCCCAGTGGCCAGCTTTGGGAAGTTCTCTGACTTTGATTCATGGGGTGACAATTGACAGGCAAGGCAAATGGATGTGGGAAGAGGGAAGGTGGGGATAGGATAAGGGGAAGCGAGGCATGAGTGTGTGAGAGCCCAAGGGCCGGTGGGTATATTCCAGTGGCACAAAGCCTGGCACCACCGAACACACCGTTTGTGCCTGTTTACAAGAGCTGCTGGGACGCTGAGGAGCAGGGACACGGCGCCCCACCAGACAGACTCTTAACCAACAGCATGACCCCCTCAGAGCCGCTGATACCCCAAGAATGGGCAGGAAGGCTCCATCTCAGAGGCTCCTGTTTTACCAGCCACGGCCGCAGTCTCTGCGCCTGCTCCCAGGCAACGTTCAGATCTTGAGTTTTTCCTCACAGAGACTATTCCCCAGAGGAAGCAGCTTGCCAGTGAGTGACAGCTTTTGTTTGCTCATGTTTTCCTCTCTTCTCAGAGTCAACTTTCAGAATATACCAGGATGTTCCCTCTTACTCCGGGACTTTTTTTTCTTTTGATATCTTTCTTCCTTTTTATTTTCTATTTTTGGCAGGGCAGGGGGGAGGGAGTCTCTACAGATTATTATCCAGAGAAGAGAAGTGGTTCTTTGTCCACAGTGAAGGAGGAAAAGAGAGAGCCCTTTGACTCTCTTTTTATGTTTCGTTTTCATGTTTTACTTTTTTGACTTTTTATTTTGAGACGTTAAGTAACCATACTTCGCACCTATCCCTATTGGCTTCATCATTTACAGAACATTTCCCCATGGCTCACCTTTTTATTCCCACAGCAACCCTTCGAGAGAGACACTGCCATTTCAGAGGTAAGCCTTCACAACTCACACAGGCCGTGTGACTTGCTCGAGTCCTGTGGGCTGTTAAGCAGCCAAACCAAGGTATGAACCAAGCTGAGCACTATTTTCGACTTTACCACAAAATGTATATGCTGCGAGGGGCAGGGTGGGGGGCGGGGCGGGGGGGGGTCCTTGCCCCCTTTCATAAGACATCTCCCTATGCCAGGCAGAGCTCCCCAGTGTCCGCTCCCTGTAACAGAATACATTGAGAGTTGAGACATCATGGCAATGTTTATCATATCCATAGACTGCAGAACAATTTCCCTTCCGGCCACACTACAAGACCAGGCTTCCAGTTCCAGTAGGAAAAAGTATACAAAAAGGTCAGGTAAACAAAAGTTCCTATGGAATACCCACTTGGGGCCCAGCAGTGGGCTAGTCAATGCAAGGAAAAGATAGTGTCCCTGCTTTTGAGGAGTGTACAGTCCAGATGACGAGGGGAGACAAACAGACATAGTATCCTAGGATGTCATACCTGCAAAAGACCCTTAGGATCATCTGGCTAAATCCCTCATATCCCAGCGAGGAGATGGGACAGTCCAGAGAAACAACGGATCAATACGGGCAACACAGAACAGTATTTAGGTTCATGCTAAAGAGAGCCTTGGGGACCGGAAGCCAGTCAGAGGAAGCCAAGTGGCCAGGGACATGTTCTAGGGGAAAAGAAAACTTGATCTCAACCTCAGAGCGTGGGTAGAACTGGATGGATGGACAGGAAGAGAAGGGCCACAAAAGCCAAAGAGACAAGGAGAATCTGAGTCCCGTGTGTTCCGGGAAACCGCCCAGGGGCCAGAGTTTAGTGATGCAGGGGTGGGTTGAAATCAAGGCTGAAAACCTGGCCCCCCACCTGGGGGACCCTAAGCAGTCAGGAAGAGTGTGCACATGACACCAGTGAGAAGTCTCTTGAAGGTCAGGGCTGAGGCTCTTGCTGAGCAGCAAAACCCGCACCTATAATCTTCTAAACTCCATACCCACACCTAACAACCCATCTGAATTTATCCCACAGACAGAGATCTCAATTTGTGCTATACTTTGACTCTGGAGAGAGTGGGGACTTACCTGGTATTCAGGTCATCCTGCCTCCCCACCGACCCTCCTCATTCCTGCAGCCACCACCTCCGTGGTCCTTGGGAGTTCTCCAGTTCCCAGCGCCTGGTCCGTGCATTAGGAGTTACTTGGACAGTTAGGTAGTCAGGGCCAGGATCCCCAGCAAGAAAATACAGAGTCAGGACAGCTACACTAAAACAGTCCTAACATCCTGTTTTGCAGCTTAGATGGGACCGCACTGACATTCTGCTTTGCAGCCTTTGCAGAAATGACTTCTGCAAAACATCCTGAAATAAGACAATTAAGCACAAAAGCATTTATCAATATCACAGGCAAGGGGCCATTAAGACCTAAGCCCCGGGGGCGCCTGGGTGGCTCAGTTGGTTAAGCGACTGCCTTCGGCTCAGGTTATGATCCTGGAGTCCCTGGATCGAGTCCCACATCGGGCTCCCTGCTCGGCAGGGAGTCTGCTTCTCCCTCTGACCCTCCCCCCTCTCATGTGCTCTCTCTCATTCTCTCTCTCTCAAATAAATAAATAAAATCTTAAAAAAAAAAAAAGGCCATCAGCACATGGACATTAACCTAATAGGTAGACAGAAACGTGAACAAAGCCCTGATAGGGCACAACTCAGCACACCCTGATTGCTTAAGAAAGTTCTGCAAAAGAGCTCGTACAAACCCCTACACCTAGAAACTCCAAGGGCAACCCACTTGGGTCGCCCTCCCTCTCCAGGAGCTTTATACTCTTGTTCAATAAACTGTGCTTTGCTGCCCACCACTCTTCGTCTGGTCTACCTCTTCATTCTTTGAAGTGGCCTGACCAAGAACCTGGGCAGTAAGGGGACACAAATCCTGTAACACATGGCGATCCAGTAGGTTCCAGGCAAGGACAGACGGCACAGGCTAAAAAAGCAAAGAATAAGGAGGCAAAGGAGGGGGAGACCATCTCAGAACAGTGAGAGCTCATATCGGATGATGGGAAATTCGAGAGAAAACCTCTCCAAAACATTAGAGAAACTCCAAGAGAATTGGCAATTGTTGCAGAATTTTCTCCAGCCCCTGGGGATCCTAAAGGTATGAAGGCTAGAAAGGGACCTCCCCTGTGTCCCTGTCCCCCCTGCTGCACCCCTGTTGCTTGAGCACCTCCATCAACCTTTGTTCCTTTTTGCATTCCGACCTTGTGCCTCACTTTACCCAGGTTAGCCTAAAACCAAGAATGCCAGCTCTCTCCCTTCTTCCCAGAGACTGAGCTGAAGACAAGTCAGAAGATAAAGAACCAACACGCTTCAGGGGGAGGGTGTGGTTGCTGTTGCAGTAAATACAATAACGGCATTGTTACTCCGCCTCCAAACACAAAGCCCGTCTGCCCTCTTGAACAGAACTTTGTTCTTCCAGCAGTTCCTATCTGAAGGAGAAGCACATCTTCCTGAAGGTTAGTTACATTACATCCCCTGCCAGCCTTCCATCTTCCTGTCTGAAGAATCACTGCTACCACTCGGAACATCAGGGCCCCAGGTTCCTAAGGCCCTAAAACACCTCCTCCTACTGACTTCCCTCAGCGAGGAAGAGCCAGCCCGAGCCACCCTCATCTCCTGCTCCAGGGCACCAAGAATGAAACTTGCCCACCCAACCGGGCAGACCGCCTTGCCCCCGGAGACCCACCCATCAGTTCTGATCTGTTCTCGGAACTTCATATTCCACATTCAAGGCCCCATCCCTTGATTATGAACAGTCAGCTCCTTTCAGTTTTGCTCAGGCCAGGCCATGCCCATGCATGAGCCCCACAGCACCGGGAGCACACCCCAGGGACACGGCGATCCAGTGGGCAAGTACCGGGCCCAGGGATGCGAGGTGGCGTGCCCGGCCGGGCTCCTCACCTCCCTCCCCCTGTCCCACTCCAACTGCTCTTCCGTGCACCTCAAGGTGCTCACCAAGTCGCCTTCCTTGATCTTCAAGTTCACGGTCTTTCTTTGTTCCTTCCCCGGCCTCCATCTTCACCTCCCTCTGCTGTTGGAGGCTAAGAAGCATGCTATGGTATTCCATAAATTACTTGGCAAGAGTGGATGACAAAAACAAAATGTAATTCAGATTAAAGTCACCCTCCAGCTAAAATGATAGTTTATTAAATAAACGGTGATGCTGCCAATCAACCTTGCTGGCAACGAGGCCCCCTTCTATTAATCTTTCTGGGGGTGATTTAGGACCCACCTGGGCCCTCGGAGAAGATTCTCCCATCATTTCCTCCCATCTCTCTGGATCAGGCTGCTGGGCTTGGCGCAGTTGACAAATTCCCCAAGTAATCCCTCAAAAGATTGGAGAAATGCTCCGAACGCTCCATTAAATTTATTTTCCATGCTTTAAGAGACCCAAAACTATGTCCAATAAATAAGTCTTCCCTGTGATTTACTGAAATGCTCCTCTGATTTAAAGTTATAGGGGGAAAAATATGGAGCCCCTGGGAGCCCAGGACCAGCCTTGCAAGTGAGACCAGATGTGAGATTTCTGCCCGAGGAGGGGGGAGGAGGGGGGGAAAAGGCCCAACTGGTGGAGGTTGGAGAGTGACAATGTCTGAACCCCGGTTCTCGGCTTTAACATAAAAGGTCCCCAGTTGAGCATTCTTTCTCACAAAATTTATTGTGGTTGTAGTTAGAGGGGGAACCATCAAAAGAGTAATTCTGGCCCTTGTTTTGCAGAGCTCTTTTGATAAATATGATACTTAGAAATATGCCTCCCACTAGACAGAAAAGCCATATAGTTAAAATGAAGTAATCTGTCAGTAAACTCGCTAGAATCAAAGCCAAAATGAAACCTGTAAAAGGAGAAGGGAAAAAACTCCACTTAGAAATGCTTGAGTCAAGCAGGGGAGAAGGTGGAGATTAAGAATTGTCCTTTATTCAGATATTTTTATCTACGGAGTTAAAAGCGGAGATTTATTTTTAAAGGGGGCTATTTATGTTCCAATCTCCAACAGATGGGCCTGTGTTTCTGCCTCTCTCTCTCGAGCAGCCCAGGCTCAGCAAAAACAGCTTCTCTTGTGAGCTGAAACATATCCAGACGAACCAGGAATAAAAACTTTTGGAAGCCAATGTAACCTTTGGAGCAACTTGGTAAATATTGGGTCTGTTTACTACAGAGGCCCAGATGTGCCAAAACCAAGAGACAAACAGGAAGGAGGGAAAACAGCCAATGTTAAGACTAAACTGTGGATGACTATACATTGTGCATACATTGCCTGTATGCGGGTGTGTGTACATGCATGGTGATTCCCCAAGGCTAAGAAATGTCCCTGTGGGAAGTGACGTTGTCAGTGGATTGTCCCAAGGAGTCCTATCTTCAGAATCTACTCCTCAACGAGTGCCCCTCCTCCTGATAGATCTCCGGTCTGCACAATGCCTTTTTCACGGTTAGTGATGAAAAATATTTGGGATAATTCCCCTGGCAAAATTGGCCCCAAAGTGTTTCTTAACTCTTCTTTACTCTATCCCTGCACCAAAAGAAACTCAATTCCATGCTCCCGAGGCTCTTGGGTGAGCCACTTCAGAAACCTTCCTAGTGGTCAGACCACGGCAGGAAAAAGCTCTCCTGCTCACTGAGCAGCGGGCGTGGGTCTGGGCAGCACCCCAAAGGCCTCATCCCAGGAAAAGCCTCCTTTTGTTGTGTGGGCTACCCAGACTTCCCCATTCCAGTCCCCAGAATAATGCCCGAGGCAGCCAGCCTAAGAGAAGAGGAAGTCTCCACCACTCCCGTGCTAGCTTGGGAGGCAGCAAGACCTACCTGCCCTTTGTCCTGTGCTCTGTTTTCACCCCAACCGTGGAACAGAAAGATGAAGATCCCTGGTGGATACACAGCCCGGGTCAAATTAACAAGAGTCAAATTCACCGTTCCCTCCACTAGCATCTGTACAATAGTGACACGGGCTTAACAGGAACTCGGGCGAGGAGAGGAGAGCTGTCATGGAAGGGATTTTGGACATCGGATGACCCCAGGTCTGATCCCCGCTCTGCCCTGAGGCATCAGTATGACCTGAGACCAAGGCTTCCCCTTCCAGACCTCCATTCCTTTCTCTCAGTGGTGAAGCATTGAACCAAATGACCTCCTGTCCTCCGGCTCCCAGAGCGCTCCCCTCTCCGTGGTACCCATGCTGGTCCGGACAGAGCTGGAGGGTGTAGAGTTTGAGCAGCACCTGTGTTTACACTGTACAATCTGCAGTTTACTGTAATAAAATCATTTAATACAGTCATAATTTTTTTGGCAAGGGGTTGTGTTTATGGTGAGCAAGACGGAGAGGGAATGATTGACTACCACTGATTAAAACGATAAATCAAAAACAAAGGAGGGAGGACTCGAAGAGCACAAAGCCACAGGCAAATCCAATTTAAGTCTCAAGTTCTGTGCCTTTGTGGGAACAATTGGGTCTGATGATGAGCCAGCCCTGGAGGTGGGGGCCCGCGGCACGGGGTGGGCGAGGTGGAGGCAGAGACTCCAACAGCTCCTCTCACCAGGGTTTATCCTCTTTGGTTGGAAAAATAAGGAAATGGTTTTACAAGAACCAGTCTTACAAGAACTAGTTTCCTTGGGCCTCCGTTTTCAGAAAGGATTTGGAGGGAGGGCCCGGGAATAAAGGAGTGCGTGTGCGCATGCATGTGTGTGTGTGTGTGTGTGCACGCGCGTGTGTGTCCAGATAGAATAATTTGAACAAGACCTAGAAGGACTTCTCACCTTCGGAACTGTCCCTCAAATACAGTACGTGAAACTCCACCACCAGCAAGGATTGCTTAAGATTGCAAACGCTTCTGACCTTGCAAACACTGTCCTTCAACGACACAGTGCTGGTGACATGCCGGGCAACGTGCCTGGGTAGAAAGGTTACGACAGATTGTTCGTTCGCCAAATGCTAACTGAGTGCCTACTGCAGTGCCCCACTGTCCTAGGTCCCCGGGGGCAGGGACGGGGTGACAGCAGTGGGAAGGACTCCCTGACAGCACAGAATGGCTCTTCTGGCGTTTACAGCCTCATGATTACACACCACATTGGTCCCCAAAAAAGAAGACTCACAGGCAAAGAGTACTTTCCACAACAGTGTGATAATGCTGTAATCCCAATGTGTGCAAGGGGTCAGGAGCACCGAGGAGGTGACTTCTGAGCTGGCTCCCAGAGAATGAGAAGAGCCATCCCTTCCCAGCTACAAGGTAATGGTGCTCCAGGCAGGGGGTCACGGCTTTGGCAAAGGCACAGGGTCGTGGAAGAGCCTGCTCAAGTGGGGAGGGAGGGAATTGAAACTCCATGGAAGGGCTGGGTCGTGAGCTGATTGTCGGGTTATGGGCTGGTGAGTTAGGTGGTCATTTAACTGCTCTCGGAAAGCAAGTCTTCAAGAACAGTCAGAGGCCAGTGCCTGGAAGGGGAGAGTCACAGCATCGGGAGGCTGAATGAAGTCAAGATAGACCTCCCATCTTCCACAGCGTTGCTTAGGATGGTGCGGTGTAGACAACGACTGACCCCTCCAGGTTCCTGCCCCCTTCGACACAGCGACGCATTTCTGGGGAGTGGTCTTCGCGTCCGCAGTGTTCAAGTCCCACACCCCTTCCCCGCCCCACACATCTAGGTCAGTTCACATGACTCACCAGCGGAACGTGAGCTAAAGGGCTGCAGTCATGTCCAGGCCCGTGTGATTAAGGACCCCGTGTCCTCCCCGGATAGAGACCCCTCCACAGAGACAGTGGAAGCCAGGCAGTGAGGCTGGGGCCAACCATCTTCAAGGACTCAGGGGAGCCAAACGACCGGAAACAACCTCATCAGAATTCGCATTAGTGATAGAGACACTCATCAGAATTCTCGTTGGTGTTAAGCCACCGAGATTTTGGCATGGTTTGTTAGAGCAGTTATCTGCCGTAATACAGCTAGCCAGGTGCCAAGTGAAAAATCAGCCGACGGGCATCCCTATCATAGCCCAGGGTCCGCAGGAAAGGTCCGGGACTGAGAAGTGGGTGCTAGGTTTATTGAGGAGTACCCTTGAGACCGACGCCTGTGATGGAGTGAGGGAAGCAGGACGGGGCACAGAGAAGACTTGAACTACGAGGCCGTCACAGCAGAGGCCTGAGCCAAAGCCCCAGGAGCTCTGAAGCTGGCCTGGCCTTTGGTGATATCCTGCATTAAAGTAAGGTATCCAGGCTCTGGAACCCTGCCTTGACCAGTCGTTGGATGCAGGCCACCACTGAGGAGGGGATGTAACCTTGGGCGAAGCAGCGCCCTTCTGCAGAGGGCCATCTCTGGAGCGTGGGACCCAGTTATGAGCCGGCCGCAGTGAACAAACCAGCAGCTGGAGGTAAAGCATTCCTCAGGCCGAGTGCACCCCATTGTGCCACCGCCATTCACTTGCTGAGTACGAGTTCACACCTCCGGGGCTCTGGCTGGTCTCCTTTCCCAGGGAAACCAAACCATAGCTCCTACCACTACACCCGGTCTTAGGGCTGCCACTGATACTCCTCATGTCCTTCTGCGACTACCCATTACAGACTCCCCTCACCCCCCATTAGTACTTCTCCTGGTTTAGAAGGCTTATCTGATCGGGCGACTCAAACCTTCACCTTTGAGGAATCTAAGCCCCTGGTCACCATGCCCTTCTCAGGACATGATTGTCATACTTGTCCATTTGCCATCAAAACTGGGCAGGGAAATACCAAGAGATGCCCAGGTGACAGTCAGGCCCTTCCCTGCCCTCATTGTGTATCAGCACCCCTGCCCCTGCTGGTGATCAGGGTCAGCTACACCTGACAGGGTGGCGACTTCCGCCCTGGCCTTCCTGTCTGTTGGTAATAAGGAGTAGGAAGTTTTTGACACAGAGATTAACATTTGAAGATGAAAGAATCTGTAGTCTATTTTCTTTTTTTTTTACTTTATTTTTTTTTATTATGTTATGTTAGTCATCATACAGTACTTCGTTAGTTTTTGATGTAGTGTTCCATGAAAAACTGGTTTTTTCTCCCAATATAGAAAAGTTCAGTTATTCACTTAAGAGCTTTAAAATTTTAAATAATACATAATATGATAAAAATAATGAGTTAAAAAAAAATAAGTAGAAATTGCCCAGGCAGTAGCCATCAGGGGAGCTCAATGAGACGTTTGCTTTGTTTCCTGGCGGGCATGCTCCCTCTCTCAAGAGCGCTACCTCGAGCCCCACGTAGCCTCAAGTCGTGAGGATGGGAAGCAGGTTCCCCCAGTGGGTCACTAAGAGTGATGGCAAGCAGGGCCACTTCTATGTCACCTCAGTTCCTGGCCCCATATATTCTGCCTATCAGAGACATGTACCACATAATGTCGTCAATTTGGGGTGCATACTGCATGTTCGAGAATGCGCTTTATTCCCACTGGGGATCAGCTCTACTGGCACCTCAGCTATGTCTTCAGAAGCTTTTTTCCAGGCCAACAATTTCTGGGTTGTATGACCTGTAATAGGACCCGTTGGTATCCTGGTCACATGCCCACTGTCACCCTCCTTTACTGTAAGTGGGTCCCTAGGCCCAATGCCGTATTGTACAGGATACCATGAGTCAGACTTTGCAAGCCCTCAGATACTCATATTAGGTGACATCTCAGGGGCAAAAAAGTCAAACTCATGCCCAGAACACATGTCAGTGCTTGTCAAGATGAATCCCTATCCCCTTTGGGGTAGAAGAGATCCCATATAATCAACTTGCCACCAAGGGGCTAGTTGGTCTCCTGGAGGGACAGGGGCTCAGTGTTGAAATCCTGTGCTGTCAGTGTAGATGTTCAGCAGCAGAAGTATCGAGTTCAACCTTAGTGAGTGGCAACCCAAGCTGTTGGGCAGGCATAGTCTCCATCTCTGCCACCTTGGCTACTCGGTGTATGCCCCCCATGGGGCTGGCATGGAAAATGAGGTCAAGAGAGGGAGCTGATAAGAAAGGACCAACTGGCCGAATGATTCTGTCAACCGGATTAAGTGCTTCTTCCATGTCGGGCCCTCCCTAGTGGGCTTTAATATGTGATACAAAGATCACACTTCATGCCTGCTTCCATTGGTCCCGCCCACACATCTCTTCCCCAGAACTCCTTGTCCCTCATTTCCAGTATTTCTCCTGCCAGGTGCATGACCAAGCAGCCAAGCCATTCGCCATTCCCCAAGAGTCGCACATATTCTTACTTCAGGCCGCTCCTCTTTCCACACAGAGTGAGTGACCTGGTGGCCCGCCCACTGGGAGCACGGCTCTTGGCTGCTGTCTTTCAGGCCTCCTCCTGAATGGCATTGTAATTCAGGTGCCATCCAGGTTTGGCTCGCACACACCTACCAGGCTAACCCATCCATGAACCAAGCTCAGCTCTTTCCTCCTCTGTCACTGGTCCTAAGGGAACCCGCTGGCCCCCTGCAGCCACAAGTGTGAGCAGGGACAAGGTCACCCATGAAACATCAGCAGACATGAGAGTCTGAGCCACCTGCTCAAGCAGCTTGCTCGTGTCCTCTGGCACTGCCCATGCACACCCGCAGATGTCCCACTCCCATCTCATTTTGGATTGCTGTTGGCCTTTCCAGCGTTTGCCTTGGTGGGCCAGACAGAACCCAGCTCCTGATGGCCAGGCTCTGTCTCTACCAGTAACATGCCAAGAGCTATTTTTTCAATGGTGGAGATGGCATGGTCTTACTCTAGAACCCTAGAGGTCTGTATTGTGACTCTCCTATTAAGAGAATGACAACTGTTCCTTTCATAAATACCTCTGACATCATAAAGACCACCAGGTCATACAGCCCAGAAAACAGGGATCTTGCATCTTGGACCTTCTGCAGAGTCTTCTCATGTCTGGGCTCTACCGAAAGCTGAACGCCTTCTAGGTCATTAGGTAAATGGATCAGAGCTATATCCCCAAGTATGAAACATACTGCCTCCAGAACCCAGAGAGGTTTAGTAAGTGTTGTGCTTACTTCTCAGGAGTAGAGAATGAGAGATGTAATAATCTGTCCTTTACTTTGAAGAGAATCTCCCAGCCGTGTGCCAGACCACTGGTCCGCTAGAAGTGTTTCAGATATGGTGGGCTCTTAAATATTTGCAGGATTTATCTCCCACTGGCTATAGTCTATGTGTCTTGCCAATGCCTCCAATATACTTGCCACTTCTTGTTAATCCCAGGTAAGATTATCAAAATAGTGTTAATATCCAGATGGCGTAGGTCCCTTTAGACTTTATTATGACAGAGGGCAGAAGAGGTCATGCAGCCCTGGGCCAAGACGTAAATGTATACTATTGTCCATCTCAGGTGAATGTGAACTGCTTCCCCGATAGGTATGGAAAAAAATGCATTCGCCACATCAACGGCTACATACCTCATACTGAGGCCATTCTAATCTGTCTAGCACAAATACCACTTCTGGCAAAATAATTGCAATTGGGACTCCCACTTGGTTGGGTTTTCAGGAGTTCCCTGTCATCCACCAGGACACACGTGGGTTTTGTAGAGGCCAAAGTGGTGGGTTAAATGAGGACATGATGGAGACAACCACCCGGGCAATACTTATGTCTTCAAGAATGACACTAATTTATGACATTTCCTCCTTTCAGGATGCAATATTGGTTTTTATTTACTGTTTCGCCAGAAGGGGAGGGAAGATTCAGGGACCACCTGGTCGTTCCTATTCCAGTAGCTCTTACCCAACATGTTAAGGAACCAATGCTGTGGTTCTGCCAATGACTGAGTCTATTCCAATTACACCTTCCTGGCTCAGAGAAATACC
>NC_138370.1:28531368-28571040 GCF_054177405.1 Leptonychotes weddellii
GATGCGGGACTCGATCCCAGGACCCTGGGATCATGACCTGAGCTGAAGGCAGTCGCTTAACCAACTGAGCCACCCAGGCGCCCCCTGGGTGTCAATTTTAACACAGATCCTGTGTCCAAAAGTCCTTGACAAGTCTGAATATTCCCTTCTCCCCAGTGAATGATTACCCAGGTAAATGGCCATATGTACCTTTGAGGAAAAACTGAAGAAATGATTGCCATTATATATTTGCTATGGCAATACAGGGCCCTTTCTTCTGGAGACCTGACCTCTCCTTCAGTTGATGGGTCCCTGGTCTAAATACTGACTCAGGTCTAGAAACTAGGCAAGAAATAACTTTTTATTGGGGGCAACTGCCCTCAGCTTCCTGAGCATTCATCCATAGTTTCTTTTGGTTGTATACATCGAGCAATACCCATATTAGCTGCCCATCTATTGTGCCCCTAGGGACTATGTTCTATTAACTATGTTCGTCATTCTCTGCAGGCCAGGCCCCCCTGGCTACTACTGTGTCCTCCCTACTCATAATAATTGTGCCTACCTTGCTTCTAATGATTAAGTGATGCCAGGTGGCCTCTCTTATTTGGGGATCCTGCCATCCCTACTGCTATCAGGGAGTGAGATTCTATAAGAGAATCTCCCATGGTCAGCTCTAGCCTACAGAGGACAGCCCCCACTGAGTTTCTCAACAACGCTGCTGATGAGTCCTTGTCATTTTCATCCAGGAGGGTTGGGTTGGGGGAGGGGGAGTCCTTTGACCTTCTTAGAGAACAGTCAGTGGTGGGTTTTCTAGCCTTACACAGTCAATCTGCTCCAGCATGCTCACTTCTTTAGCCTTTCCATCCATTTGTCCACTGTCTACCATAGCAGTTCTGGAACTTCTACTTTGCTGAGTATAGGGTCTTCACTTTCTCCAAGCTTCCAGGAGTCCCCCAGGCAGCATTGCTAGCACCGTCCTCCAGGGTCCTCATCATGTGGTAAGATCCTGAACAAGAAGAGAGTGCTCCCATAGCAAAAAATAAAAACAAAAACCGAACACCAACAGAACTCTCTCCTTCCCCCACACCGTTGATCCAACACCTCAGAAGGCAGCTCCAAACACACTTGCCCAGCTCCTGAAAGTACCTGCTGGCTTTGGGGTGTATTCCTTTCTTCCCTTAACAGGCCCAGATTCTGACCAAATTAAATTGTGACTTTCCCCTGGTTGTTAGGCTGGTGGCCAGGAGGGGAGAGATGGTTGAATCCTGCGGGGCACGTGCGGTCTTCAAGGCTGAGGCCTCTGCACTGTCTTCAAGCTGGGGAAAAATGTGAGCCTTAAACAGGAAAGAGTGGGCTGCTTCAGTAGGCCCAGAGGGGTCAGGGAAATCTGGGGACTCAATATTTTTTAGTGTGTCAACTTCAGTGTCCCCATCCCAAATCTCAGGACCTTGGTTTTGGCATGACAGACTTGCTAGGTTTGAGAATCTGACCTTCCCTGGAGCTCTGCTGTCCTTATCATAAAATCCTAGCCCTAATCTTCACCTTTTTTCTCCCCCTTAGCTTCAGGCAAGAAGATTCTCTTTTTGTGCTTCCAAGGAGGTCCGAGGTGTTAAGTTAGTGATTAATTATCCTCAGCCTCTCATTGTCTTTCTCCAATGCATCAGTAGCTCCCAGGAACTAGTTAGAATCACTGCTGCCCCCCAAACCTCTCAAACACCTGAGATACAACACCTGAGAACATTTCCTTCCATCAATATCCCATCTCCTCTCACCGCCAGGGAGAGGTTTAACAACTGAACTGTGGCCGCACACCAGGGTCAATTAGCGCATCCCCACCACCAGAGAGGGGGTCCTGCTTACCAGCTGGCTGGTGGGTGATCCAGCTTCCAGATCCTATTTTAATGTGTGCTTCCTTGCACCCCTTCCCATACCAAGTGTTGTATGTGGGTCTGTCTCCCCCGGAAACAGACTTTGAGGTGGAGATTTACTAAGGAGTGTCCTTGGGAGGGTGTGAGGAAGGAAGATGAGGCAGAAGTTGACGTTCCTTCGGCAGCAATGCAGCTGCATCGGGCCTTAGCCCATCCCCCCAAGAGCTCAGGAGCCGAGATGGCCATCAGAGATGTCCCACATTGAGGCAAGAGGACCAGATCTTTATATACCACCTTGCCCAGTCCCTGGACATGGGCCACCCGTGGAGAGGGGACACGACCTCAGGGGGGCCACTCCATTTCAGGACAGTGCCTGCAGGGGGACACACAGAAGCACCATCAGTAGCAATGCTTCCAGCAGCTGGGGAATCCGTGCCTTTGTCCACAAGGGCCATCTGACCACTTGACAGGGACATTTCACCAGAGCCCCCAAACTGGCACAATTATGGGCATCTCTGAAACCTCTCTATAAAAATTTGGCTTGCACCCCCATGCCTCAGTGTGTGACAGTTGCACAAGGAGAGTCTGGTCACTGACTGTCTTCACTCCAGCACCACGAGGGTGATCCTCGTGGATATGACGGTCACAGGAAAGAGGGGGCGGGGTGGGGAGAACAGAGGGTATGTTTCTCTTTCATCTTTCCATGCCAAGCACATCTGTCCTTGGAAATGATGCCGTATTACTGGTTCTCAACCTCAAATCACAACTTAAAGCAGAGTGGCCAAGTATTTACCAAAACTTCGCAAAGCATTCTTAGACTATTGGCCCATTTGCCCGACTGCGGCAGGGCAGGAAATGAGCAGAACTGCTGGAGAGAAGAGTTGTTGAGTAAGAAAATCACCCTTGCAGACACACACACACATTCACACACACACAAATGCTATTCTACACTCACACCCAACAACAGGAGGGGAGGGCATCCCCTGGCAATAGAGAAGGAATTATATTTGCTGAATATCTTTTCTATAACACCAGCACACCAGGTGCTTTAAATACACTAGTTCAGTCAAACCTCATAACTCTGTAAAGAAGGCCTTACCTTTCAGAGGCGGAGAACACTAGGGCTCAGGGTGGTTAATGACCTGTCCAAGGTAATGCAGCTGGTAAGCGGAAGAGCCTACATTTGAGGGCAGATCCATCTTACTCTGAAGCCCATGCTCTGTCTTCAAGCCAAGTTCCCCCAAAGATGTCCACTCTGCAGAGATAACCTCCGCTGCCTCATCTTCTCCCCTATCTGGCTCCCAGAAGGCCACGCTGGGCCACGTGTGGTGTGGTATGGGCAAAATGTCCTCGTCCCCTAAAATGCACTTATATTTGCAATAAGAAAAGACTAGGAGTGCCACAGGAGCCCCAAATAGCCACTATAGTAACTAAGCATAATATCCAGCATTTTCTAGTCTTACAAACGAGAACACGCAAGTACTCAGAACTGGAAGTGTCCTCACTCTGTGATCTAGAATGGTTTTCCGGGTAACAGGGGAGTCTGTTTCTTTAAGAAATGCAATTTTTCTGTTAAGCTTTATGCAGTGTCCACACATACTTTCCTACCTCCTTAAATAGGGGTGATAAATTATAGAGCATTAATTAATGTTTATTATATAATAATGACTCCCAGGGTTCCTTGAGCTAAATGACCCAGACTGTTTGCTTTTGGAGTTCACACGTGTCAGCTTCTTATAGTTTCTCTGTCTCCTCCCGTGATGGTGGTCACCTCTGACTGGTGTGACCGTCCTAGATCAACCTTTGTTTCGCTGCTTCTACACAGAGCGGGCCTGGAAACTGCATAACCAGGCTTGCAGGAGTTGCGTGTGAAATAACACTAACTAGATTCTAAGGGAGCAACTGAGGGTCTATTCTCTGAGAAATGTATGAAAAGTTAGTGCATTTATTCATTTCACAGCGAGGCCTCCAGCACTTGCTATGGACCACCATGGGCTGGGGACACGGCAGGAAGCAAAAGAAAGAAGAACCACTTCCTTCGCGAAGTTTACATTCTATTGGGACCAAGGACATTGGCTGCATCTATTCTAAATATGCACAGGCCACTTTTGCCCCTTTGCCAGCTCTGTCCTGTCTCCCACGTGGGTGGGACTGAGAGACAGCCACGTGGCCCGCAGGTGAGGTCTCGCTGTCCCGTCGGCGGCATGCACACGAAATCTGCAGCACTGATAAGAGCACAAAGCTAACAGAGAACCGTGAGTTCCAGAATTCCAACACATTGTGGATTAAAAAGGCTTTTGTGGGCTGGTCTGGGAACCTAGCCACCATCCATACCTCTGTTTCTATAAGAAAATACATTCCAAGTTCCAGACAGCTGACTTTCAGATGAACTTCTGGAACAGAAGTCATTTGTAAGTCTGGGACTGCCTGTACTTCTCTATAAATGCTCCAAATAACCAGGCCATATTTGACCTAAGGGTTAGAAATGAGAATGTCTGGATACCACCCAGCATCCCCATTAACTAGCTCAGATGCCCCGGGCAAGTACCAAATCTCTCTGAATTTCAGTTCTGACCCATATATATTGGGTTTCATGAAGATTTTATTAAAGAGGCAGGGGTTCTGCTTTAAAAAAAAAAAAAAGTTTGAAAAGCACTATGTGAAAGAATCAATAAATATTCTTGCAATGAAAGAAAAGTTCATTCACATTCCCAATACACCTTGAGCAATGTCCCAAAATGAAGAACATTTCCTTAAGAACTGTTTTCTCTTTTTGTCCTTTTATGGTGGCTTCTGACCCAAAGTCCAAATGTTTGTGAAAGAAATAGAATGGTTGTCCTCACTCCTGGGGATCCCAACTGAGACTCTCGGCTTCAGCAGGACCCAAAGGAGAGAGTTATGTATGCGAGGCCATCTGATGCATTATGAGGGCCCAGAACGGTTGGCAATTGCCAAGGGGCGTGCACTTTTTGGCGAAAGAGGAAGAAAATGTGGGATGTGAGAAGAAAATCAAACCAAGAACGAGCCTCGAAAATAACCATTCCCCTCCTCCCCCACCCTACCCGCCTCCAGGGCTGGGACCAGGTACAGTTCCACCTGCCTTCCCCTGACAGGCAGGGCGGTGCTGGGAAGGGTGGGACGGGTGGGACAGGTGGCCGGCCTGTGCACTGCTAGGCCAGGCAGCTGTTAAAGCCCCCAGCCTGGGATTCCAAGGTCACGTTCAGCCCGGATGGTCTTTCTCCCACCTCCCTCTTCTTCAGGCCCCCACCGCTCACCTTACCTGCTCTTCTCCAAAGAAGGATGGCTTCGGGGGAAGGCAGGAACACCAGGCCTTTCTTCGTGCAAACAACACTAATGGGAAAACTCGGCGAAGAAAGTGCAGGAGACCGGGGAGCTGTCAACCACCCGTGCCAGGAGGGGAGATTTATGCCGAGGACCAGGATGTGGACATACCAGTGAATTAGCCTTTTGTGCCAAGGTAAACTGGACAAGGGGAAAAAATGTGTGTCCAGGAGGCGGAGCCTGGGCTTGGCTATAAGCCTCCCAGCACCTGGGGAAGAGATCCTCCCCTACGTTCTCGTAACTGCAAAACTATCCAGAGCCGGTGATTCTCCCAGCTCTCCTGCACAAGAATAACTAGCAGGGGGTGAGGACTTGGTAAGCCCAGCATCTTACTTGCATTCACTCATTTAACCCTCTAAAACCCTATGAGGTCGGGACTATGACTCCGCCCCTGTCAGAGATGAGTACACTGTGGCACAAGGAGGTTAAGTAACTTGTCCAAGATCCCACACCTAGTAAGTGACTAAGCAAAGATAGGAGCCTAAGTAATTGGACTCGAGCGCACACACCCTTCCCTACCAAATCGCTTGTACTATAGCTACAGAAAGTCCACGGGAAGCATCAAAGCGAGGGATGGTGGTACATCCCCTCTCTCCTTAAGGAAAGACACTTCCAAGCTCCCCCACATGGCCCATGCCAGCATTCAAGGACAAAGACAGCAAGAACTTTTACAAACAAGAAATGTGCCCTGCTTGGTCACACAAGAGAAACTCAATATCTTCTATAGGTGCTTTAAAAAAAAAAAAAGGTTTATTTATTTGAAAGGAGGGGAGGGGCAGAGGGAAAGAGAGAGGGAGAATCTCAAGCAGACTCCCTGCTGAATGTGGAGCCCAATGCGGGGCTCAATCCCACGACCCTGAGATCATGACCTGAGCCGAAATCAAGAGTCAGACGCTTAACTGAATGAGCCACCCAGGTGCCCCTCTCCAATAGGTTCTTAGCAGCCTGTAGGAAAGGACCAGAAACAGAAGAACCAAGGGATTCTGGATGCTTTTTATTTGTAACCTTTTCAGGGGTAACCACTATAAAAATTGTGGTATATTTTCCTCCATCTTTCTCTATGCATTTACAAATGTACCCATAGATTCATAGAGCTATGTATACTCTGTAAGGACTGACGGGTAACAGACCATGCCCAGCCCATGCCTCAGCACTTCTTCAAGGGAAGGAAGAGGGGAGGACATGAGAACGAGCATCAGAAGCCAGGGCTCCGGTCTCAGAGCTGACTCTAACTACAGGGACCCCAGCAGCCCTCCCAGCAGCAATATCCCGAGACCCAGATTGCCATAGTCGTCGAACTTCACCGCAGGCCCCGGACGTGAGCATGGCTGGCTTTAGCGACAGAACGCCTTTCCAGCCTCTTTGCCACCTTGTGGGTTCTGCAGGTGCCCCCACTCCTGGGACCCCGCCATGCCCCTCCCAGGCCAGGCCCTGGTGTGAAGAGCATTCTTTTCTTCTTCGTTTTAACAGCTTTATTGAGATACAACTCATATACCATACTTTTCATCCCTTTAAAGTATAAAATTCGATGGTTTTAGTATATGTGCAGATATGTGCCCCCATCTTACAGTCTATTTTAGAACACTTCCATCATCTTGACAAGAAACCCCGTGTCCGTGAGCTACAACCCAAACCCTCCTGCCTCTCCCTCTCCCCCGACTCCCGCCTCTCTCTCCACCATTTGCTTTGACTTGGACCTTGCAGGTGGAGGGAAATCCTGATCCAGAAAAGAAATGCTCTTCTTCATGAGAATCTCAGCATCTTTTCCACCCAGAGAGAGGAAGTGACTGAAAAGTCATCCTTTGTAAGGGACGCAAGAAGCTGGTCAGATGAGAAGACAAAGAGCAGTTGCCACATCCCTTTGCAGACCTTCCAGCCAAGCAGACAGACCCTGCCCCGGGGAGGGGAGAGGGGAAGCTGGGGGCTGCTAACCCCCCCACTTTCTTCCCCTTCAAACCACCAGCTCCCCTCCAAGCAAGCCCTTCCGTACTTCTTACACACAACTCAAGCAAGACTTTTTAACTTTTTCCCCTCGAAGCTCTGTATCGTTGGCACAGCACAAAATTCGGTAAGAAGGAAAAACTTGGAGTAGTTAAAACCTGGTTCTCCACTGGTTTGGGCGGCGAGCAGAGAGCGGCTGGAGGGAAAAAGCGACCATCCAACAAGCCAACTGTAAGCAGGGGAGGCCAGGCTGCGAAGGAGCCATGGGGTCCGCTCCTGGGTCCCAGAGAGAGCCCTCCCTCCCCCCCACCCAGAGAACCCCCTTCTTCTTCCATCCCCAAAGGGTATCGCAGTACAGGAACTGGCTCCAGGCAGCGTGAGCCTCGGAACAGCACAAAAAGAACTCTGAACCCCCCTCACCTCTTCCCCGCGGGCCTCGGCAGCTTGCAAGTGACCCTGACTTCTGTACATGTGTGCTCATGTGTTATTACAAAGATATTGTCCACCTCCCAAGATTGTTGAATCTCTGCTGCACCCAATTATGTAAGTATGAACTGTTTCTGCTGGATGAGAACTAACTCTTTCTGTACAATGAGGGAGATCACCACCCCAGTCACGGCCCAGCGGCCCCCCGGAGCTCCCGGGAACGGAGCTTCTCTGTCTGGCTCACCATGTTACATGCTCCCGTATTTTCACGATGACTTTGGTGTAAGAAGCATGGACACTCCTGGGCCTTTCTGGGTCCACCCTGCTTTGCATGTGGAACCCGACAGGATGGAGTCCCCGGGAACGTGGTGTGGTCCCTGGTGCCCATGACCCTCGCAGACCCGACACGCCCCGTGTCCTGGAAGGCTGACTTATGAGCATCAGCCTCCAGATCTCAGGAAGGGAAGGTGTAGTGGTGTCTTGAGCAGATGGTGGGTTCTCCAAAGCAGTCGGAAAGGAATGGAGGGTCAGGCGTGAGAGGGTTGAGGGGGACAAGGGGAACTGGAGAGCCGTGGGAGGGGTACTAGGCGGGAGCTGTGTTGTGGGTGACCCTCGGGAGAGGCAGGATTCATGGTGATTTCCTGCCAAAAGCCCGACTCCAGCCGTAGACAGTTCACATGCTAGATATCAGAGGGTTCTCGATAACAAATGGACTTCCTGCCGAGGCTCAGAGACTGAGCTTTGGACCTCCAACCGTGTGGGGGGCAAGGAAAGAGACAGAGAGTGGGTGTTGGTGTAAAGTTTACTCACAGGGCAGCCGGGCCCTGGTCGCTGGGATGCCCCCAGCGCCCCGCGGAGCAGGCTCCAGGCTCCCCGCCCCTTCCGCCCCCCCAGGAATGGAGGGCACACTGGTCACATGCTGGCGGTGCTGGTTCTACGGGAATCTGTGAAATGTTAGCTTGATGTAGGGGGCACCTCTCCCCCTTTTTTGTCTTTTCCCACTCCTTTTCAGAAACAGGACCTGGGCCACCACGCCTCTGTTACACATATTGGTTCTGACAGCTCAAATTAATATGTCAGTTGCTATGATCCTCGCTGGCGACAGGCCTTTTGACCCTATCAGCGCAATCTGCCTCCCTGATTGAAAATCTCTGTGCCTCAAATTGATTCAGAGTTTTATAAACATCCTGCAGCCACGATCCAAGGAAGCCACCGATGAAAAACCTGAAGGAGCTTAATTTGCCCCGCTCCCGCCCCAGCCCCTCAAACCAGCAGGGTGGGACAAGCAACAAGGTTAAAAGGAAGGCCTTAGACCAGGCAACCTTGTAAGCTAAGAGTCCCAGGGCACCCGCCCCAACCGAGCTACCCCACCCTTGCCCTGCCTGCCTCCTAAAATGCAGTTGGAATGATACGGTAAGAGGGAACCGGATTAGGCATCAGAAGGCCTGGGTTGTCTGGCTCTGCTACTCACTAGCTGTGTGACCTTGAAAAACTTCCTTAACTTCTCTGAGCCTTGGTTTTCTCTTTGTAAAATGAAAATAACCACTCTGTTGTAAGGATGTGTAATAACAGGACTGCTGTAAGGATGGGGTGAGGTGATGCTTTTCTAAAGCACTGATGAAAAGCAGGGAATTGTGACTGGTTTTTATAATACCCCAGGGAGAAGGAGGAAACGAAATTGGTAAAATGTTGATAATTGCAGATGCTGGGAGATAAATACTACGGAAGGATCCACTCTGCTTTTCTCTCTAATTCTGTGTATGTTTGAAAATTTCCAAACTAAATCCTTTTAAACAATATATAACAATATGGAGCCATAAAGTACGTAAGCTTTAGAAGTGTGTGTGTGTTTGTGTGTGTGTGCGCGCATGCTTGCACACATGCACACAGAGAGACAAGAAATCATTCCCCAGTGAACCCTTCCCTTATCACACATGTAGTGGTCTTGAGAACCACCCATCAGAATGGAGTCAACTAAAAATGGTGATGAGATGAATTTGGATCAACGCAGACAAGTATTTGTGATACATTGCTGGTTTAAAAAATATATATATAGGTCATACAACATACCAGGAAGGGACAATTCCCTGAAAAGGGATCCCAGTGGGAAGGGGCAGAGCTCTGTGCACAGGGATTCCCTGTCTGTGAGGATTCTTCCATGCAGAGCCCACCTGACATCCTCCGCGTGCACCCAGCATCCTCAGGGGTCTCCAGCAGTCCCTGGGCGCTCACGATGATCATCTGTCCGCTTCCCTGCCCACTCCAGCACAGCTCCGGAGCCCCCAGAGTGCAGGCACTGTGGTGTGTGGTGGAGACCTTGGTCCCCAGCAGCCGTCACATCACATGGCCCATTGCTGACGAAATGTGCAGATTCACTCCTCACAACCACTCAGGCACTCTGCTGGTTTCTCAATGCCGGCAGCGCCCCGCTCCCTCTTCCAGCACTTTCTATCCTGATGCTGCTTTCCCTGCAGCGCGGCCTCCTAGGCGCAGTGACCCCCCCCCGGGACATCAGTCCCATGACAGGAGCACACTAAGGGTGCTCAGAGGCCGCGGGGAGGGCTCCGGGCTCCTGCTTTTGCCTAGCAGGCCCAGCTGATTCTGCTAGGCGCACATACTCTGGCCTAGCCTGGCCGCCATCAGCAGGAGTGTGCCTTTGGCTCGTCAGCCTCTGAGCGCCCCACCCCCGACAACGGCTGCTCCCTTCTCTGTTGATACCACAAGGGAAGGAATGCAGAATTTTCTCCAAACTTCTCCAGGGCCTCAGGGAAACTCCTGTGGGTCCTCCATCACCCCCACGGAGAGGTGACTCTTCATCCCTTCTACCCACACCTCCTGTGGCTGTCCCACCAGGTCGTGCTTGAGAGGGAGACAGCGAAGGCAGGAGAGGAGAAAGGCAAGTCTGTCACTCTTGGTGACCCTAGAGACACCAACCAAAGGCACACCCACAGCAGGGTCCCAACCTTCACCAGAGCCCATCTTAAACCATAGGGAAGTTCTCAGCAACCTTAGTTCCTCATGGTGGAGGCTGATGGTCAAGAATGTCATGGCTCAGCAGCCCGGCAGACCACTCCTTCCCCCTGGTCACCTCCCTGGGGCCCCGGAGAAATAATGAGGACAGGGACCTCCCTTATTTCCTGACCCTCCGCTTCCCAAGCTGTCACAGACCAAAATGCCTTCCAGCTGGTCTCCTCAGAGATACATGAAGCTACTCACGGCAAGATGTCTCCAAGTAGACAATGACAAATCCATTCAACATTCGTGTCTTTGACCCCATCTGGCTGGAGTGTTCTCGTTCTGCAGCCCAGCCTACCTGGTCCCAGGTGTGTTAGGTCTAGGGAAACACGTAGCCCGGGGCTCAGATGCTGGCTCCCCCACTCACTGGCTGTGTGACCTGAGGCAAGTTACTTAATCTCTCTGTGCCTCAGCGTCCTCTTCTATAAACCGGGAATAATGATAGTATTTACTTCCTAGGGATGTTCAGAGGATCCTAGCAGTGTCTGACACACAGTATATGCTCTGCAAATCAGTCCTCCTCATCATCATCGCCATCATCATCATCACTATTGTGTGTTTGTTGGGAACCCTTGCTTCTGGCTTTCTTGAAATGGATCATTTTTTTTCTCTACTTCCAAATCAAGCTTTCCCACCTCTTCATTGACCAAGAAGTTGGTTCTCAAAGTCCAAATTATTTCTCAAAACTAAAACATGACTTCTCTTTCTCAAGCTCGCTTCCCTCCCACGGGCCAGCCTCATTCATTCATGGTGTTTTATGACTCTCAAGACATTGGATTTTCTCCTGCAAAGGCAACAAGATATCCTTTGTTCATCCATGAGTTTGTATTAATAATCGCTGCCGGTTTACAAAGCTCTCTCACTTACACCATGCCATTAATCCTTTATGGAGGCCCCGGAAATGGGAAGCAATTGGCCCGAGGCCCTTTCCTTCCCGGTTGACGGCTTGTGAGGGGCAGGGCTGCAGCTGAACCCCTGCCCTAGGGACTCCAGGTCCGTGTGCTCCAAACTTCACCTGCCTCCACGGAGACACAGGGGTCCGCAGGCCTGAAAACAAACCCTCCGACACATGTAGGGGTCCCTCAAACTGCCTGCCGGGAGAGTCCTAACTAAAAATGGTGGTGGAGATGAATCTGGGTCAATGCGAAAAGATGTCTGTGACACATTGATGATTTTCAAAATCGGTTCGGAAACATTATGCACAACAGGACTTGATTTTCGTGAAGAAACAAACATACAAAGAAGCTGGCAGGATGTATACATTCAGTGTTGACAGTGGTAGAGATGGCAGAAAATAAGATCATTTTCTAATTTTTCCACAAAAATGCATTATTGCATTTATAATTTAGACAAATCAAGACTCGGGGAAATGGACACAGATGCGCGAATGCTTTACTGTCCCCCTGAGATGCCCCAAGGTTGGAGCTTTCTCCTCAGTGAGGAGAGACGGCCCCGCAGGAGGAGCCTCACCCCTCCACGGGCTCTCTGCCAGATCCCGCCGACATTTCCCCCATTTCCAGGAAAACCTTGGTTGCTCTTCCCCAGAAGAGCGACACCAGGGATGAGCAGCAACGTCCCCAGAAGGGAGAGCAAGCGCCATCACCTCCATCACCATCACTAACCCGGGCAAAGCACTACACGTTTTCTCACGTCATCTGCCCCACAGCCTGTGAGATAAGTCGGCATCACCTCTCCATGCCACAGATGAGGAAACTGAGACCCAGAGAAGTGAAGGAGTCTGCATGAGATCCCACAACGGGAAGGACCAGGCATCCATAGAGCCCAGGATTCCTGGCGCTGCGTCCGCCTCAGTCATACCAGATCCATTGACGCATTGGATGGCCCAGGCTCTTGTGGCAGGGATTTGAGAAGCCATACTAGATCTCCTGTTTCCCAAAACCTTCTCCCTCGGGGCCTGCCCAGGAGCTTCGCAGCCCCTACCTGACCTCGGAATTTCCTGCCTGCAGCCACCCCTGAGCCAGGTGACCGCAGAAGAGCCCGGGTGTATTTGTTGGCTATGGCTCCCCGTGTCTCCACAGGGTCCCTGTGCATCCATCTGTGATTGAATTTCCCCTTCTTCTAAGGATACCAGTCATATTGGATTGGGGCCCCCCCCAAATGACCCCATTTTAGTGACCTCACTAAAGACCCTATCTCCAAATAGTCATGTTCTGAGGTACCAACGGTTAGGATTTCAACGTATGAATTTGTGGGGGACACAATTCATCCCATAATACCAGGTAAAGTCCCCCTTGCCTGGGAAGTGTTCCCCAAACCTCTCTTGGTGGCACCGCAGAAGGGATTGGATGACCAGTTATGCTAGTAACCCCGTGAGTGCTGAGAGGGATGAGGTGCCAAGAGGCAGCCAGGGAGAAAACCGGCAGTGACAAGTCCCAGGATTGGGGGCAGAAGATGCAACACAAGGGAGCTGGGAAGATGGGTGCTGAAGGCTGGTCGGTCCCCCACAGGCTGGTGTGAAATGAAGAAGCTGGACCAGGGCATCTGATGGTCCACGAGTCCATGGAGACAGTCATCCCAAGCGAGGCAGATGTATCATAAAACACTTGAGTCTATAAAGGAGGATTATTGTAGGACAATTGCTTTCCTAGAAAGAAAAACTGTTTCAAAGCTCAGGGACTCTGGGCAACTCGTTTCCTTCGCAGTAAGAGAAGAATAGACCACGGGGTTTCTAGTTTCCCTTCCGGCTTGAATGTTTTCAAATTCTAAGACCATGATTCTCCCTCATGATTTTGCTGGAACAAAGTAGGCGCTCAAATGAATTCAGCTTCCTTCCTTCATCTGCTGCCTTCCATCTCCGTGGCTGTCCTCGGTGTCCAGTTCCTGGTCCTGGATTAAACAACAAAAGACAGAGAAAGAGCAGGGGTTTTCAGGAAAGCCCCAACAGTGGGGACCAGAAAAGACAAACCTGAACGGAAAAGAGAATGATATCTGCACACACTGACCAGGTTGAAATGCCTGTCCACTTGCAGAGAACCTGGGCCAGACTCTTCCGAAGGCGGCAGGGTAGCTGCAAGGGGGACAGGAAAGTCGATGTGTTCCTGGCCCCAGGGACCCAGGGGGAAGGCTCTGGTCTGTCTCTCTGCAGAGCCTGATAAAGCTCTGTCACTCAGCTCACGAGGGCTGGGGCAGAGGGAGGCAGGGCAGGATCAGAGGCCTAGCAGGTCCCAAAGGTGATCCTGACAGAGCCGATCTCATCTCCATGTTCACCAGCCGATTAGTCTCCCCAGATGAGCATGTGGGACCCTCTCATACTTCTGCAGAAGCCTTCCCAGTGCCAAGGGGCACGGGGAAAAGGCAGCTCACCACTCGCCCGGTGAGTCAGAGCTTCTGTCCCCCCCACCTGGCTGAGCCCTCTACACACAACCTCAGAGCTGGGGACCATGGGGCTGGAGGGGGAGGTGGTGCCCAGGAGGACAGTGAGGAGAGGGGGCTCAGCTCCCACCGCTGCCGGCCTGAGCTGGGCGTGGGGCATGATGAAGAGGGTGGCAGACCCCTGGGATCAAACCCCTATTCTCACTCCAGGTAAATGTGGTACATCTTTCTGAGAAGTTGATGACCGGGTGCTTTCATCTTCAAAGCATGTGTCCTTACATCATCTAATTTGAGTCTCGCTGTGATCCTATGAGATACTCAAGGCAATTATCATTCCCATTTTATAGATTTGGAAATCAAGATATGTGTCCTGTGTGGGACCACACAACTCATACGGAGCAGAGCTAACACTGGAGCCCATGGCTTCCCGGGCCCAGAAGTACCCTTCCCACTCCTCTAAGGGGCTCCGCTCTGAACACCGTGGCCCTGGAAAGCTAAAACTAATAAGCAGTCAAAAGCCCTGAGTAAACGAGTGCCCTGTGCTTGTTTTCAGAGGCACCCTGAAACATAGATAGGACAGAAGTAGAGTGACCGTAACCCAGACCCAGGCTCTAATGCCACCACTCACTAGCAGGTGACCTAGGACAAGCCAGTGACCTCCCCTGAGCTTCGGTTTCCCTGGGGACCGTGTGAGAGGCAATGTGATTCCCAGGCGAGAGTATTCGTGTCAAACTAAAGGCTGCCTGCGTGAGCTGGATGATGAGGAGGGAGGCAGACCCCCGGGGAGCAAACCCAGATTCTTGCTCCGGGGGAACGTGGTAGTCTTTCTGAGAATGTGATGACGGGGCGCTTTCATCTTCAAAGCATTTTTCAGAGTTTGGGTTTTAATCAGAGCTGCCGCTTCTTAGATGTGTGACCTTGGGCAAATCACTTAACCTCTCTGAACTTCAGATTCTTCAGTTATATAATATGAACAACTGCTAGCACCGAGGCCACGTATCTGTGTCCAGGGCTTTACAGAAATAAGCACTGGGCATAAGCACTAGACCTGGTGCCTCTTGGCACCTCTCACCATGGCTACTCCCTGTACCACCTTTCCCCTCCTTGTCCTTGTCAACCACGGTCCTGCAGACATTCACATCCTGTGCTCCATCTCGTGAAGTCTTGGGCCTCAATTCCAGTGTCTCTCCACCCTAAGTGCTGCCATCATCCACAGTGACGTCCATCTCTGCTTTGATGACCCATCCCCCAACCTGCCCTTCGGTTCCTTGACTCCATTGCATTGACTTTTAAGCCCACTCCTCTTTAGCCACTCCTTTCCAAGGCAACATCCCTGAAGTCATAAATTCATAGCCCATCTTCCTGACCACCCTCTCACTGATCCCTGCCTAAAGCCTCTGGATCTTTGACCCCACCAAACTCGTCAGCCCATAATCACATCCACTCTACTTTCTCCTGTGAGCCCCTTCTGTCTTCATGTTCTTCTCTTTCCAGCCCAGATCCAATGGCCGCCACTTCACCCTCTCTTGTCAACATGCTTAGCTGGCACATCTTGGCTTTATCCAAAGTACTTGCATGCACACCTGGCCAAACCCCAAGCCAGAGAACCCAGGTGTCTGGTCCCACCATGGCCACAGTGGAATGAATCACCAAACACAGATTGAGGAACTCCTGCAGGGGTATATACTGGCTTCCATGTTGCCCTTCAGACAAAATCGAAAACCTTACCATGGTTTTGGACAAGTTGATAAGTTGCACAAGTTGATACCTACTTCTCCAGCCACATCTCATTAATCCATTCAATGGACAATTACTGAGCACCCACCCTGTACCTACCAGGCGTTGTGCCCTTCCTCTTGCCCTCTATCTCCAGCCATGATAACCTTCTTCCAGTTCCTGAAATGTGATCCTTCTCGCTCTAGGTTCTATCTGTTTAGATGATTCTTTCATCTACTTCCCCTGACCAAACACCTCCTCATTCCCTCTGCAGTTCTCAGCTTAAATATGGCTTCCTCTGAGCAGCCTTTGTTGACCCCCTACCCTAGATTCAGTGGTTCTGCCAGTCTGCACACACGGCACTGTCCATTCCTCATTACAGCCCTTTTTTCTTTCTTTTTTTTATTTTTTATTTAAATTCAATTTAGTTAACATGTAGTGTATTATTAGTTTCAGGGTTAGAATTTAGTGATTCATCAGTTGCATATAACACCCAGTGCTCATTCCATCAAGTGCCTTCCTTAATGCCCATCACCCAGTTACCCCCATCTCCCCACCCACCTCCCCTCCAGCAACCCTCAGTTTGTTTCATAGAGCTAAGGGTCTCTTACAGTTTGCCTCCCTCTCTGTTTTCATCTTATTTTATTTTTCTTTCCCTTCCCCTGTGTTCATCTGTTTTGTTTCTTAAATTTCCCATATGAGTGAAATCATATGGTATTTTTCTTTCTCTGACTGATTTATTTCACTTAGCATAATACCCTCTAGTTCCATCCATGTTGGTGCAAATGGCAAGATTTCATTCTTTTGATGGCTGAGTAGTATTCCTGTGTGTGTGTGTGTGTGTGTGTGTGTGTGTGTGTGTACCACTTCTTCTTTATCCATTCATCTGCCGATGGACATCTTGGCTCTTTCTATAGTTTGACTATTGTGGACATTGCTGCTATAAACATCGGGGTTCAGTTCCCCCCTCGGATCATATGTTTGTATCCTTTGGATGAACACCCAGTAGTGCAATTGCTGGGTCATAAGGTAGCTCTATTTTTAACTTTTTGAGGAACCTCCATACTGTTTTCCAGAGTGGTTGCACCAGTTTGCATTCTCACCAACAGTCCTCATTACAGCACTTTTTGATAAGATATATTCAATTGTATGATCTGAATTGCTCACTATTGTATCTCCAAGTCTCAGGAAATGTTTTTTATTTTTTTCAAAGAAAGGAGGGACATATTGCAGATTTTAATAAATATCTACAGAAATAAAGACTTTGTTGGGCGCCTGGGTGGCTCAGTCGGGTAAGTGTCTGCCTTCGGCTCAGGTCATGATCCCAGGGTCCTGGGATCGAGTCCCGCATCGGGCTCCCTGCTCTGTGGGGAGCCTGCTTCTCCCTCTCCTCCCCACTTGTGCTCTCTCTCTCTCACTATCTCTGTCTCTCTCTCTCAAATAAATAAAATCTAAAAAAAAAAAATCTTTAGAAATAAAGACTTTGCTGTGAAATCGCTATGCCTGCATCTTGGGCCACCCATTTGTCCCTGGGTTGGCCCGCCAGATCCAACTAGGCTGCTGGCCAGTGCTAACCCAGTGTGTCCCTTCATCTGTACCCTTTACAAAGGAGGACCACTTCTCGGTCCCCCAAAAGAAGTCCAAAATCTTTCAAGGCCCATCTGAGAAGAGTATATAGAAGTTGTACTCCCACTTCTGCTTGGGTCCCTATTGGGCCTTGATTTGGAGACCACCCTCTCCCCGACCCCCCACCCCCACCCTAAGGGCAAGAGACCAGAGCATCCCTACTTTGACCTTCTCTTTCCAGAAAGCTAAAGCTGAAGAGAAGCCCCCTGGAGTCCACCTGCCCCATCTCAATCTCTCTCCCACTCTCCCTGCCCATGAACTTCTGCTCAGCAGTCTGGTTTCCACACTGTCTCCTTGTTCTCCCTCATGCACAGCTGCTCGTGCTTGTCCCCCCACCCCACCATTTTGTAATGACAAAAGTGCTAGGCAAAGGGTCAGGAGCCCTGACACGGTAAAGTACCAGCTTGGGACTTGTGAGATTTGGGGCAAGTCCCTTAGCCCTTAATAGTTCTGCTATTCTCCTCTATGAAAATGAAGGTAATAATACCTAGCTCATGCTTCTGGGTTGTGGGGGGTTGGAGTGAGATATGCGAGACTCTTTGTGAAGTGTTCTGTAGATGCTAGACAGTACAAGTCATATTCTTCATCATCCTTCCCCATCCTTCCCAGCCTGTTCTTAGTGAGGTCTCCCCAAATCACCGTGGCCCATATTCTCCCTAATTTCACTGTTGTCTAGGGGTCTTTTCTTATGCATTGGGATTGGGAGGATGTAAATAAATGTTTCAAATGGAAAAGATGGAGTAAAAGTGTTTAATCATATGTTATATGTTCTGAGGAGTGGGGATAATAATGGAACCTACCTTAAAAGCCGTTGTTTTGAGGATTAAATAAATTAGTATGTTATATATAGGAATAGGAATTAAATGAATTAATATGAACACTTAAGACAACGCTGGGCACCTGGTGAGTCTAAACGAGGATTAGCTATTTTTATCACCATCGTCATCACCGTCATTGTATACAGTACCCCAGAATCTGGTGACTGCAGCTGCACCTGGGACAAAGGAACAGACTACTTAGGAGCCAGGGCAGGTGGTAATTTTCCTTTTCCATCCATATTTCTTTATACCTTTTAACTTTTAAGCCACTCGGATGTATACTGCCTATTAAAATAAACTAATTTTAAATTTTTAAAAACTGTAAAAGAACAGTATAACCAACACATGTGGAGCCCAGAGTTGACAGCCATTTGGCTCCTGGTCACCTCCAGCCTGGCCCCACCTGTGGGTCCCAGCTCCCCATCTTCATCACCACGTGGGTGATATTGTCCTACTGAGCTACTGACTGACCCAGCATGGTGCTAACCTCAAACACAAAATCATTTCACCTTCCCATCGACCTCGGGAGCTGGACAACACCAGGATCTCCATTTCACAGGTGGGGAAAGCGAGGAGCCCAAAGGGCAAGAAACCAAGCCGGGATCCCCTGGAGAGGAAGCGGCAGAGCAAGGATCCTGCCAGGTGATCCTTGGATCCTCCACTCGGGACCCTCGGTGGCAGGGGGCCCCACCCCTCCCACCCCCACCCCACTCCCACTCAGCCAGTGTGGCTGTGTCCCGGCCCCTCAAGCTTCCAGAGAAAAGGTCCTGTGTCATCTCTCTTTACTTTCTCGAGGCCTTTTCCTCCTCTCCACCCCGTAAATAATAATAGCTTTCCTCGCCCGCAGCAAGAATAGGCGCTCATTAAATATTTGCTGAATTGAACTAAATTAAACTTGTCCAGGCCACAGTCTTCCTCATCATTACCATTCTCACACACAGATATTACATGAGTGTCTACACGGCGCCAGGTTCAGGAGAAGATCCACCATGTGTAAGTTCTGGCAGATCTAGAAAGAGCTTCCAGACAATACTTCAGGGAAGGTAGGGGGTAGGAATTTACTGAGCACCTCTGGAAACTTTCTCCAGACGGCCTCTTCTCCCTCCCCATCCCACACACACCCATGTATGCTCAGATGAAATATGCTCGGTTCAGAGAAGGGATTTCAGCCATAAATCTATCATGGGCGGGGGAGGAGTTTTATTGAGCAATTACAGAGCTGCTATTGCCCACAGTCACCAGCACAAGGAGGAAAGCGCTCGCCCTGCTCATCTCCCTTTCCAGCAGGCTCTGGAGACGCCTGTCAGAACCAGCAGAACCAGAGAGCTGCCTTTCAGGTTTGACGTCCGCGTGGCCCTGCTACGTGGGGCTGACACAGCGGCCAGGCATGGCTTCCACACAGAACGTGGCTTAGCGGCCTCCTCCCATGGAGGGGAGTGTGGTGTAGCTTTCGGAAGACCCCCCAAAAGCAGGGGATGCTCCTTCACCCCCTTGATCCTTGGAGAAAGGGGCCCACCCCGCCTGGTAACCCGGGAATCTGGTCCTTCCAGGCAGGAGTCGGGAGCATTTGGCCCCTGGAGCTTCCTCAGAGAAGGCGGGCGGTCTAAAAGAGCTTCTAAAAGAACTTGGAAAGAGGGCCCTATAACAGAGTACGAGTCATCATCATGGGAGCTAACTTGCTCCTATATCACCCTAAAGTTTACAAAACACCTGCCATCCATGATCTGATTAGCCCTGACTCCCCAACAATCCAACAAGGTCGGCAGATCAAGTGTGATACCCCTATTCTTCACATGAGTCACGTGAGATGAGGTGACCTGTCCAAGATCACATCATCGGATAATGACATAGATTAGCTCAGGCCATCTGAAATCGCCAGGAAAGGGCGGGGGGGACCACAGGTCTTCTCCTCCCTCTGAATTCAGAGGGCAAAGGCAGGCCTTGCCCTGGCAAAGCCCCCCCAGGAGTGGGGGCCAGTGTGTCTGGGGCAGGACCACACACAGCCAGACAAGCCAGAGGTCCCACCATGGACGCGGGGGCAGGGAAGAGCAGTGTCCCCGCCATGGTCCTTCCTCATCCTCCACTCCTCTCGCTGCTCCAGGACCGAGGGGCCGGCTGGTCAGCCTCAGCAAACTCTCCAGTGACCGCCGAGCGAGGAACTGAGTGAAGACAGCAATGCCACTCCTCATCCCAGCTCCGCTGGGCGCTGCACGTCTCCTCCCCATGGAGATCAGCTCTCTCCTCACGGCTTCAGGCGCCGCCTGTACCCGCCAGCTTCGGCCCTGCGTGTCCATCTCAGCCCCGTCCCCAGGCTCCAGGACCCTCCTCCAAGGCCAGCGTGTGGCTGATGGGTCTCTCTGCAATCTACACGCCTAAAATCAGAGCCATCCTATTCCCAGTCGGTCCTTCCTTGCCTCTGCTTTCTCTCGCTCTCATTCTCTCTCCTCGAGCTCAGTAGCAGGGATCATCCCCAAATCCTCTCCACCCCCTTTGCTCAACCAGCGAAGGTCACATCCATCATTTACCAGTGTTAAATCTCATCGCATTCTTTTTTTTTTTTTAAAGATTTTTTAAAATTTATTTATTTGACAGAGAGATAGCACAAGTAGGCAGAGCAGCAGGCAGAGGGAAAGGGAGAAGCAGGCTCTCTGCTGAGCAGGGAGCCCGATGCGGGGCTCGATCCCAGGAGCCTGGGATCATGACCTGAGCCGAAGGCAGCCGCTTAACCGACTGAGCCACCCAGGCGCCCCAAATCTCATCGCATTCTATGAGAGATTCAAGGTGACCTACAGAGAGAGCACCGTTGTTCACCTCGTGGGCAAAAGCAGGGAGGCCCAGCAAATTTGCCACAGAGACAGTCTCCCCCTCTCCCTTGCCTGTGGCCCTGACTCTAAACTTGAGCTCTGCAGGGTTCAGTGGGGTCTCTTTCCCTCACCACCCCGCACACAGGACCGTGCCTGGCACACAAACTCTCCCTGCACCAGAAACTTGGAACTTAGAGTTCTTAACACCCAGTCCGCCTGCTGGTGCTCTCCAGCTACGGAAAAGAAAGCAGAGAACAAAGAGAAGGGGCAGGTGTTGTGTGCAGGGACTACCTTCACTCTGTTGGGCTTCTTCCCATTTTTAAATCTGTCTGCTGGTTTTCCATTTTTAAACCTGCCTGACCCCATTCATCTGTGCAACCCTACTCCCTGACAGGTCCTGAAAAACATGCTCTGAAATATGAACACATAGATCTCGGTCCAGAGCAGTGCAATTCGGGAAGCAGGGCCCAGGCCTTGCTGCCCTACAGAGTAGGCAACTGGTGTGATTTCAGGGGATAAGAATCATGAGTCCTTGCCTCAAAAATGCATTACCTCTCTTCTCCCCAGTGCTAGAAACTTCATTGACAGGGAAAAAAGGCCCATCTCTATATGACCAGGGATGAAGCTACAAAAGCAAATACATCTGAGAGAACTAAATATTGGCTTCAGTTCACACTAGCGTGTAAATGACTGCTAGCAAATCCTTTCTTGAGAGGTAACTGATGAGGGGAGCACCTGAAGGGAGGGGTAAAGTCTCCTTACAAAGGAAGAGAAAGAGCAACCCAAGTCAAAGCTGTTGAGGGGCTTCTCCCAGTGGAGAAACCACTGGACCAGAGTCAGAAACCAGAATTCTAGTCCCAGCTCTGCCTATAGTCCACCCGGTGACTTTAGGAATGTTGCTCTACCTCTTAGAGCCTCAACTTACAAATCTATAAAGTGGGATAATTAAACTGGCCAATCTCTAAAGTCCTTGCAAGGTTTGGCAAACTTTGTTTCAATTATTTCAGTTTTGCCTCCAGCCTATTCTGTTCTGCATCCTTAATGCAGCAGTGTACATATAACAACTATTTGTCGTGATCATGCCTAAAAATTCCCATTGTTCAGACCACAAGTTGAACAATGCCTTCCAGGCAGAGTTAGAAACCAAGGTCATCACGACCTTGAGAAATACAACGAAAAACAGGAGACTGAATCTCGACGTACTTACAACCCTTCGGAGTAACAGGAGTCGAGGCTCCATCAGCCCTGAAATCAGACCCTGCCAATGGCACATATGAAATGACAATTACCCCTCAGATCTGCAGAGAGATTTACCACCAACCATCTTCTTTCCTGCCCGTTATCTAATTTGATCCTCTCTAGAACTGCGTGAAGTAGACAGGGCGAGAATCGTCACCCCATTTTATAGATTTAGAAACCCAGTCTCTGGCACATAAATGGCAACCAGGACTCAGATCACGTGATCTCTCTCCTTCCGCGCAAGCCCCCCCTTCCACCACCACCCACTGCTTCCTGCCTTTTCTGTTTTCCACCTCTAGTTCCAGATCCAAAAGGGAGCTAGTAAAAGGCGAAGGGCGATAAACTCTGGAGAGAGACCCAGGGAAGCTGTAGAGACAGAGGAAGCTCCTGTACCCTGGCAAGCTCTGTCTTCCCTTTCCTCACGCCCCCAGGGCTGGGGAGCCAGAAGCCACCCACCACCTCCTGCTTCTGGCTGCCTGGACTGGCTCAGCTCACGTCCCCATGACCCGGGCTGGCTGGCTGCAGCAAGCAGCAAGGTGCTTCCTTCTCCTGCAGGGCACCGTCCCGTGAGCTCTGCCCAGCCAAGGCCAGGTTTACTTGGGGATAATTGCAAAGCAGGAGGCTCCTGCCCATGACTAATCAAGCAAGTAAGACAGAGGTAAGAACAAACCCAACCAGGAAAGGGGGTGGGGGTGGGGGAGAAAGAGAGAAAGAAAAATAAAGAGAGAGAAAGAAAGAAAGCCACTTTAATAATAGGGTAATTGCCCTGTTTAGGATTACAATCTGCCAGCATTTCACTAAACTTTATGACACATGATGACAAGTTAATAAGCCAGATACCTCACTGTGTGCGTTAAACAGATGCCCCAGCCTCCTTGTGCAGGGACATAACCCCCACAGCACACACACCACCCCCAACAACAACAAAAAAATCAACAAGGTGTGGGGGGAGGGGGCCAAGAAGGCGGGGAAACTGGTTATTTCTGTTGTCAAAATGGCCCCGGCAATAAATCACCATTAATAATACTGTCATCGATCAAAGAGGAGCTCTGGTTGCCAAGGCCTTTGAAGTGGCAACACCTATAATTTCCCACCTATAAAAGGTACCTTTGTGCGTATGTCATGCTGGAAGCTGACAGGAGCAAGATGTCGGGGAGTTCATAACTTCTCCACGCCCATCCCCACAGTGAGCCATGAAGCTCCCCACTTACTCCTGCTCCGCCATAGCCTGGGGGCCAGGCCTGCCTCCACTCACTCCAACACAGGTTTGAAAGGCAGACAGGCTGCCAGGCCTCCAGCTGCCAGTGGGATTGGCAGGCAGGGGTGGGGGAGCACAAGGGGAGGGCTCGTGTCCGGGCAGATCCAGGAGCGGCCAGCCCCACCAACAATCTAGCCTCTTCGGTGACTGAGGAGTGACATCCACCAGCTTCCCCTGGGGACCAACCCCCAAGAAGGAAGACCTGGGCGAGCCCACTGCCAAGGCAGTGCCCCTCATGGGGTGGACCCTGTCATCAGAGTCACCAGGGAAATGGCCCCTGGGGGCTTCTCCAGACATAACTAGATAAGGCTCACCATGCGGGGTCTGGGCATGGACTCAGCATCTTTAACAGGCTCCCCTAGAAGAGGGTTTCAGACACACACAGCTCTGAGAAGCACTGGTCGGTGGGCCCTTCCCCTCCGCCAGACAGGAAGCGGGGAGCCGTGGAAGGGCAGCCATGTTGCTACTCCGGGTCTCAGGAGGAAGATGGCGGAACCCGCGTTCGTCAGCTCTAGCTGCCGGAACCAGGTACCCTAGGGAGAGTGGCTTGAACAACTGAAATGTACTGTCTCACCGTTCTGGAGCCTAGAAGTCCAGGATCAAAGTGCCAGCAGGGTTGTTTTCTTCTGAGACTCTGGTCTTGGCATATAGACGGCTGTCTTCTTCCTGTGTCTTCACATGATCTGCCCTGGGGGCCTGTCTGTACCCAAATTTTCTCTTCTTATAAGGACACCAATCAAACTGGGATTAAGGCCCACCCTCATGACCTCGTTTTCATTTAATTTCCTCTTTAAAGACACTATCTCCAAATACAGTCTCCTGAGGTAATGGGGGTTAGGACTTGGATAGATGAATTTGGGTGGGGCGGGTAGCAAGGGGGAACACAGTCCAGCCCATAACAGAGCCCTAAAGCTCAGCATCTAGGGATGAGCCCCCAGATTGGAACAAAGACCCTAAAAGCCATCAATCCACTGGCAACTTCTGAAACTGGGATAAATCTTCTGAATGGATTGAACCCAGTCTTCTCATGTCTTCCTTCACCTTGTAGGTGATTTTTGTCCCTAGATTTCAACAGACCCAGCATGTCCATATCTTATGCAAGAGGGGAGAATCCCAAAATGAGGTCCGTTTCATTGTGACTTAGACCAGGACCCCAAGGTGTCTCTAAAGGTGGACATTTAGAGGCACCTGGGTGGCTCAGTTGGTTGAGCATCTGACTCTGGATTTCAGCTCAGGTCATGATCTCAAGGTTGTGAGATCGAACCCTGTATCCGGCTTCACTCTGGGCATGGAGTCTCCTTAAGATTCTCTCTCCCTTGAAGCTAGCAAGTCCTGTTGGGTCAAAGTTCTCTCTATGTCCCATTGTTTTGGAGTGGCCCCAGCAAAGATGTACTTACCAAGCGCTTATTCTTTCTCCTTTTCCTGCAAATTCCCTTCCTTCCCTTTAAAGCCCCGACACCTACCCTCTTCTTCTCAGTCCAGAATAACATATATATTCTCTCTCCCTCTGCCTCTGCGCCCCCCCACCCTCTCTCTCTCTCTCTAATAAACAAACAAGTTAATTAATTAATTAATTTAATTTAAACAATAAAGGCGGACATTTACTGAGCACATACTATGAGCCCAGCACTGCCGTAGGGACTGACATCATTTCCAACTACGAACGAGAAACTCTGAGCTCATTCGGCCAAGGTCAACGGTTAGCAAGAGCCTAGCCTGGCCCGGCCCCCAAGTCTTTGTGACTCCAAATCCCATTCTTCGTCCCTTTTGCTTCTCTGCATCCTCTTTGTACGGAGATCCTGGATTATCACCGTGTGGCTGCCTCTTTGAAGACTTGCTGAGCAGCTAGGAGTTAAGCACTGGACTTTAACATTTTATAGGGCATTTAAAGCTGCTTTTATCTGCAAGACATTTTCCTGAAATCTTGGCTATGTATGTTTATGTGCTTTATATAAGCACAGATGTAGTTTATCGACACCGATGCTTGTTGTATATTTGTTTTGTGAAGCGGCTTGGGCTTGAGCTCCTAGGAACCGCACACCAGCCCAGGGCCGCCCTCCACCCATGGCTCCCCCTTCTTCTCTTGGTCCCTTCTTTTCTCTGCACCTCATTTTCCACGGGAATAAATGAACGTCTTAAGCTAAGGTATTTTCATACACCCTTCCTTCACTAGCACTTCTGACTCTTCAGGAAGCCCTCAAGAGGAGAGGGAATGGTGACAGTTTGCCTAAGTGGTCCTTCTACTCTTTCCTGAAGAGTTAAAATAATTAGCACCCAAGTCTCCATGTGTCCAGAGGCAAATCGAGGCACTTCAAAGCCTCCCACGTATCAGCACGAGAAACTCTTAGAGCCTGCCATGACTGGGATGAGAAAGTCTGTCCAGGCCCCTCGCCATCCAGTGATCTCTGAGACCCTATGGCCTCATTCAAATTCCACACCAGCCCTGCATTTCTTCAGTCACACAGTCCCTGGGGTCTCTCTGAAAACCCACAGACACCGGCTCCACGAACTAGAGCTTCGGGGCTGGCACCTCACTGGGATGCTGTGAGCAAGCCCCTCATGCTTCTGGGCCTCAGTTTCTTCTTTAAACTGAGAGGCTTGGGTACAAAAGTTCTTAGGGCGCTTTTGGCTCTGAGTCTGTCTCCCCCACCCCAACCTTCCACTCGCAAAGGAACCCGTAAGGCATCTCACGACCCCACGGGTGATGGCACAGTCCTCATGCACACGCACACGCATGCACAGGGGCTGCTTCTGTCCCCCTCCCCCTTGCCTCTCTTCCCACTGCTCTGCCCTCTCTCCCCCACCACAGACAAGCTCTTCGTGGCCTCCCGAAGCAGCTCCCAGGAATGGAATGGCCCGCAGTGGCTCCTGAGAGGACAGCTTCTTGGCAGAGATGGGGGTGGGTGGAGTAAAACAAATTTTTTCCTTTGAGGCCCAAAGGGCTGTCAGCCCTCTTCAGCTGCCCTGGGGCCTGACAGCCACAGAGAGAGAGATTTACGACCTGGGCAGCTTTGATCCAGGCCTCTGATAAACATCAGGCACAGCTCGATGGGAAGGCAGCCTCCCAGAGGAGCAGAGCCCAGGAGGGGGTGCCTGGGGACAGGTTGGGCCTCAAAGTCCTGCCACCAAGCAGAGCCTCCAGCATGCCCCCCCATTCTGGGGAGAGGGAGGTAGCCCCTATAGGATGTGGGGCCTCTGCGGCCACCAGCCACACAGCTCAGAGAGATTCGAAGAGCCTGTCCGAGGCTCAACCTGGAAGGGATGGAGGTGCCGGCCCCGGCCTCCAAAATTCCCTCCCACTTGCTCACCTGTTCTTCCAAACACACTACCCATGTTCCTCCAAACGTAAAGAGGCCAGGGAGAGAGAAAGAACCAGATCAGATTTGGCCCAGCGGCCCTGTGCGGTTCGTTGTTCAGGTTCTTGTCGATACTGATGGGGGTGGTAAATGGTTGGATTGTATTTCATCCCCGCCTCCTGTCAGAAAGGACACGAGGCCAGGACACCCTGCGTGGGGTCTCAGGAACCCCTCGGCCCTTCCGCTTGCCCTGGACTTGGTCCCCCAGGCGGGGCGGGGAATCTGTACACCCTCGTGGAACATCCCCAGCTTCGCCGATTAAATCGAGATCCCTGCAACTGAGCCACATCCAAGTCTGCAGGAGCCAGAGAGGGTCATCTGGACAACCTCGCGGATGGGCTGTCTAGAGCTTCGAGGGTCAGCCACCTCCACAAAACCATGGAGCCACGGAGCGCCGCAGAGGAGCACTGACAAAGCCAGCCGGGCGTCCGGGGGCCGCGGGTGACCCAGGCGTCGGGAGACAAGCCTCTACAGGGGCACCCGGAGGGTGTCCTCGCTGCTCCTCCTCGTGCCCAACAAACCAGTCTGCGGCCGGCGCATGCAAGAATAAATACATATTTGCTGAGCACCAAATTGGGTCTAATGACCCTGGCCGGTCTCACAGGGTCATCTTGAGAAATAGCTGATGTCAGACGATGAGTGCGAGCAGCTGTTCTCCATTTGCACTCAACAAGAGGAACGGGCCTTAAATTACAGCAGGAGGGATTAAGGTTAAACATTAAGAACAGCTTCCTGGTGAGGAGGGTCGTGAAACTCTGTAATGTGTTACCCAGGGACAGCCGTCAACATTCCTTTTTCAATGAGACTTTAAAGCAGGAGGCTGGTGATCTGCGTAGGCAGTTTTATTAGGGACTTTATTAGGTCATCTGGCCCATCCTCCTGAAGACAAGGGCCTGGACTAAATACCCATCAAGCAAGCCCTCTCTGTGGTTCTGATGCCCGACAAGGTGAAAAGAGGATCCAGAGGCATCCGTGAGCAGTGGTCAACATTAACAATGAGGGGGAAATGGGGTGACTTCTGAACCCTCTGGAGACCAAGACGGACATTTACCAGGCAGCCCCAAGAAAAGCCCCCGCGCCCCCAGGGACAAAGAAGTCATAAAATCATAACATTTTACTGCCAGAGGAACAATCCACCCATTTTACAGATGGGGAGACTGAGACCTAGAAATGGGCAGTGCCTTCACGCATTTCCTTTGAATCCGAGCTGGGGCCGGAAAACCCTAGTGAGGAGCCTGGCTTTGTCACCAACCAGCTTTGTGAGCTCAAGCCTTCAGTAGCCTCATCTACAAGATGGGAATGTGATAAATATTAAATGTAATACACAGGGCACCATCATTAATTCTAGAGCACTCTGGATCTAATGTTACTGCTCTTACTATCATTACTCTCAATTTGTGATCCTTTCCGTTACTCTTGCAGTCTTTACTGTAGACCTCTAACCTGTAGGTGATTCTCCTAAGTTTTCAGATTAACAGAGAAATAAAATGTTTGATCTTTAAGACGAGAGAAGGTATATAATTAGCCTTAGTCATCCTGTTATCCAAGTCCGCTTGTTTTGCAGATGAGGAGATGGAGGGTGCCCGCAGGCCCTCAGAGTAAGACAGGAGAGAACATGCTAGAAGGGGTCGGGTGGGGAAGGGAATGTGAGGGTAAGCTTGTGGACCTTTTGGTGCTTGCAGAGCCCACCTGCTCCCTGGCCCTGGGCTGGAATTCTGGGTAACTTCTTAGGAGCCTCCATTCCATAGCCCCCAGGTACCTGATCCAAGGGTGAGCACCCCAAGGGTCCCACAAAGCCCCTGGCTAACTTGATGAACCCAGTGTGGGGGTTGGCTGACACCAGGGGGCAGGAAGTGTGCCAAGGTTGGGCCTTCTCAGCCCTTCCCTCTGGAGCCCTCCTGCCTCTGACCTGCCCCAGCCCCACCCTCACCCCACTCCTTCACCTTCCCCTCTCAGCCGCACTCTGAGATCGATCTCCACCCAGGGCAAGAGGCACTAAAAGACACACAGGACATCTGGTGAGCCCCTCTTATTTGTAAGTCTCCAGGTAAGCAAATATTATGTAATTTGATCACCTGCAAACCATCATGCAAGATAGTTATCATCACCCACCTTTCAAGATAAGACCCCGAGGGTCAGAGAGGTTAACCGAGTGGTCTGATCACACAAGGAGCAAAAGCAGCAAATCTAGGGTTTAAACCCCAGCCTCCGGGTCCTCCTTTCCGGGGCCCGCTGTTCCCAGCTCAGACCTGGGGCTCCGCACCACGTCCTTCTTTCCGAATGCTTCTGACATGGCTTACCACTTCCGACACCACAGCCTTCACCTTGCCCTGGGACTGAGTCCCCTTCTCAGTGAAATCCCATGTCCTCTATTCCCCAGGTCCTGGAGGAGTTCCATGATGACTAACAAACCGCCCTACAGTCACTTGCCCATCTGGACAGACAGGTTTTCAGACTCACTGTGAGCCTCCCGCCTTTCTGGAGGGTCTGTCTCCTCCCTCTGTTACCCGGGTGTTATCACACCTGCCACCAACCACGTCCTTCGGGTTATTTGCTGTGCCTGCACAACGGGACCCCTCTCGAAACCCGTGTGAACGTTGGCAAACAAAAGTAAATGCCTGTAGCCTCAACTTTCAAAATCACAGACCAGGAACCCAGCCCCAGGCTTGAGGAATCTCAAGGCTGGAAGGAGCCATCTCCCTCCCAATTACAAGGGTCCTTAGGACCACGGTACCCAAGGGTGAACATCAACCTTTGGAATAAGTGTAAAGACAGGGAGCTCACCACCTTACAGCAGACCCTCCCAGTGTTGAGCAATTTCAACTTGGTGTTTTGTTTTGTTTTTACCCTGAGCTAAAAGCAGCCTGCCTAGGGCTTCTACGCATTGGCCTGAGCCCGGAGCCTGCTGCCTTCCACATGAGAGCCCGGCCCCACATTCTCTCCTCCCACACACACCCCCACCCCTGCTCTGGGCACCCTCAGCTGTGCACCTTGGTTTACGGGCCGTTCCCAGGCTGGCAGGTAATGCAAACCAGCCTGGCGCAGTCTTGCCTACCTCCCGCACCTTTCCTCTCTGGAGCCCCCGGGCAGCATACCAGCACGCACACCCGTGTTGACAGCTCCGGGGGCGGCTCAGCCAGGCACCGCGTGGCCCAGAGCCAAGTGGACGGTGCCCAGGGACAAAGTAGAGAGTGGGGGTTCTGAGAAAAGCCTCCAAACACATGTGCAAAGACAGGCAAGGGAGAGGCCTTTCCAGAATCTGCCTTAACAGAGGCGGAACAGACAGGTGGGGCCTCTGGGAGGCATCAGAGAATCTCCTGCTTCTTTCTAAGGTCTCGCACTTTGGGATGCTTCTATTCCTTTATTCAGTGTAAAAATTGACAGGAGGGTTCATACAGGAAGCCTGCAGTACTTTGGTTTCGGATGAAACGGACGTTGCTTGAGCGCACGTGACAGGACCGGGGTGCCTGGGGAGAGAGAATATTTTGGAAAATGAAGGAAAGGGCAAACCCCCTCTACCTCTCAGCCTGCCTAGAGTGAAAGGAGGAGATAAATAATATTTATTTTAGGGCCTACCATGTGCTAGGCACTGCCCTTCACCATGGACCTAAGTGAATATATGTAATCTCTGTAACGACGTTAGTAGTCCGTACCCTTACCTTTTACAAATCAGGAAATCAAGACTCAGAGTGGTCAAGCAGCGTGCGTACGTCACACAGCTAATAAGAGCAGAGCCAGAAATCGGACTCGGGTCAGACTCAGTGCCAAGCCCTTTGCACTTTCCACCGTGTGACCAGACCACACTGCCTCCTCTATATAACCCGAGTCCGCTTCAGGCTGGACAAAGATTCTCTCCATCCCTCTCTTTCTCTCTCCCATGCTCTCTCCCTGTCTCTCCCTGTCTCTCTCTCTCTCTCACACACATACACACACATACACACCTGCGGGTACACACACGGGCTCACAGAGCCTACCCCAGCACCAGGGACCCGAAGCCCGGGAGCCGGGACTCAGAACCAGAACCCGGTTCAGTTCCCTGCTCAGCCTCTCCAGAGCTCGTGACCTCTCTGAGCTTCAGCTTCCCCGTCTGTCAAATGAGGAGAAGAGCACCTACCTCATAGGATTTGTGGGATGACAAAATGAGTTACTACTGGAAACACACTTAGACCAGTGACTGAGCATGGGTCACACACATGCGAGCGCAGCAAGGAGCCCGGAGAGGCCACGAGAGGTCAAGCTGGGGATAATCCATGTCTCTGAGCTCCCATCTCAAAATAGGAAGGTTGTTCCAGACGAAGCCTCGCAGCTTTTCCAAATCAGATATTCCAGGCCACAGCTTTAAGTGCCTCTCTCCGGGGTAGAGGCGACTCACAAGCAGGCAGGAAACAGGTCCCAGAGACCAACGGGCCCTTGGGGAACATAGGGACTTCTCAGCTTTTGAAGAAAAGTAGAGCCACCAGTGTCCCAAGCACAAGGCAGTCCAGTGAAGCCACCCCTGCCGAGGAGCGAGCTCCTGCCCTCCACATGCCCGAGGGCCCCCTGCAGCCGGAGCACTCATTGGTGGCCTGGAGGTGAGCATGAGAACAGGACAGCCCCAGTGAAAGCGGTTGGGAGAACCAGCTGCTCTGTCTTCTCCCACCCTATCCAGAGGCAGGACGCAGGAGGAGCAAAGGGAAGACATTGCCCTCGGGGAAGTTAAGCAAGGTCCTGGGGGCACCTCCCTCCCCAGAGGAAACAGCAGGGCTCAGGGGTGTGCAGAGCTTGGGGCGCACCATGCCCACCCGAGCTGCCACTCCTTCAGACCTCCCCTTCCTCCACTCTGAAATGGGAAACACAACGGGTTTTTTAAAGATTTTATTTATTCATCTGAGAGAGAGCGAGCACAAGTAGGGGGAGTGGCAGGCAGAGGGAGAAGGAGAAGCAGACTCCTCACTGAGCAGGGAGCCCGACGCGGGGCTCGATCCCAGGACCCCGGGATCATGACCTGAACCGAGGCAGACGCTTAACCAACTGAGCCACCCAGGCGCCCTAGAAACACAACATTTAAATTGGGTTTTTCTCTCACTCAACCATTAGGCTGGAAAGCGAGGGAGAGAGCGCGAGCGAGGGAGGGACAGAGAGAAAGCGAGGGAGAGGGAAGAGACACCACCAGTATGCAGCTAGTGTTGGGTTTTCCCCCCGTTTTTAGACACTTGGGGACCCGCTGATTTATTTCCAAACATCTGGATTCCTGAGTTTCATCCCACTTTGGAAAAGGACTGATATCGACTCACACGTTCCGTTCAGTCCAGCTCAGCAAATGTTTGCTGCCATGGACTAGGTCCCTAGGGAGATACGAAGCTAAGTGAGATACAGCCCTTACCCTCAAATAGTTTACAGTCCAGTTAACGAGATTGAGGGTAAACAAACAATGCTAATAGAAAGGAGCTATGATCATTGCAAGATGAGAGGTCCAAACAAAAGTTCCCAGAAGCCCAGGGAAGGGACATGTGGAAGAAGACAAAGAAGTAGATGTTTGCTTTCTGGAAAGGGGTCGGGTGATATTCATAGAAATCCTTGCAAATGTCTATAATCTTTGACCCAGTGGTTTTACTTCTAAGGATCTATTTTGAGGACATAATCAGAGGCCTGCATGGAAATTCCTGCACAAAGACATTCATGTTATTTATAAGAGAACATGGGGAACTAAGCCCATATATAATAAGCACATTATAGGTGAGAGAATGGGGGTGGGGAGGAACATATGTAGAAAGGTTGTGGCCAGAGGAGCTCCAAGGACTGCAATAAGGCTACTGGCAGGGGGGGGAGGAGGAGAAATGAGGGGGAGAGAGATATAGAGAATGAGGACCAGAGAGGAGAGAAAAGAGGCCAAACCAACTGGGCTCTGCTGTCACCCTAAGGGCGATGGGAAGGAAGCCCTTGCCAGATTTCACACATGATCAGATGTGTGGCTCCAAAGAGCCTCTTGTTGCCATGGAGAAGGTGTGCCATGGGCAGGTATCAGTGCAGGCATTTTCTGTGTATTCCCTTATTGAATCCTAACCACTTCATGAGATAGGGAAGCTGAGACTCAGAGCCGTGGAGTGACCTGCCTAAGGATGCACAGCTAGTAAGAGGCAGAGCCAGGCAGTCTGTGCCCAAGAACTTCGTGGCTGTGCTAGGACTGCAGGGAGGGGCTCACGTGCTGTGGGCAGACCCGTTAGGAGCCACTGCAGGAACTCCAGTGGGAGAGGAAAGTGGTTGAGAGTGGACCGTGGGGCAATGAGAGGGGCGTAAATAGTAGGACTTAGTGACGGGGTTGGGGAAGGGGTGGGATAGGGAGGCAGTGGGGAAGGAAGGGTCAAGAGTAACTCCTAGGCTTCTCCGTGCACTTCTCTGATTTGGGGAAGAAGAATGTTAAATACATTTGCAGCTGACCTTTGAACAACATGGGGTTTGTGGCTCCAACCCCCATACAGTCAAAAATCTGTGTATACAAAGGGGTACCTGCACCCCAATGTTTATAGCAGCAATGTCCACAATAGCCAAACTATGGAAAGAGCCCAGATATCTACTAACTGATGAATGGATAAAGAAGATGTGGTGTATATATATGTGTGTGTGTATATATATGTATATATATATATATATATATATATGTATATATATATAATGGAATATTACTCAGCCATCAAAAAGAATGAAATCTTACCATTTGCAACGATGTGGATGGAACTAGAGGGTATTATGCTAAGTGAAATAAGTCAGTCAGAAAAAGATAAATACCATATGATTTCCCTCATATGTGGAATTTAAGAAACAAAACAGATAAACATAGAGGAAGGAAGGAAAAATAAAATAAAAACAGAGAGGGAGACAAATCATAAGAGTCTCTTATGGAAACAAACTGAGGGTTGCTGGAGGGGAGATGGGTAGGGGGATGGGGTAACTGGGTGATGGCATTAAGGAGCTCACATGATGTGATGAGCACTGACTGTTATATACAACTGATGAATCACTAAATTCTACCTCTGAAACTAATAATACACTATATGTTCATTAAATTGGATTTAATTTTTTTAAAAATCTGTGTATAACTTTTGACTCCCCCAAAACTTAACTGCTAATAGTCTACTGTTGACTAGAAGAATTCCCATAGACATAAAGTTGATTAACATATATTTTGTGTGTTATATGTATTATATATTATATGCTTACAATAAACTTAGCTAGAGAAAAAAAATCCATTAAGAAAATCATAAGGAGAGGGGCGCCTGGGTGGCTCAGTCGGTTAGGCGTCTGCCTTCGGCTCAGGTCATGATCCCGGGGTCCTGGGATCAAGCCCCGCATCGGGCTCCCTGCTCAGTGGAGAGTCTGCTTCTCCCTCTCCCTCTGCCTGCCTCTCTGCCTACTTGTGCTATCTCTGTCAAATAAATAAATAAAAAAAATCTTTAAAAAAAAAAAGAAAATCATAAGGAGAATATATTTACCCTACCGTACTGTATAATTGAAAAAAATCCGCATATAAGTGGACTCACGCAGTTCAAACCCATTTTGTTCAAGGGCCAACTGCACACATACATATCATACACACAGGGATATATATGCTATATGGACATAATAGGCAGAGAAGGAATGTCAGGAAATATAACAAAATGATAACAGTGGCTATTGTTCAGTAGAAGGCTGAAGGGTTACTTTTATTTCTTCCTGACACATGTGTATATTTTTAAAATTTCTTACAATAGGTGTACAGTATTTCCATCATCAAAGTAAAATTAGTTAGACCTCCAAATTATGCGTCAATACATGTATATCTTTGAGTTACCATATCTGTGCGTAGGCTCTCAGGCATTATCTGCAAGCACGTTCATCAGTGTGAAGTGTGTGACCATCGGGGTGTCAATCTCAGGTAGGAAATGACAGTCAGCCTTCTGCAAGCTGGGCTCAGAGCTCTTCCCAGGCTCCTCAAAGGTGGCCGATAGCCTGAGGCCAACCAAGCCCCATTCTGAGCCAAGTAGAATCTCACCAGGAATTCCAGACCTCTGCCTGCAGAGGAGGGTGTGACCAAAGTCCAGCAGGACCTAGAACCAAGCACATCATGGCTGAGTAAGGAATGAATCCTCTTGTAGCCTCCACAGTTAATGGCAGGAGAGTCTCCCACTGGGGCTCTAAGTGTCCTGCCAAACCCCCACTGGGCTTCCTCCCCAGATGGACCCTTAGGATAGCTTCCCTGCCATGTGGGTGTAGGCCAGAGGGTAAGTCCCAGAGAAAATGGCTGGGAAGAAAGAAGCAGGCCATTCCTCTAACTCCATCTCCTTGAGAACAGCGTCGGGGTTCAGAGAACAAAGTCTACAAGAGACTCAAAAAGGCCAGGAGACTCCCGATCAAAGAGTCAGGAGCTGGGTGGGCCCAGCTGAGGGTGTGAGCCAGGAGGTACCCTTAGTAGCCCAGGGGAAGCAGAGTGAGCTCCCTGCGAAACTGGCCAGCAGGGGGATGCTAACGAGATTGGGGCTTGGGGTAACCCTGGGAAGAGGGTCTGTCCGCCTGGCCGGGGCCTCTCCAGAACACCAATTGCCTCTGCTGCATTTGCTTCAGGTTTTCTGAAAGAGTAGAGTCAGCACACCTCAGTTCAAATTCAGGCTCTGTGACAAGTTAAAAATGACTATGATCAAGGCAACGGACTTCCAGATTACTGGGAGGCCATAAGACACCAAGTGGGAGCCACAAAGCCCAGCCTGCCGATTCACACAGTAAAGGATGGTCTCTGCTGGGGTCTGCTGCTGGGTGATGCTTCCCAGGTGCTATTCTTGAGACCAAGCGCGTGCGCGCGCGCGCACACACACACACACACACACACACACACACACATACTCCGCCCCATATGCATAAATGTCAATATTCACATTCAGAGTTAAGACATAACCCTAATTATAACCGCTTAAATACACATAAACATGCACAACCTGTTTACTCACATTCACATCTAATTAATAATCATAACTTAAGGGCAATTTGCAACTTACAAAGTGCTTTTCACCTGAACCTATCTCATTTGATTATCAAGAATTACATCGTGAGGTAGATAAGCTAATTGTTATTATGCAGCTTTTACAGACGATAAAACTGAGCTCGGTGTGGTGCAGAGTCTCCCAAAGACATACGATTAGTAACATACAGCGTTAGACTCAAATCCAGTTCTAAACTGTGTGCTTTTCCACTCTGCCACGCGTGTATAAACACCCCTATTTCCTCAATGGATATTTCTTGGCTGCCGAAGAGAAAGCAAGGAATCAACCCCCCAGGGGAGAGTAGCTACGGATGAAGAAGCTGAGAGTCAAATAAAGAAGTGTCCCTCCACCATCAAGCAGGCACACACAGCCTGTCAACGTACCCTGCTGAATCCCCAGCCTTTATTTGGGACATTCTCCCCACCCAGGCCCCCATCCCAGACTCCCTCCAGTCCCGTCGAAATCAAAACCCAGCTCAGGTTCCATGTTCTCTGAACACCTCCCTTCCCCCACTGACCAGACCACACATCTCTCTCCTTTCTCTGATGTCCCATCATACATTGCATCCTCAAAGCTTAGCCCCTGTGGTTCTCCAATTGTTTTCTCTGCATCTGAAGAATGAGTCCAAGGGCTCTGCCGTCAGCCAGACGCGGGTTTGAGTCACATCTCGCCCATCCTAGCTGTGTGGCCCTGGATAAGCTGCTTCACACCTCTGGGCCCCACTCTTCTTGGTATAAAAAGGTGATAACTCCAGAACATAGGTCTTAGTTGTGAGAGCCAGGTGTGAAACTCATGCCTGACACAGAATAAAAGCCCGATCAATGTGACCTAGGAACACAGTAAATGGGAGTTCATGGAGCATGGGACATGTTCTCTCTGGAACTCCCTAAAAGGGCTGGGTACAAGCAAGTCATTCACCGGCTAGGCAAAGTAAGTCCCAGCTTAGTCACAGGCTAGCTGTGTGACTTCAGGTGAGCCGATTCGCCTCTCTGGGCCTCAGTTGTCTGATCGGCCGGAGGTCAGCAGTGTCTCCTGACCCCGAGCCCGGAGTGGATCGACACCCCACACGCTCAACGGTGGTAGCGAAAGGGGAGTGACTAAGTGCACCAGTGGGAGCCATTCGGACCTGGGTTCGAACCCTGGCTCCACCTTGAGTAGGTCACACATCCTCTGATAAGTTTCCTTATCAGTAAAGTGAGGTGACCACACCATGAACCCGTAAGAAATGCCATTGGCGGAGGCTGCCATTGTTTGGGTTATCATTGTTCCTATGAGTCCCGAGAGCAAAGGGCAAAGAAGGTAGGGTGCATTCAAACCATAGCTGCTCTCACAGGAATGACAGAGGATCGGGAATAGGTAGTAAAAATTTGAGAAATAGTAAATTAAATGAACCCCAGGGTCTCTTTTATCCCTCACACTCAGGGCAATGGTCTCTCCCAGAACCGCCTCCCCCGAGGTACAGAGACAACTGAAAAAACAGCTCTTCCCTGGCCTGTCGTGGACCTGCAGACCCTCGGCGCTCTCTGGGCTCGACCAGAGGCTTGTCCAGCCAGGGCCCCAGGCCAGCAAGGCGCGGTCCTGAGGCAGCACCCGTGAGGTATGGTCCGCGTCAGGGCCGAAATCACAGCCACCCTGCCCCCCGGACACCTCCCTGCCTGCCTGAGGTCCGTCTCCAAAGAGCAGAAGTGCCGGGCAGGGGACGAACAGCCGGGACTGAGGCCGGCAGCCAGAGTGTCCCCGGCTTCTCCCAGTGCTGTCGCCCAGCCAGGCAGCCCAGGTCACCTTGGTGACCCTCCGGGGGGGCCTAGGTGGAGAAGGAGGGCGAGGAAAGACTCTCAGGGCCCCCAGCTCTGAGCACTTGCAAAGCCCGCCCTGACCCCACCGACCCAGCCCTCCCCTGGGGCCACGTGGCAACCAACGTGAGCCTGGCCCTTTGCCAAGCCTCAAGTGTCGCCTTTGGGTTGGGGAACTCAGCAGCTCCAAGGTGCTGACCTTCCTTCCAGGGCCACAGCAGACACCTGTCACAGGCCTGAGTGCTAATGACAGGCCCAAGTGAGTGGCATTAAGGTTAACACCTGCACTGGTGACTTGCCTTTCAGAAGGTCAATGGTGCTAGTTTAAGCAGCCGGAGGGAAGGGGGGACGGGGACCGGTCACCCTTCCGTCCAAGCAGGTGGCTCTATTCCTTGTGCTAAAGCTCTCCCCGATCATCCATGTAATTGAAGGAACTCGGGGGATTTTCTCCCCTCAGCCTGCAGCGGGAGGAAGAGGAGGGAGAGGGGGACACATGTGTCTTAAGTAGACCCTGTTGATTTGCTGCTGGGAAGGTGGGCTCTCTCTGTGCTTGGGGGGCGGGGGGAGGTGAGGCCAACACCATCGCTCCTAGAAACGTTCTCCTTCCATTAACCGTGAAGTAAGCCCAGGATCACTGCGTGAAGTCAAACTCACCATCCTCTTTGCTCGCCTCCCAGGATCAGCCTGCCCTGAGCTGCTCACTCAGGCAAACCGTCTCCGCTTGAGCTCTCCTTGGTCAAAGGGATGCAGCATCCTCCCCTGGCCACCCACAGAGAGCCCACCTGTCTCCATCTTGGGACTTAGAGGTAGCTCATCACTTGCGGAGAACAGGAGAGATTTCAACCAAAGGCTCCCCCGAAGCAGAAATCATCACCCTGAAGCGGGTCTGAGACTTCTAAGTGGGAGGAAGTGCCAGCAGCAGCAGGTGATGCTTGTAAAGATTCCGCAGGGTTCTTCACAAACAACAAGGCACGATCACTTTCCTTCCCGTCATTGAACAGACGAGAAAACTGTGTGACGGGTCTGTTCTGTGCCAGACACTGAGCTAGACTGAGAGGCAAGAGACACAGCCCCCCGAAAGGGAACCCAACTGTAGTTGGGTGGATAAGGTGGTATTTAAGGATCCTTGCTGAAAAGAAAAAGAGAAAGATGCCAAAACGGAGGTGCAGGTAAAGTGTCGTGGGAGCAGAAGGAAGGGAGAGACCGCAACCCACAGGGGGAATGAGGGAGGGCTTCTTGGAGGGGGTGGCATTTGAATCTTAAAAGATGAAAAGATTTAGATGTGAGGCAATGGGGCAGCACATTTCCCCTGGAAAGAAGAAAGAACACAAGGTCTATGTAGAGGGAAGGTGTGACAGCGTGTTCCTCATGACTGCATGCCCTGGATGGGCCAAGCGTTGACCTAAAAGTCGGGCGGCATTTATCCAAAGATAGCTGCTCCATTTCAAGAAAATGGAACAGGTGTCCCAGGGAAAAAAAAAAAACTCCGACGCTGATTTTTTAGGGGTCTGTGCATGTGACACATGGTGGGTGGTGTTATTATTGCAGAAAGATGTCAGGAATAAACCACAGGCCTCCCCACAGATGCCACGGCCAGATGGGAAGACTGGCAGCATTTTGACCTCACTTGCACCCTGCGTCCCAGGATTCTCCCGAAGCCTGCCCCAAAGGGCCCAGACACATGTGCTTCTGTCAGCAAAACAGAGAAGGAGAAAGAGTAGGACAGCAACACCCAGAGTTTAAATAGACCCTCTGTCTCTGGCCAGGGCAGTTTCATTACTCACCCTACATGTGACATCCTCATTTTCTCCCCGACCTCCGACTTGCCGCATGAGGCCATTTTCCAGTCGGGGAAAACTAAGACCCCCGTCACACAGCTTGGCTCCAAGCAGAAACCAGGGGTTGTGCTAATGGTAATAGGTGGTGATGGGTCGCCTGGGTGGCTCAGTCATTAAGCGTCTGCCTTCAGCTCAGGTCATGGTCCCAGGGTCCTGGGATCGAGCCCCGCATCGGGCTCCCAGCTCAGTGGAAAGCCTGCTTCTCCCTCTCCCACTCTCCCTGCTTGTGTTCCCGCTCTCACTGTCTCTGTCTGTCAAATAAATAAATAAAATCTTTAAAAAACAAAATGGTGGATGCCTGGGTGGCTCAGTCGTTGAGCATCTGTCTTC
>NC_138370.1:28571540-28683919 GCF_054177405.1 Leptonychotes weddellii
TGGGTGGCTCAGTCATTAAGCGTCTGCCTTCAGCTCAGGTCATGGTCCCAGGGTCCTGGGATCGAGCCCCGCATCGGGCTCCCAGCTCAGTGGAAAGCCTGCTTCTCCCTCTCCCACTCCCCCTGCTTGTGTTCCCGCTCTCGCTGTCTCTGTCTGTCAAATAAATAAATAAAATCTTTAAAAAACAAAATGGTGGATGCCTGGGTGGCTCAGTCGTTGAGCATCTGTCTTCGGCTCAGGTCATGATCCCAGGGTCCTGGGATCGAGCCCCGCATCGGGCTCCCTGCTCCGCTAGAAGCCTGCTTCTCCCTCTCCCACTCCCCCTGCTTGTGTTCCCTCTCTCGCTGTCTCCCTCTGTCAAATAAATAAATAAATAAAATCTTTAAAAATAAAAAACAAAAATGGTAATAGGTAGTGATGATGGCCCCCTCGCTATGTGCAGGATACATGCTAGGCTATTAGGGCATGGAATCCTCACCTGATGGTAACCTCAATTTTATAGGTGAGAAAACAGAGAGATTGAGGGAATTGCCCAAAGTCACACAGCAGTTAAGTGACGGGGACAACTCTCAAACCAGTCCATTCTGACCCCAAGCCCCCCAACTGCTATGCCCAAGTGCAAATGGGCTTCAAGGCCCGGATCAGGTCTGGGGCTGGGGGTGGGTGGGGAGAGATGAACCACCAGGGAAGGCTTCGGGGTGGGATGGAGAGTCCAATACTTGCTTCAGAGATTTTCTTGCGTCGTCCCAGGAGAGAGAAGTTCCCGAAGGGGGCCAGAAGGGAGGAAAGCCCCGGGCTTTAACCCTGCATTGGTCTAAAGACAGATTCCAGTGAGGGGAGGGCAGGGAGAGGAGAAGGGAAATCCAAGCAACAAAACTTCCCGTGCCCCTGCAAGCAGGTAACCAGGGAGGAAATGCGGCGGGCAGGAGTGTGTCCCTCGATCCATATTTCATAGGAAAGGCGATAACAATTGGACATGTCACTCCCGAAAACCAGAAACTCAAAGCAATTTCAGATGAACTTTCAGAATGATAAAACAAATGGCCATGTTCGTGTTATACACCAAATAAATCACACCAAAATGATAGTTGTAATTCCCAAAAGTACACAGAGAATTGATTTTCCTATGACACTTATCATGATGAACGGATATACCCCTAGATGGGCCCATCCTAAGTGGCTCCTGCTTAACCCCTGCCCTCCCAGGTCTAGCTCGGTGCCTCATAGGGACCCCCCGGGCCCTCCCCGCCGCTCCCTGAGCCCGGGGACACAAAGCCTGCCCCCTGAAGCCGGGCTGAGGCCTGGCTCTGGCCAGCAGGTCCCCCCACAAGCTGGGTCACCAGCAGCTTCCAAGGGGCCAGGTATGCCCAGGGGCAGCCAAGACACGGAAGTTGACTGAGCTCCTGTCTGAAATGGAAAGGAGCCTCTCTGGCTGTGTCTGCGCCCATGTCTGAGAGGAAAGGAGGAAAGAGCTGTTGTCACTGGTCACCTTAATCTTCACAGTCACCTGCGTGCTGGATGTCATTACTTGCTCCCCTTTTCAGTGATTTAATTGAGCCTCAGAGAGGTCGACTTACCCAAGGGAGGGAATAAAGGTCTTAGTGACTCTAAACTGGACTTTCTTCCCAACACATGCTGCTTGTGCTTGGCGTTACTGAGATCCTCCTTCCCCCACCCCCCACCCCTGGCTCTGGGCAAGAACTTCACCCACTCATTCACTCAGGGTTCAGCAAGTATTTATTGAGCATCTATTAGGTACCAGGCCCTAGGTTGGGGATACAGTGGAGAATAAAACATTATTTCTGCCTCATGGAGCTCAACGTCAAGTGCGGGGTGGGGCACAAGTGAACAAAAAATTGCAATAGTGATTCAAGGCTTCGTGGGGACACGCGTGACGCTGTCCCACCTTACAGGAAAGCTGCCTACCTCAGGAGGGGCAGAGGAGGCTTCCTGGAGGAAGTGACAACGAATCAAGAGCTCAAGGAGGAAGTGGTGCCAACCAGGGAACCGAACAACTGTACGATGGGGACCAGGGCCTGGGGGCAGCCGGGGTGGCTGGAGTGGGAGAGGAGATAAGAGAAGCAGTTGTCGGAGGAGGCTAGAGGGACAGGACAGCTGCCCCAAAGTGTCCACATGAAGCTATGGAAAGCCACTGCAAGGCCTGAGCGGGGAGGGGGGCACGATCAGATTTGTGTTTTTAAAAGCTCACTCTAGTGCCGATTCAGGGACGGTTTGGAGCACAGAGGCCAAGCTTGTCTGCAGCCTGCGGGCCTTGTCTCCTTATAGGAATATTTGCATTCTACAAACCAGAGGTCAGAATTCTATTGCTCACCATCAAAGGCAGCTGTAAGACTCGGAGAACAAAGAGTAGATAGAACGTGTTCTATAAAATAAGCCATAAACACCAACTCAGGCCAAAATCAAAGACAGTTTCTCAAAATAAAAATAGACGGCGTTTCAGAGTTAACGTCATAAACAAAATCTCCGGCTCTATAGTGCTGTGTGTTCTTACACTTCCCACTTCAGGGCTGAGATAACTTTAGCTGCTTGTGCTGTCAAGGCTGTTTTTCTGGTTTGGTTTGGTTTGTTTTTGTTGTTTTCTGTCTTCTCTTTCCTTGATGCCGCTAGTACAATCCCAGTTCTGCCTCTTGCTATGGCTTTATGACCTTGGGCAGAAGCCTTGGCTTCTTTGAACTTCAATCTTGCCACTAGTTCTAAAATATTATGCTCCTATGGCATACAGAGTTTCTATAAGTGACATGCATCTCTATGCTTGTCAAATTCCAGCTCTGGGAATTTACAGTTAGTCCAACTCCAGAAAACAACTAACAGGCCTCACGTTGTCAGAGATGAGGAGAAATGGGGCCGTGATCAGAATCCGGTCGTCCCCAAATTATAAAAGGACTAAAAAAAAAAAGCAGGCTCAGATAACAACCCTCCCGGTAAGTGTCCTCTCTCTCAAATTCCCCAAGTTATAAGACAAACATTTAATGAATCACACTAGAAAGGAGAATTTCTAGAAATGTCACTCCCCTAACCCAAACAAATTTAAAGGAAGACAATTAACAGTGACATAGCATAAATTAGCAATACCGAGACACAAGTTCCTACCAGATGCTTTAAGCCAGGAATTTTCAAACTGAAGTAAGTGAAGGATGAGAACACATTTAAAGGGGAAAAAAAAAATCTCACAATCCCCATGGAGTAGACCTAAGTTATTTTACAGTAAAGTTGATACATACAAACACCAACCTAGGTATAAACCCTTATGCTTCTAACTCTTATGCAAATATTAAAGAAAAACGAATTTATAAAATAAATACAATTAAAACTACCAAACCGATAAAATTCAAATTAACACATTACTGTGATTAATAACAATGCTTTGCAGAAGTTAAAGATGTTGGGCCTCCCAGCAAAAAGATATCATTGTTATACCTGTCACTTATTGTCAGCCCAATTCTTTGGACTTTAACATGGTAGACCATCATTTAATCCAGAGGGCAGCAAACATTTTTTATAGAAGGCCAAATGGCAAATATTTTCAACTTTGCAGACCATATGGGCTCTGTCAAAGACTACTCAACTCTATCACGGTAGCATGAAATCAGCCATAGACAGTGGTAAATGGATGAGCCTGGCCGTGTTCCAATAAAACTTTATTTACGAAAACAGGTGCCAGGCGGGATTTGGCCCGAGGGCCATAGTTTACTGACTCCTGATTTCATCCATCATCTTTATTATGTCATCATTTGGCCTTTTGCCTTTTAACAACAAATTTCACTCTTAACTATTGATTTATTATTTTATGGGCCAGGCAATTCAATAATTCACTCCAAAATTTCAACCCTAAAAAAAAAATTAACAGAAAATATTTCTTGCCTGTTTACTACTCAATCACTGCTAAAGAACTGATATGAAAAAAGGCCGGGTCTGAGAAATACATCATCTTGCCGATGTGGGCATGGGCACTTTTGGGTTTTGTGTTCCTGTAAGTCCCTTGGACCTTGCAGCAGTCTTTCTCTCACTTCTTTTCTTTACTCAAACTACTGACTGGACATCAAACAGTGACATCCTCTTGCCTTCATTGGCCATGAATGTATTATTTAAGATAGTCAGCCTCTTCTATTTCCTCTTTATTTTACCAGTCCATCACTCAACACCAAAAACAATTATTGAGCACTTACAAACTTCAGGCGCTATTTTGAGCACTTGGGATCTTTTTTTCATGTTTTTAAAGTGTTTAGGATTTTTTTTATTATTACTTAAATTCAATTAGCCGACATATAGTACATCATCAGTTTCAGATATAGAGTTCAGTGATTCATCAGTTGTGTATAACACCCGGTGCTCATCCCATCACCAGTTACCCCATCCCCCACCCACCTCCCCTCCAGCAACCCTCAGTTTGTTTCCTAGAGTTAAGATTCCCTGATACTTTGTCTCCCTCTCTGATGACTTCCCATTCAGTGTTCCCTCCCTTCCCCTATGGTCCTCTGCCCTGTTTCTTATATTCCACATATGAGTGAAACCATGCGATAATTGTCTTTCTCTGATTGACTTATTTAGCTCAGCATAATACCCTCCAGTTCCATCCACGTCAATGTGAATGGTAAGTATTCATCTTTTCTGATGGCTGAGTAATATTCCATATATATATATATATACAGCACATCTTCTTTATCTCTTCCTCTGTCAATGGACATCTCGGCTCTTTCCACAGTTTTGCTATTGTGGACATTGCAAGTACTTAGGATCTTAAGACCCAAAGAATCCTGCCTTGAGAAGATATTTGCAAATGATACATCCAATACTGGGTTAACATCCAAAATAGATAAAGAATGCATATAATTTATCGTGATGAACCCAGAGTAATGTATAGAATTGGCGAATCACTACATTGTACACCTGACACAAATATCACACTGTATATTAGTTATACTTGGATAATAAATAAATAAACATGAAAAAAATACCCAAAAAAAATCTGATTAAAAATGAGTAGAGGACCTGAATAAATACTTTTCCAAAGAAGACATACAGACAGCCAACAGACACATGAAAATATGAAATGCAAATCAAAACCACATTGAGATATCACCTCACACCTGTCAGAGTGACTAGAGTCAAAAAGAAAAGAAATAGAGAGTGTTGGCAAGAATGTGGAGAAAAGGGAACCTTCATGCACTGTTGTTAGGGATATAAATTGGTGCAGCCACTGTGGAAAACAGTATGGAGATTCCTCAAAAAATTAAAAATAGAATTACCCAACAATCCAGCAACTCCACTTCTAGGTATTTACCCAAAGAAAAAGAAAAAACTAATTCAAGAAGATACGTGCACTGCTATGTCGATTGCAGCATTATTTACAATAGCCAAGATATGGAAATAACCCATGTGTCCATCGATAGATAAATGGACAAAGAAGATGTGGGGTGTGTGTGTGTGTGTGTGTGTGTATAATGGAATATTACTCAGCAGTAAAAAAAAAAAAAAGAATGAAATGTTGCCATTTGCAACAACATGGATGGGCCTAGAGGGCATCATGCTAAGTGAAAAAAGACAGAGAAAAACAAATACCATAGGATTTCACTTAGGTGTGGAATCTGGAAAACAAAACAAAACAAACAGCAACAAAAAAGAGAAACAGACTCATAAAAATAGAGTTGCCAGATGGGAGGGTGGGGATGGGTGAAATAAGTGAAGGGAATTAGGAGATTACAAACTTCCAGTTATAAACTAAGATTAGGAGATTACAAACTTCCAGTTATAAACTAAGTCCCGGGGATGAAGAGTACAGCATAGGGAATACAGTTAATAACACCGTAATAACTCTGTGTGGTGACAGATGGTAACTGCACTTATTGTGGTGAGCATATCCTAATGTATGTAATTATCAAATCACTGTGTTGTACTCTATGTTGAAACTAATATAATATGTTAACTATACTTCAATTAAGAAGGAAAAAAACCTGCCTTCACAGATCCTACATTCCGACAGAGGAGTGGGCAGTAGAGACAGACGGTAAAAATTCAAATAGCATATGGATACGTCAATTGTGCTGTTGTAATGAAATCGAGTGAAGGTCTATATTAAATAACTTAAGAAGCCAGCATCTTCATCTGAGATGATCGGTTGCGAAGGAGCATCCCGAAGAGCAGCGTTTGGGTTCGCCTGCTAGGAATCCCACAGCAGACAGGGGTTGCTTATTTTTGTTTCGCCACGAGGACAGGCCACAGGAGCTCCCACAGGAGCCCGGCTTGCTCACCAACCCATCAGGAACCCCGCGCTGTCCCCGCTTGGGCTCCTCAGGTGCCAATGTGGTCAAAGCGCCTGCGCACCGGAACTGAAAGTGGGCGGGACTACGTGGTCAATGCCCGTGACCTAGCAGGTGCTGGCCTTGTGGTTTGTTGTTCTGCTCCTTCACAGCCGCTGACAGTGGGCCCCGAGAAGCCCAAAGGAGGCCTCGCAAGGCTTTGGTGAGGTCCTGGCTCTGCCCCTGGGGCCGTGGATGAGTCAGCCACCCAAGACAGGAAAGCCTTTGCTCTCTCCCTCATAGAACTCTTAAGAGAACCAAATAAGATAAATGATGAGTTTTGTTGTTTTTTTTTTCAACCTGCTGAGAGCTGGTTTGACCCCGGGGGGCGGGGAAATGGGAGACCACCAGAGAAGGCAGATTTTTATTGATATGCAACATAGTCCTCCATCCCCTCCAGCCCCCTGGACCCCGGTCATTGCACTGGGCTCTCACCTTGGGTCAGGACTATATACAGGCCGTCTCTAACGTATGGCCGCTGTGTTGCTATTATTAGTACTAGTGTTATTACATCAGTGTGTTGGAAGAACTACCAAAGCCCAAATTTCTAGGATGCTCACATGGGTGAATCCTCTTTACAAAGGGGAAACCCTTACCGCCATTCACATTCATCTTAACTTCATGAACATAATTAGTTACCAAGACTACAGATTTTCTCTCTCTCTCTTTTTTTTTTTTTTTTTGGTCTGGCAAAACCTTTCACAGACTGACAATATATATTATTCCTATTATCTTTTGCTTTAGTCAGTTTCAAAAAACTGTCCCCCAAGCCCTATTTCTATTGTATTTTCCTCAGGTCTTTGAAGAAGAAAAAAGCAAAGCGAAACAAAACTCCCTACTCTATTTCTTCAGGGTCATGGAGTTGCATATGAATGAATACTCATATTTACTGAATATGAATGGGCAGGAGGACTTCTTGCCTAAACGCTCTTAAGCTCAGCCTATTCGATCCCTACTGTGTGAAAGCACTGAATCGGAACAGACACAGGAGGAATCACTTATTTTAAGCCTTGATTGTATGGATCACACTGTCCAATATACATCAGTATCAACCAGGACAATTTCCTGAACCTCTGTTAAAGGAAAATCACTCCGCTATACACACCTATATAAATACAAACATGCACGCTTGTCTCTCTCTCCACTGTCTCTCTGTCCCGTGTCCTCCAACCACAGACCAGTTGTTCCCAGTGAAAGGCTGCCGGATCATATCTCATAAGCGCCTGGGGCGACTGCCTGAGGTTCCCAAAGTCTAAGAATAATGTGGTTTCCCAAGAGGAAGAAAACACCATCCTCCCCCGTTTCCCCCCTCCCAGCCACCAGACACCCCGCTCCCAGGAGGCAAACACAAGCCAGACAGCCCCAAAAAAACAACTCCCCTAAGATGACAACATTTTCAATTTGCAATCTGATTTTTTTTTCTTTAATATGTGTGTTGTGTGCTTTTCCCTTTGTCAAAAGAGCACAAGCCTTTCATTTTGCCTTTTATTTGTCTTGCTGGCGGTACAGTGAAAATGTATTGGCTTTTCAGTTAGTGATTACACATCATCACATACCCAATTTATAACACCATGCCCCAAAGAACAGATGTAATAAAGCAAGGGCAGGAAGTAGCAACCTTATAAAACAGAGCTGCCGACTCAAAGGTCTTTGCATGTGTGCAGGAAAGAAAACAGTGCCGACTCCAGGCCTGGGAACTTGTATTTTGCAAATGATCGCAGATGTTATGGACACAGGTCCAGTGAGTGGGTGGGACAGGAAGCAAAGAAATCCGGAGACCCGTTTCCTGGCCCAAGGACAGAAGACTACAGCCTCAGTGCTCTGCAGGGAAGAACAGTGTTAACTTCGTAGCTGTGACCATCCCAATCAAACCAAACTGTCCAGGACCAGCCTCCTAAAGTTAAGGAATCCTTGGCTAAGAGGTCAGTCCACCTCTCTAATGGTTTGGAATTTTATTTGGTTGTTCCAGGAGGTTCCGTGGGCTTAGGGTCTTGAATAGGGCTTTTTGATGGGCTGGTGAGACCGGCCCAGGGGTTCTTCTCAGAGACCCCCAGACTGCAGGAAGAATCTACCTCAAAGACCCCAGTAAATACTTCCTTGGTTCCATGGCCTATCAGTTGTGTCTAATTTGATTCTTTTTTGATGAAGACAGCTGATAAAATATATAGCTATATGTAATTTATTTGCATGTCTGAAGTAAATCAGGAAGGACCCTTGTTTTTGGCCCAGAAGCCGTGGTCCCTCCACCCAAGGCTAACGAGGCTCACCTTGGCACCATTCCATCAGTGGTCTCTTCCCTTCACTCAGGGTGGCCTCAGACCTCACCTGCGGAACAATCTCCATCTAGGCCCAGACTTGTCTGACGGAGGCAATTAGCCCTCAGGCCCAGAAGTCTGGTTCCCTACTGGAAACTGGGCACCAGGCTCCCAGGACACTAAGTCAGAGGAGACCACAGACCAAATGCCCTCCACACCTGCGTACACCCAGTTCTTTTCCTTTCTGGTCACCTCCAGAGTGAGCACCCCCATCTTTTATCTCAGCCAGAGTCTGAGCCATTTCCCTCTGCTGCTCTAAGCTTGGGGTTCCCTGGGTGCCTCTGTCTCTCCGTTCCTCCTCCCTCCTCCTTCCCTCCTTTCTTAGGAGCCTGGGGAGGTCCTCATGTTCTTCCTCTCTAACACGGACCCCCTACACTTAGTCACATACTGTCACACACACACACACACCCACGCACATGCACACTCGTGCTCTCAGGCTCACTCACATAGACACACTCACTTCCCACATTCATGCTCACACCCACTCACACACACACACAGTCACTCACTCACGCACAATCACACATACAGACATAGAGCATTATTTTCCAACTGTTCCATGCATGCTGATCTCAGAATTTAAACTCTGTACTACACTGTCTACCTGATTACTGTATAAATGTTTTCTGTGTGGCAGTCACACATACCTCCCCCAAACTCTGCCCTGAAACTCCATGAAGTCAAGCCAAAGGCATATGCTTCCTCCATCCCTTCCTCATCCCACTGCTTTTAGCAAAGACCTGGACTTAAGGCAAAAGTTCAGCAAATTTTTTAAATCACTGTGCTGAGGGAGGTCTTGGAGATCACCAAGTCTCCTATTTCCCCACTCCAAACTAGATACAGGGATGGATGGATGGAAGGATGGATGGATGCTTGGATGGATGCATGGATAGATGCATGGATGGATGGATGCATGGATGGGTGCATGGATGGATGGATGGGTGCATGGATGGATGGATGGGTGCATGGATGGATGGGTGGGTGTGTGCATGCACTGACTGGTGCCTTCACTGACTGGCAGGATTGGAACAACAATTTGTGGGCTCCAGAGTTATACTGGGGTTGTTACCCTATACTTGGCGTTTGGGTGGGGTACTGGGCTCCAGGGCCCTGCCCTGGACACCCTATTCTGGCTCCCAGCCAGAGGGGCTGTGCCAAGGATCCGCCTGGCGGCCACAGCCACACACAAACTGGGAACGGGTGGTCTAAGAGGCCCTTGACTCCAAAGGGTTCCAATGCCCTCATCCATAGAGGGCAGGGGCTTGGGATTTGAGAACCAAGAATAAACGTCTGAGGAAAGTTCCAGAACAGACTTAGGTCACACTTTGAGAATCTGAGTAAAGAGCTTATTCGTTTGTATTTTAATTTTAAACCTCTTTCTGATTATAAAAGTAATCATAGAAAATACCAAAAGGCAAAGGCAAATATAGGTGTAACTAGTATGCGTATGTGTGTGTGGGTGGGGGGTGTGTGTGACTACTGTTAACTGTTCCCACTTGTTTATCTTAACATAGTTGAGATCAACCTGTATAAAACATTTTACATCTGTTTTCCAGTTAATGTTACATATTATTATACAATTAATTTCCCATATCATTAAAAGCTTCGTTAATGACATCACCTTTAATGACTCCATAAACACTCCCTCAGTTGGAGACCACGAATTTATTTAACCATTCTACTCTTGGCCATTTAGGTTGTAACCGCTTTCAACCCAAACAAACTCTGAAGCACCTTGAGGTACAGTGCCCCTGCCCAGAGGTGAGGACTCCGCAGACTAGGGATCTCAGGTGTCTCTGCCCCCACCCCAGCTTCACGGTGGGGCCATGCTGTAATTACAGGATGAAGGGCAGGAAGCTGCCTCCAAGCCACCCCTTTGCCCACTTTTCCAGAATTAACATCTTCATGGCGAAAGAGCAGCACCACGATTCTCACGGACATAATTCTAGTCGATAAGATAGGCTATCTAAATTGTAAGGGAATCAGTTTTTACTAGAATTCTATAAAGTTTATTGAATGAAATACAGCCCATAAATCTTTTCTTTTCTTTTTGTCTCACCTTTGATCTGGACTATCTTAGTCCCAAACTCTTCTGATTGCAAGGATCAGAAACCACTCAAACAAGCTCAAATAAAAGGTTGGGGTTATTGCAAGGGTACACGGAGGCCCTGAGGGAAACCAGGAAGTATTGAATCAGACCTCAAGAAGGACAGGAACCAGGGATTTGCTCTCCAGCTCTCTTTAATCGCCCATGATTTCTCTGCTCGTCTGGGTGCCCCCACCCTCCCCCTCTCCCTCCTGACTGGCTTCTCTGAGTCCCAGTTCCTTATACACTCAGCAAGTACATAGTCCCAAAATGGCTGCCCTTATCCCACCTCTACGTGGCCTTTCAGTACATGTGCCCAGCATCAGCCCACAACGTCCTTCTCATCCCTGGTTCAGATTCCCCAAAGAAGGAATCTTATTGGCTGAGAAGAACATTGTGTCCCAATCCACAGAAGCTGTTGATTGGCCAGCCCCTAGTCAGGCTACTCCTGGCTCCCATGTCAACATCTGGCCCAATCATTGGTGACAAGGGAAGAAGGGTCACATGAACCCTGCTCACTCAGCAAGGCCTTGGGAGGACCACAGATCCCCTGAGAGGGGCCAACAAGAAGCTCCCGTGTCCAATTCCTATACCAAGGACCATAAACCGAGTCAGATATTTTATTTCCACAGAGGTTCTAGAAACATAGTCTTCAGGAAACTGCCAACTAATGCTATCTCTTCCCATAATCAGGACAACAAATAACATGGTCCCTGGAAATCATAAGCCCTGGATACTGTTAAGTGAGCCCCTGATTCCAGCCAGGAGCCTTGATCCGCCAGCAGGGTCTTCAAGTCAGCCAGAGCCTGTCTTATCTGCAAGCTCAGGAGCACTCCACAAGCATCTTGGGATTGGACTGGGGGTGTCCTGACAGGCACACGGCTATCTTGAGGATGCTCATCACGCACCCCAAAGATTTCATAAGTCCCACACAAAAAAAGGCATGAACAATAAGAGAAAGTGTTGATAGATTGAACTATGTTGAAATTAGAAACTTCCGTTTGTGATAATATAATAGTAAGAGGGTGAAAATGCAAGCCACAGAGTAGGAGAAGGCGGGTACAATAAATATATCCAGGGACGCCTGGGTGGCTCAGTTGGTTAAGCTACTGCCTTCGGCTCAGGTCATGATCCTGGAGTCCCAGGATCAAATCCCGCATCACGCCCTGCTCAGCAGGGAGTCTGCTTCTCCCTCTGACCCTCCCCCCTCTCATGCTCTCTATCTCATTCTCTCTCTCAAGTAAATAAATAAAATCTTTTTTAAAATAAATAAATAAATAAATATATCCAACAATCTATTGCAGTTAAAATATAAGAAGAACTCTCACAGATTTTTCTCAGTGCAACAGAAAAATGACCAAAAGACTTAAACCAGCACTTCACAAAAGAGGATTTTTAAATGGCTTACGAATGTACAGAAATGTGCTTAACCTCAGCAGCCACCGGGGAAACGCGAACGAGAAAACACCATGAGACAGCACTGTGCTTCATCAGAAAGGCAAAAAGAAAAGACCGCCAGGACCCAGTGGGGGAAGACGGGAGACGCAGAAGCTTGCGCACTGCTGGCTGGGGGAGGAAGTTATATAAAATTCCATGACAATACCTATGAAAGCGGAGCCATATACTTTCTATAGGACTTGGCAATTCCACCCTTAAGTGTGTGCCAGACAGAGATCCAGGCAACAGAACACCAGGCAGAAGTGCCAAAAACCAGAAACGACCCAAATCTCCATCTGTAGCAGGTGGACACATCAGGCTATAATCGTACCGTGAAATAGTATATAGCAAAGCAAATAGATACACAACCACTACGTGCGGCAACAGGGATGAATCTCACGAGCCAAACAAGCCAGACACCAAAAAAGTACATGTTGTATGATTTCGTTTTCTAAAGTACAACAACGGGCAAAACTAATCTATGGTGTTAGTAGACAGGATCATGGTCGTTTTGGAGGAGGAGACTGGGGAGTGGCAGGGAGAAGGCAAAGGGGTTTCTGGGCTTCTGGTGATATTCTAGTTCTTCATCTGGGTGGTGGTTACATGAGGGGGTTCCCGTTGGGATAGTTCATCAAGCTCTATGCTTATGCTCTGGGCAGCTTTCTGAATGCATATTACACATCAGTTTTTTTAAATATTCATTGTTTAAAAGGTAATTACTGTACAATGTGATACACGCAACTATCCCCAAACCTTATTGTCTTCCATACATGTATATAACTCCTGTGGACCAGAGAGGTTAAGTGATTTCCACAAAGTCACACAGGTAGTTAGTTAGTGGTGTGCAAGTTCACCCAGATTTTAAGACTCCAAGGTCAGTAGTCTTTTCTATGATACTCTGATGCTTCCATCTATGTATCAAAACCTCAACGCTACCCCCTTTCCTGGCAAGACTGATAAAATATGCCTCCCACCTCACAGAAAGAAGAAACAATTGATATTCAAGACATCCTTTGAGTCATGAACTAACCTTGATGTAATGACAGCTCTCTAGTGGGCATTAGCCAAACTCAACACTCAATTCTTTTGCCTTGCGTATATAAGTCATTCCTGCAGCAACACCTCTTCAAGAAGGCACCAAACCCAGGCGGCCCCCCTTCCAACAGCCTGCCCAGACAGCTCTTGTGCTGCTGACCTCATGTCTGATTATCGAGGCTTGGGGCCCTGTCCCATAACTGCTCTTCCCAGAGCCACTGTCGCTTTAAGGACTGGTTAGGTTCAACTTAAAACAAAAACAAAGGGAAGAAAGAGAGAGAGAAAATGTAAAATTGCACTGAATCAAAAAAGGACAGAGCGTCAACTCACTGGGTTGCACCTGGACTCCATGTACCTCTTGAGTTTGTGGTATCCCATGGGAAAAAAAGAACAGAGAGCTTTGTCCCAAGAAGAGTTTAACATCATAGAATTCATCGCGGTTGAAAGAGACTTTTAAAGTTCATCTTCTAAGAGCAGAGAATGATAAAGACGACACATGGAGAGCATTTTACAGGCTCTAAAGTCTTTTCACATGTCTGTCTTGATTCTCCGGGCAATCATTTTAGGGAAGGTATTATTATCCACCCCCTCTCCCCCTTTGAGAGACAAGGAAATCAAAACTCAGGCCATTTGCCCAGGGGCTAAGTGGTGGCCTCCTGTTATTGGTCTCGGGTTGGTTGAGTCCAAATCCCAAGCTCTTTCCACCCCATCACACTCCGCCCCATAAACCACACCATGCTCTGTCAGAACACCTGAAATGTGTCATCAAGATTCTCGAGAAACCTTGGAGCCAGAGAGCAATAGGGTTCCAAGACAGCCAACTAAAGGACACGTTAACCCAAGTCTGGTTGCTTCCATGCTGAACGTCGGTGGATTTTTGCAGAGCTGTCCGTGCATCTGTAACACACTGTGCTTGGACAGAGTATCCATCAGTCAGCTCTCCCAGTCAGTAAGGTTTAACCCCTTCAGAGGACTTACCCAGTTTGGTTGCGCCCCAGGTTTGCATTAAGAACATTACAAAGTTAATGGAGAGCAAGTGGGCTCTGCATAAAGGATGCAACCCTAACATCCTTTGTTACTTCTCTCCGTAGACGCAAATGCTGCCCCCAGGAAGCCAATATCTGCAGCTAACAAAGGAGCCACTGTGCTCTTGAGCGAAGCCACAGGGCACAGCAGTCAGAAGGCATGTTCCAGAAGATGGGCAGTGAGCACACACACCCCACAGGTCCAGGATGAAGGCCTGTCCAGAAAAGGGATGGGAAGGTCCCACGAATTCCCCACTGCTCCCCCAGAGCACCTCAGAGCTCTGCCTCAGACCAGAAAATTCTCTGCCCAGATTTCTCCCAGCAGCAGAAAAGCAAAACCACCAGGAGCCCATTAAGAGTTCCCTCACCCCCCATCACCATGCACCCTCCAGGGGCAGGAGCCTGCCCTGGGATGAGGGAGGCCTACAGTGTATTTATAATACGTGGGGTGTGGATCAATGCAAAAAGCAATTGCTTTTTAACAGTGAGCTTTCTTGTTCACAGTCTAGCCCTAAACAACAACCAAGGTGAAAGAGACTGCTGTTTACACAGAGGAAGGGGGACTCAGAACACTGTCCCTTGTGTTACAAAGCCGGCAGCTATAAAGAACATCCTGTTTCCAGGATTGCCTTGCGTGGCCCACATGGTCCGACTGCCCAGGACCAACTCTCTTCACTGGGCGAATTGGAGACAGGCAACGTTTTAAATATTGCTGCAGCTGCTGCTGGGCTGCCCCCACGACCCAGGAAAGAGGGCCCGCGGAGTCAGTGTGCTGGGCATGGCCGGCTGGCTGGAGGCAGGTCAGGCCAGGAGCCAAACCCCAAGTAGCCACTCACGGCCTTTCCCTCACTGAGTTTCCTGAAGTTCTGATTGCGCTCCAGAGGCCCCAGCTCTTCCTGGATGGATCCTGAACTCACCCAGCAGCCCTGGGCATGCCACGGGCTTGGCAGAAGGGGCCCCGGTGAACTAGTGGGCCTGCTCCCGTGGCCAGGAGAACTGGGCCAGGCTGGCTTTCAAAGGAGCTTGGGTTCCAACCCTTTGAAAATCTTCCCTATAGCAAAGTGACCGTGGGCTGGTGATTCCCTTGCCACCTCTGCCTTTGCAATCAAAAGGAATGAAAATGTGGGCCTGGAAAAGTAGTTGCTGTGGGCTACAGCCCAGCCCAGGACGGCAGACACCCAGACATCTGTCAGGAGCGAGTATTGACATTTATTGACTGTCTGCAGACAGAGGCTGCATCAGGAGCTCCAGGGGTGATCGACGATCAGCCAGCTGATCGTCGATCACCCCCAAAGAAAGGCCCAGGAATACCACATTACCTGCGCAGAACATTCTTCAAACCCTAGCCTGTGCCAGGGGCTTGAGCCTAAAACTTCCAGTCTTACCAGACACAACACATATCCATCAGCCAACAGAAACACGTACCACCATCAGGCAGGGGTTCCCTGGTCCAGGGTTCTCAACCAAAGCCATGCCCACCCCCTCCTGGGCCATTTGGAAATTCGGAGAATAGAGTCTGGGTTGTCAGAGTACCTGAGGGATGCGACTGGCCTTTAGAGAGTAAGCACCAGGGACGCCAAGCCTCCGGCAACGCAGGAGACAATATCGCGCTAAGAATTGTCCTGCCCAAAACGCCGACACCTACCATCCCTCAGACCTAATTCACAGCCTGATCTGTCTTGTCTCCCTTGAATAAACATCACGTGGTGCCCTGTAGGTGGGGTGGGGGGGGTTCAGTGGGGCAGCCATGGAAAAGCTGTTTCTTCAGGTGTGGTGCCAGTGGGCATGAGGAGCTGTGTGGTATAACGTCATAAGCGGGGGCCTCGGGGAGCCCTCGACGTTAGGTCCTGCCTGTGTGACCACGGTCAGCATCCCATCTGTATGTGTGGATAAGCACCTGCTCTTCCTTCATAGACTTGTTATGAGGGGTCAGTGAGATTATGTGTTTTCAAGACTGAGTTCAATAAGGATAGTGATGTTTACTATTTAAGAACTGTTAGCCCAAGAATCTAGATCTGAATTTGTCAGTAGCAGACACAGTGTGGTCAAGTGGAATGAAGATTGATTGAACTTTAGAAAATCTATCAAACCCCAGATCTACTTTTTTACCTGTAATGTCTTAGGCCAATCAGTTGACCTCTTCAGAGCTCCATCTTTTCGCACCTGAGAAAGTTCTGGAATGTTCCTAAAATTAGGAACCAAGAGTGATTTACCAGCTGTAAGGAGCAGTACAAAGTACCCACCACACATTTCATCTATGGAGAAGCATCTAAAGCTAGACTATCACACCCATAGGTCAGTGTTTTCTCTTTCACTTAGGATGACATCATTTCCTCCGTGATTAAAAGTAATCAGTGCAAAAACATACAGAAAGATGTTCAAGCTCACTAATAATAAATACAGAAAGATGTTCAAGCTCACTAATAATAAAAGATGCATATTAAAATACCAAGAGACCATTTTTCATATAACACATTGGCAAAGATTCAAAAGGCAGATCATGCTCAGTGTTGGTGAGGGAAACAGGCTTCTTATATATAAACACTGTGGGTGGAAATATTAATTGATACAATATTTCTGGAAGACAATATGGCAAGACATAACAAAAATTATATATACGTATGCATATATACACGCACACATATATATATAAAGGAAATAATTAGTACTTACAAAATACTGTACAAAATGTTTATTGCAGCATTCCCTCCAACGGATAAAAACTGGGGATAGTCTGAATGTTCTTTAACTGGAGATTGGTTAAATAAATAATGCCACACCCATTTATTGGAATATAGGCAGTCATTACAAAACATAAAATAGAGCTATATGCAGTCTCGTGGAAAGATGTTTAGATTAGATTACTAAGTGGTAAATAGCCAATTATTGGACAGTAGTAACTACAGTACATTCCCATCGTGGCAAAAAAAAAAGGGGGGGGTGGCTTATAGCTATATTTCACAAGTCTGAAAGAAAACACACTAGATTCGTTGGTTACCTAAGAGAAACAGACTAGGCATTGGGGACAGAAAAGATTTTCAATTTCTATCTGGAGGTGCATTATATTTAGAGGTACATTCTACCTAAATGCCAAGCGGTCAAGGGTTAAAATTCAGGCCAAACCCTACACATAATTTTATATTTCAACTTTATCCCAACTTTGATTAAGATTACAGTGAAACTTCGAGGGCTCACATGGAGTACAGAAAGCCTGTTTCTGGACAATCAGCTTAGAGGGACGTCTGCCACCCTGTCACTGCCCGTTCATGTCACCGAGGAAATGGCCACTTTCAACCGAGGTAGGGCAGAAGCAAGATGCTTTGAAGGGAATGTCTCACTTTTCTCTTTTTCTTCGATCTTCTCATATTCTCTATTATGTCTGCATCAAGGATCGTTGATCATAGATGCTGTACGTGATTTTGGTGTGTTTCTTCCTTTTGAAACGTTAAGGTGGTAAAGCGGCCGTCCTGTCTCTTATTCATCCTCACAAGATGTGCAGCCTTCGCAGATCAGGCTTTTTCTTGAAAGATTTGTGGCCTAAAGAGAAGTAAACATTTCCAAGTTAAAACTGTTCTGAAAGGTTGTTTTGTTTAATGTCATGAATGTTATTACAACAAAAAATTCTAAAAAATGAGACTTAATGACGATCTAATTATCTTCATCAACTGCTATCACAAATTACCATAGACTTAAACAGCAAACATTTCTTTCTCACGGTTCTGGAGGCTGGAAGTCCTAGAGCGGGTTGCCAGCAGATCCCAGGTCTTAGAAGGGCCCTCCTCCTGGTTTGCAGACAGCCCCTCTTGCAGTATCCTCACTCAGCACAAAGAGAGAGGCAGGTCCCTGGACCCTACAAGGGGCGCTCGTCCCAACATGGGGCCCCACCCTGGTGACCCTAAGAACCTCCCAGAGACCTAACCTCTAAAACCACCACACTGGGGGTCAGGGTCTCCATGTATGAATTTGGGGGAAATACAAACATTCAGGTCATAGCACTAACCTACTTTTTTGTCTTGTTATTTTTTACATTTTCATAAAATTGTTGGTTCCCGAAAAGGATATAAGGATATACTGGTTTTTTCCCAAAGTTGTCTAGCTAGTCTATTGTCTCCTACCCTGCACAGGAAGTATCAGCTCTTTCCCTATTTATTTAACTATTCGAAAGTTCATAAATTTATGCATAAAATTAATAACTTCCAGTCTCGTGGTTAGTGTAGCACTTCGTTTTTACAATTATAAATGCACATTTGTACTTCAACTGATAGATAACATTTCAACATATAAAGCGCAAAAGGGATTCCCACTCCAAGTTACATCTAGAGGGCTTGCCTCTCTTTCAAAGCAAATGTGCAGCTATTAATAAATGTGAATGCCACGCCTTGTTCATAGCACCGCTGTTGTTGTGATTAGATACGAAGCAATCCCACAACCGTCGATCACACAAAGGTTTGGGGATGCCAGAAATGATGCTGGAGTTGGCATCAACTATCCGGCCCTCCAAAGGCCAAACCCAAAGCTGACGCCAAATATCAGATTTGGACCAAATACCAAGGCCGAAGTTGGCCTTGAGCGCATCTCAAACTTATTCTTATCTGCAACGTTTGATTTTCTTACAAGAAGCAAGTATTTGTTTTATGAATGAACAGATATTTCTCTTAAAATCAACTAGTTCCCCATCCCTGAAAAAAAAAGTATGGGTAGGTAGCAATATTGGATTAGACCTCCCAATAGTTCCCAACCTTTTGAATAGTGGTTGTTGTTTGATTATTATGTGGTTGTGGATACAATCTTAGGGCTTGCAGTCTCCCCTGAGATCACCACCACTCAGAAGTTCCTCATGGGGGCAGCTCTCTGCCCATCACCACTGTCCCTCACCGCCCCCCTCCCCTGCGCAAAACTTCCTAGGACTTCTCTCACTGACATAGAGCCTAATCCTTAGGGCAACAGCATCTCCCAAAAGATGGCCCCACCCTACGTTTCCCAGGCCCCCCTTCCCTCGCAGACCATGCTCCCAGCACCCTGGACTCTGTTCCTCCTGCTGCCATCCCCTCAGTGCTGTCCCCGGTGAATTTGCACTTGTCCTTCAAGATCCCGGGTCAACATCACCCCGTCCATGAAGTCCTCTTCCTCCATGTTCCAGCAGAATCCGTCTGTCCTCGTGGCCAGCATGAACACAGTGCCCACCCCACTCATCTGCAGATTCCTGAAAACAGGGACCACATCATGGCCACCTTCAAGACCCAGCCTCCCGCACAGTTGTAGCAAATACGTCCTTCCAGCAAACAAGGATCTCAGCAAATGTGGAGAGAAAGAATAAATGAATGAGCAGAGATAATTAATCCCAAATCTTTGTGTGAATTTTACACCCACCCCTTCATATCAATATGAATGTTCCGAATAGGTTGCCAAAGCCAGAGGTGGAAATCACTGGGCCATTGGTTTTCTTTTTTTTTTTTTTAGGTATTACCTTTTTTTTTTTTTTTTAATTTTATTTATTTATTTAACAGAGAGAGACACAGCGAGAGAGGGAACACAAGCAGGGGGAGTGGGAGAGGGAGAAGCAGGCTTCCCGCTGAGCAGGGAGCCCGATGCGGGGCTCGATCCCAGGACCCCGGGATCATGACCTGAGCCGAAGGCAGACGCTTAACCATCTGAGCCACCCAGGCGCCCCTGGGCCATTGGTTTTCAAACCTTGTTCGCTGGAGACTGAGCGCTGCTGTGGGTGCCGGGAGAAGCAAAGTGCCCTCCTCACCCACTGTGCATAGAGCAGAACCTCTGGGCTCCTTACCTCCAGATTCCTGGTGACGGTGGTTGGCAAGGGGGGAAATGTACTGCTGCCAGAAAGAGGCTGAGAACCACTCTTTGGTGACCAGGCCTGATCTGAGAAGTTCACCTATAACGCAAGAATGTCATTGAAATAAGAGGTATTGGCTTGAGAGTGAAATTGGAGTTTCCTCTGAAACCAACTGTGTGTCCTTGGGCAACCTTCTGCCTCGGTCTCCCCACATATAAAGCAAGGCTACCAATGCCTGCCCGTGTGTGACTGTGAGTGGGGTAAGGGGGAAAAGACCAGGTGTTACAAATACAAAGCTTGTTTGGGGCCTGGGTGGCTCAGTCGGTTAAGCGTCTGTGACTTCGGCTCAGGTCATGATCTCGGGGTGGTGAGATCGAGCTCTGTGTCAGGGCTCTATGCTCAGCGGGGAGCCTGCTTCTCCCTCTGCCCCTCCCCCTGCTCATGCTCTCTCTCTCATATACATAAATAAAATCTTTTAAAAAAATATGAAGTTTGTAAAGGGCACTAACCTTAAGTTTACAGTGATGGGTTTAACTTCCGTATACCCTGGGTCATCTCTACTCAAACCAAGCCATAGAGCCATTCATTTCCAGCACCCGGCAGGGCTCCCTTGCATCCCTTCCCACTGTGTCTCCACCAACCCCCCAACCCCCAGCCAAAAGGAAGGACTATTCTGACTTCTTTCCCCACAGATCAGTTTTGCCTCTTTGTAAACCTCACATAAGTTGATCCTACGGCATGCATTCTTTAGAGGCTGTCTCCTTTAACTTAACACAGTATCTGGAGTTTAGCCCATGCACTTGTACGTTTCCTTTAGTTTCTTGAAACAGCCAAATAGAACATCAAAGAAGAAAAGAACTGGGAAAGCATAAAACACAAAAATAGGCAAGGCGTAGTATCAGTAGCTGAGTCTCAGGCCGTCTGTGACTGGAAGCTTCCCGAGAGTGAAAATGATGTCCTGTTCCTTTTTTAGTATTTCCAGCCCTCAAAATTAGGCCTGGCTCATAACTGGGGCCGGACACATTTTGCTTGACTTGAAAATTGTTATGACTTCGTCGACCATCTAGTCTTTTCGTGGCCGTGGTTTTTTTTACCCACAGCCCAGTTGCACCCCCAGCTCCCCAGCGCAGTCCCACCGCGCTGGACCCTGCCCTTTGTCTCTCCTCCCATGGGCTGTGTGAGGAAGGTGTCCCTGTTTTCGGCCCGGCTGCTTCGCTCTCCAGACACTGCCATGACTCACCCAGTGGAGAGAGGGAGCGAGGAGGGAGTGGGGGTAAGCAGCACAAGGTCCTAGACAGAGAAGTCTCTCCGGAGAGGCTCCCTGGCCAGGCCTGGGGAAAGAGCTGGAAGCTGCAAGCCCACATGCAGTGTTCAGGGGGGCCACGGTGCCCCCCTGGTCTCCCTCTGAGGCCCACGACCTTCCCCCCTCCGTGGGCTCCACGGCCAAGTTTAGAGCTCACCGCAGCTGCTGGGGCACACTGTCACTCCAGCTGTTACTGAGCAATGGATTCCTGTTGCCAAGATATGGATTTGGTTTTAATAACAGTTAGTGCAAACACTGTAAATTTACTGCTGCGAGAGAGAGTTTTTGAAAATGTCCACTCTGGCTATAATTTTTCAGCCGAGCCAGCTGTTTGTGCTCAGCTCATACCTGACATGGTGCTTTGAAATAGCAATCACTGTATTTATAAGAAGGCGAGGACTCATAAATATGTCACAAGTGGAATATACAACGCCATATTTCACCATTCTCTATTTTAAAATTGTGAGTTATGGCTGCAGAAATGCACACCCATTAAAGGTGATATGATGTATTTTCTGCCCTGTTCAGGAGTCCATCCATCATCGAGACAATAAAGAAAACCGCACTTACTTTTTTCCTGTCGTCTGTAATTTATGATCCCCAAAAAGCTGTAACCTTTTGGCAGGCTTTGCAGAAACCACTGCACTGTTAGCAACTAAATAACCTTTTATAAGGTTTTAAATGTGTTGCTACAGTCTCAATGCACTTGCTGTATTGATCCAGAAGATCTTGGGGAAAAAAAAAAGAAGGAAAGGTAGGGGAGGAATGGAAGATGATCTATAACAAGATCGATAACGGCATATAGATTGTTGAAAGATGCTTCTAATGATTTTTGCCAGCCATCATCCTTCAGCACGCCACGCCCTATCTCTTAGGCTTTAGTCTGGGCTGGAATTGATTGACCTTGCTTTCCTGCTGCCTCCTCCCTCCCTCCCTTCTGTTGAGCAGCCAGACAGGGAGAAACAGAATGTATTGGCCACCACAGGCTATTTGCAGGAAAGCTCTGAGGATCACAGAGCTGGAAGGGGCTGGCAAGACTACTTCAGTATCCAGATAAGGAAACTGAGGCCCAGGAAGTGTCTGTGACTTGCCCAAGGTCAAAAGGCAATTTAGGAGCAAGAGCTCAGACTCGGATTCCTGGTTTTCAGTATACCCTGTTCCCCAGTCAACCATTGGCCATCTCATGTTTGCCTCACAGAAAGAGGGCATGCACCGAGCAGGTGGATGCTTTTCTGATGAGTTTGGCAGTCCCAATAAATCTGCCTTACAGTGAGGCGTAGTGGGAAGATGACAAGCTCGGGAATCAGATAAAACCAGGCTGAATCTAGATTCCCCACCCCTCCCACTCCTGTGGGCAGTAACTAACCTGTCTGGATCTCTGCTACTCCACTTGTAAGATGCCAATCACAGTCTACCTTGTAAAGTGGTGGAGAAGATTAGATGTGGTGTCGGGGTGACATTGAGCTCAAAGCAATTGGCTGCCATTCTGCCCCATCACTAGCGTTTTCTGGATTCTTTTTCCTTCCCCTTTGCTCCCCCCTTATCCTCCAGGACAGTAGCAACGGAAACTTCCAGGCAAGAGCCAGCTATGGAGGAAAGTGGACCAATCTTTCCAACCAAAAAATCTTTGGTTTGGAGGCATTTCCTTGCTTATCACAGATGAAGGCAGCTAAGGTGAAAACGATTTTTTCCCTCTCTCTATGCATAAGCTGAGCCAAGCCCTGGGAAGTATGGAGACCAGGTCTAGGCAATTCCCTTTGGAGGAGCCCTCAGGAGGCCATGGGTAATTGAGCTTTTAACACTATATTCTTGGTAGGGAAAATTTGCAGGTAAAAAAAAAAAACCATTCTTGTGAAGCAACCAGACTATGGGGCAATGCATATATCTCCTCCAGACAGCCCTGCGTTCTTGAATTCAGTGCTCCTAGCCCTGGGGACATGCTGCTTTGGAGCAGGAGTTGACAAGTTATGACCTGCAGGATAAATCTGGCCACAGCCTGTGTTTGTAAATAAAGTTTCATTGGCATGTAGCCACGCCCATTCGATTATATATTGTCAAAGGCTGCTTTCAGCTACACCTGCCCAGGTGAGTCTTTCCGGCAGAGACCGAGAGGCACGCCAAGCCTAACATCATTACTAACTAGCCCTTTCTGAAAAAAAGTTACAAACCCCTTATCTAGAGTCCACCCAACAAGGCTGTGTGCCAGAGGGGGCTTCCCAGTAGAAGGCAATCAATAATTATGATCTGTATGGCAACTTATAGTTTACAAAATCTTTCACAAACATGATCTTGGGTAAATCACCCAACAATCCTGTGAGATGGAGATTCTGATGATTTTCCTAATGGTACAGAGGAGCATCCTGAGACTCAGAGAAGCAAAATAATTTGCCCAGTTCATACAAACTGCCAGAAGCAGAGCTGGGAACTGAGCCCAGGCTGGATGGACCTAAGAGGCCAAGCTTCTCCACCATCCCACCCTGAAATGGGAAACCCGTGCCCCTCCCGTGCAGCCCCCCCTCCCCCAAGTGCTACAGTTCACCAGCCAGTCAGTCACCTGGGAAGGTCACTCAGCCCCTCTGGACCTCCTCTTTCTCATATCCAGAATAAGGAATCACTAAAATACTCATTTGGAAAGATGCTAAGGGACTTTCCAATAACACAGGCACTTTGTGAAACATTTCCTAGGGCAAAAACACTATTTCCTTCACCCAATCTAACTCCTGTTCCACCCACAGACAAACCATAGGAGAAGATAGTGAGGCAGGTCTGAGGTGGGAAGGAGGGGGGAGAAGGAGCCCACTATACAGACCAGCCTTCCTAAAGCCTGCTGAGTGCCCCTGGATCCCACGCGCCACATCAGGGGCAGTAACTGCAGGCCCAGAGAGGCTGCCGAGCACATGCAAGACTCTTCCCTGGCTCCTGACCATTTGGCCTCCAGAGAAAGAGCAGTGTGCAAGGCCCCCAAAGCCCCGGCTGCCTAGTGCGGGAGTGTGGGGGTGTGGGGTTGGGGGGGCAGGTGTTGCCCCTCACACCTGGTGGGAGTGTGGGTCAAGAGCAGGATAACAGAGCTAAGAGCAGTCACCCCTCTGCCACAGGTCCCGCCGTCTGTGTCAAAGTCTCTCTCGCTCTCTTCCTGCGCTCTCCCAGAGCACCCCCCAAATCATTATTAACATTATAAATAAAAACGAAAGGCAAGTTATTAAATGTAAAATATGCAGAGTTCCTCCCAGAACTCGCCAGGCAGTTCATAAACGTGACGGCTTAATTTTGCTGCTGATCCAGGCATCTGATGAAACATCTCCAGCTCCTGGGCTAATTGAAGCTGTTAACGAAGTAGAGGAGAGAGAAGACTGTGGGCGGCTTCTGTCCTGCCTGCCGGGCATCAGAAGGGCGGCCTTGGGCCCAGATGGAGCCCGCAGTCTCCAGCATGTCGCTTCGGCTACCCACACCAGGGGCCTAGGAACTCCCAAAAAGGGAGCCCCTTCGCTGCATTGACACCTCCACTCCTCAGCTGAGCCCTCAGAACGTCCACCTGGAGCCCGCTTGAAGAACCAAGAGGAGTTCCTCCTTCTTACCTGGAGAAAAGTATTTTCAAATAAGATCTAGATAAGGTTGATTTTTAGTACAACCCAGTGATTCTGGCCCTAGGATCCTTGTCCTCAAAACCCAGGCTGAGTGGAAATGACCCAAACCTCCATCAACAGATAAATGGTGAATAAATTGTGGCATCTCCATACAATCCATACAATGGAATATTATTCTGGCATAACAAGGAATAAAGTACTGACACATTACCACAACATGGCTAATCCTTTGAAATCCTTGTGCTAAATGAAAGAAGCCAGACACAAAGTCACATATTGTGTGATTCCATGTATAAGAAATATCCAGAATAGGTACATCCCTAGAGACAGAAAGGAGATTAGTGGTGCCAGGGGCTGGTGAAGGGGAGAACAGAGAGCGACTGTTTAGGGCAGGTTTTATATCCATGAAATTGGCTCCTCTTCATGGGTTTCAGATTTTTCAATCCAGAAACCCATTCGACACCTAGCTCCATGATCCTGGCTCCCTGTATGGAAAGGGGTGACCAGTAGTCCTCCAGCTTCTACCTCTTCAACCTATCCAAGCATAAAAAACAACAGCCAGCCTTTTGTCCCACGTGGGGCAGGAGCAAGGGAGCCTACGGGAAAGAGAGCTCAGTATAGCAGAGAGAACTAAGCGTCTCAAGTCAAAAGAACTTCACTGCAGTCCTGGTTCTACCATGGTCGAGCTGTAAGATCTTGAACAAGTCCCTCAGATTCTCTGATCGTCAGCTTCCTCCTCTAGAAAACAGGGCTGTGACGGCCTTGCCTTCTTCACGGATTTGTTGAGATACTTTGTATTATTATCGGTAACTCTTTAAAACCCAGTGCACTGGGACACCTAGGTGGGACAATCGATTAAGCAGCCGACTCTTGGTTTCGACTCGGGTCATGATCTCAGGGTTGTGAGATGGAGCCCCGTGTTGGGCTTGCACTCAGCACAGCGTCTGCTTCAGATTCTCTCTCCCTCTCTCTCTGCCCCTCTCACTTGTACTTTCTCTCTCTCTCTCAAACAAATAAAATTTTTGTTTAAAAGCCCAGTGTACCTTCAAATAAGTATATATTAAACAACTACCAAACTGCTAGCAGTTGGGCCAAGTAAGGGGAAGCCAGTTGGGTGAGGACTAGATGGGGTAGAGAACAGGGGTAAGAAGTACTGCCCTCCATATAGGAACGCAAAACCAACACAAATGACACCATTGGAAAGCAAAGAACAGTGATATACAGTCAGTGGGGGTGCATTCCTGAAGGAAACATTGAGAGCCCAGAGTCCTGGGTTCTAGGCATGCTCTGTTCCCACCCCTATGGGCTACTTGAGAACCACTTCAATATGTTGGTTTTAGTTTCCTCTTTTCTCAGATGAGAGAGTCAGTCCTCAAAGATTTAGCTTTCAAGTACTGATACTAAGCAAAATTAAAAGACAAAAGACAAACAGGAAATACATTTTTAATACCTATGTCAGAAGACAGATGTGCTTAATATGTAAAGGGACTTTATAAAATCAATAGGAAAAAGATGAATACCCCAAAAGGAAAAAAGCAAGTAAATAACACACGACTTTGTACAAAGATTTTCCTGCTAATTATAATAAAGAGAAATTGAAAACAGTCTACAGCCAAAGCAATAAGAATAGTTTTCATTTTAATCAGGCACAGTCATATTGCATAGTTACTGATAATCATATTTTTCATAATATTTCATGAAAAAGTGTTCATAATAAAAGAAAAAAGAATGAAACTTTCAGGATGCCAGTTTTATGTTTTGTCTTTCCAAAAAAAAAAAAAAAAGACAGTTACAGAGAGATGATAAAGAGTCTGGAAGAACATACACCAAAAGGTTAACAGTAGTTATCTCTGAGTGTAGGTTAATAATTTTATTTCTCCTTTATACCTTTATGTTTTTCTGAATTTCTATAATGAGCACATTATTTTCTAATTTAGAAAAAATACGCTTAATCTATGGTGCAACAGAATAGCAAATTCAGGGTTTTACATTCAGCTCCATTAAAATTTTATTCTAGCACCAAAGTGATAAAACCTTCACTAAAATAAATTTTCAAAGGTTATTAAAAACGGCCTTTATTATTCTGCTACTGTTCCTCTGTAACAGCATCTATCTCACTTAACCGCTGATTAACCTGCCTCTATTCTCAGCTATTCATAAAATTTCTTGAGGACAGAAATCTAGTCAAATTTATTCATAGCACCAAATACTATATTAGGTGCTCAATAAATGTTTGTTGAATAAATGATAAGAATGCTGAGATCATTGGTCTGGAAGAAATCAGGCAAGAGGCAATAGAAAGTGAGGTGGGCCATGGGGTGCCTGGGTGGCTCAGTCGGTTAAGCATCTGACTCTTGGTTTCAGCTCAGGTCAGGATCTCAGGATGGTGAGATCAAGCCCCATACCAGCCTCCATGCTCAGCAAGAAGTCTGCTTGAGATTCTCTCTCCCTCTTCCCCTCCCCACAACTCACGCTCTCTCTTTTTCTCTAAAATAAATAAATGAATCTTTTTTTTTAAAGATTTTTTTTACTTATTTGACAGAGAGAGACACAGTGAGAGTGGGAATACAAGCAGGGGGAGTGGGAAAGGGAGAAGCAGGCTTCCTGCCCAGCAGGGAGCCTGATGTGGGGCTCGATCCCAGGACCCTGGGACCATGACCCGAGCCGAAGGCAGACGCTTAACGACTGAGCCACCCAGGCGCCCCTAAATGAATCTTTTTAAAAAAAAAAGGTGAGGTGGGCCTTGAAGAATGGAAGCAGCAGAATATTTATAAATTCATCCATCTATTCGGTGAGCCCGGTGGGCCCTAAGCACTGTGCTGGATCCTGAGGCTGCTGAGTTAAATAGGACCCAGAGCCTCACAGGGAGGAACTCACAGCTCAGGGATAGAGGCAGCTGCATGAAAAAATGATGGGAATAAAAATAATAAAGTTAGACCATGATGCACAAAGGAAGAAGCTGTCCGTGCTGTTGGTGCTCAAGAGCAGGAAGAGAAGCAGGCGAGAAGAGACAAGGCCATGAGGACAGTGTTCAAGGGACAGGGAGAGGGAGGGCAGCAATCAAAACCAAAGCTGGGACAGGGAGAGAGGGGCAGGCGTGGGCGACAGTGCACCTCTTAACTCCACATCCTTCCCTGTCACCCATGCCCACACAAAGTTCACGGGTGGGGAGCCAAGGACCAGAAGTGTGCACACCTTCACTTCTGCATGGAAGGCAAACCTGGGTTGGTGTCCCAGCGACTGAGCCCAGCGAGCTCTCCCTGTGACCAGCTTGGCAGGAATCCTTTTCCCCCACATGCTGGTCTGGGCGTACGTGGAAAATGATTTTAACTTTGAGAAAGGGTGGTCCTTAAACTGGGGAGCCCATAACCATGCTGTCCGCATCACCACGCCATCACCTCATGGTGAGAGAAAGACAGAAGGAGGATCTTCCTTTCGTGGTTGGCTCTCTGATTCTAAATGGGTTTACTCTACAAGCTGAGCTGGAGGAACTTCTCCCAGACAGCCCTGAGAGCACACCCAGTCTCCTGCACACCAGGAAGGGGGTTTCCGCCATCCAGGAAATGCCTACCTCAGGGTCTGCTCCCAGGCTGTGAGCTGGAATGCATGGTTGGAACACGGCAAATGTAAATTAATGTAGTCTTCAAGCTGGGCTTCTCAGCAAGGTAACAAAATGTTGACATCAGCCTGAAAGTCAAATTAGGCTTTGCATTATGTGGTGTGACCTGAGGTGTTGACACCCTGGCCATCTGCCTTCCGTGCTTCAGGAAAACATGTGATTGGGAACAGAGCTCATGACTTCAGCTGCTTCCCAGAACACCCCTAAACAGCGAAGAATCCTCGGTGAGCAAATCTGTGATGTTGCTTCAGCCTCTTCCAGGAAATGTGCATGATGATGCATTTAGTCATTCTTCCCACCATCACTGAATATCTACTATGTGTCTGATACTGTGATAGGTAATGGGGGGCAGCAGGTGACCTCCAGAGGTGGAGCAGATAGAGACCCAGCCTATGAAACCTTCCCAGGACCATGGTGGTCTCTAGCTACCATCCCAGAGCTCTCCTCCCTTTCCTGGTCAAGTTGGTTTTACCAGGTGTCCTCCCTGCTCTGCCTCCCAATCACCCCTCAGCCCACCACCAGCTGCCTCTACCCACACCTGTCCATGGAAACTTCTCCCCTAGAGGACACCAGAATCTCCTCACTGTCACACCCACGGATGGGACTCATTCCTCAGGTTACCTGACCTTCTCTGAATGTTTGAGGTTTCATTTTTGAAATTCTTCCCTTTCTTGTCCCTACTCCCTTATGGTTTTCCTACAACCTTCCTGACGTAATTCTCCTTAAGCCCCCAAAGGCCTCCCCATGTCCTACAACTGTAGAACCCACGCTCGCTGGTAGGAAAACCTCTTGTGATCCAGCTGCTGCCAGCTTCATCAGACTCCTCTCCACCTCACTCGCCCCTTCTCCCCATACCTGATGTTACAGCAGCCCCAAACCACGCAGGATACCCCTCCCAATGCCATGCTCCCTCCTCCGCCCCTGGAATACCTTTTTCTTCCCCACCTGGCGATCTACCTGGTGAACCTGGGCCGTTACTCAAAACCTAACCATCTGCCACTTCCTTGGTGAGGTCTTCCCTGACCAGCCCCCGCCCCCATGGGTTCCAGAAAGAGTCCACTACCCTTCCTCTGGACCACCTCTGCCCCCTGCACTCATTTCCACTGTCATGCTTATCCCATTGTATTGTCACTGTTTCTGTGTCTGTCTCACCCACCAGGTTCCAAACCTCCTCAGGGTAGAGATGATAACCCACTCCTCTCTGTGTCTCCAGCTCCTGGCACACTGTCTAGTCCTCAATTGAATTTTGAAAAATACTTATGGAGCAACTTTATGGAGCTTTTTGCATAGGGAAAAGATGCCATTAGCACTGATTTCTGAAGAATTTAGATTTTAGACACAAAAGACATGGGGGATCCAAGGGCTGTAGCAGGAGGAAGAAGCCAGGAGAAAAGCCCAGAGGCCAGAGGTCCTGCGAAGAGATGGAGGTGTGGGCCGGTCAGTGTCTCCCCAGGGTGGAGGGCACAAAGGTGTACATGGGGAACCAGAGGAGAGCCCTTGTTTCCGGGCTCCTCAGCCCCTACCCAGCTGAGGGGGCACCCCATTCCTCAGGAAGGTCGGCACTTCCCCAACAACTTCCCTCTCATCCCACAACCAGACTCTGATCTTCTCCCATGAATTCACTCCCTCCCCTGCACTGCAAGCCCCTGCATGGGGCTTGGCATTTGGTGCCTGGCTGGTTAGACAAGACTTACCCACAGGAAATAATGAGAGAACAAACCAAGACAACACACAGGATAAGATCTAACTGGAATATCACTGAGTGCCAAATGCATCCGTTAAGCGATAAGGGCAATGGGAGACTGATGAAAGGCGTTCTTGCTGGCTGCACTTTCAGGGAACGTTTATGGAGTTGCTGGGACACCAGCTGTTCTCTGAAGGAGGATGCTTCAGAAATAGATGGAAAGCGTCCAAGCAGGGGGTTCACCTGGACCAAGGCGCAGAGGAGGAGGTGGCTCAGCACCATGGGCCCTTCAGGTGCATAGGTAGTGGAGTGTGGTTTCCCCAGCCAGGAAAGTCTGTTCAAAGGCTTCCCCTTGTTGAAGGGGGGCTACTGGAGCTCTCCCAGCTTCTCCCTGGAAGAAATGGTGTGAGGTCTCTTGCTAAACCTACTTAGAACTCTTGCTGTTGGCAATTTCTCGAGGTGATGAGGAAAACCTGAAATAAGAACATTTACCTTCCATGGAGCCTCTTGGGCAAAATTTGGACTGTGGGACAGCATCTCTTTTGAGCTGCGGGCAGCCACCTCTGAGAGGCTAATCCACTTGGAGCACGTTGCTCTGTTTTAGAGCTGAAAGCACCGCAGTCAGAAAGAGGCCTGATCACTAGGCACTCAGGTGGCCCTTCCAGTCACTGTTTGGATGCCAAAATAGGAAACAAATGAGAAGACTCACCAGGGCATGTCTAAGGACAACTCAGGGTACTTTTGGTCCTGTGTCTCAACCTATTTGGACAGGACAAAGGGGGACCCTAAGGTCCCAGAAAAAAAGTAGGATCACCCAGGAAGTGAGTTAGTTGGTGAGCAAGGAGTCCATCCCAAGCCCTAAAATATTTGAGCAGAAGTGGCGAAGGTGGGTTACAGATTTCTTTGGCGTGGCGGTCACAGTTCCGTGCACAAGATGGAAGGCCGAATTTTGGTCGAGTTACACCAAAGAGCTCATATTTTGTCTTCATTTCTATTTTCTATCTTGACGAAAATTGTGTTTGTTCATTTGGTTTTTTACCCTGCCACAAGATAAATAGAACCATGACTTACGTGTCACAACTTGCAATGATTTTATGTGCATTTGAGAGTTGGGGCATGTGTCCTGCTGCTGTGATTTTTTTCCCATCTGGAAAGATGGAGGGGGGTTGTGTTCATGTTCCCCGCCACTGTGGCACTCCAATGTCATGTCTATGCCATGCTCATTCTCCCACCTACCCCCCAGCCCACTAAAGGGCGTAAATCATAGAGGCTAAGCACCATTTTCACATCAGTCCCTGTCTACCCCCTTGGGGCAGGAACTATTAAGAAATAAAACCAGCTGTGCTCAAGAGCCCCAATGTATGGAGGAATGGACCCTCTTGCCTTAGCCACACTAACACGTCCTTTTTCAAACCTCCTTGAAAAGGTAAAACCCTGAGCTGTGACAAGAGGCCAGATGACCGGAGACTTGAAGAAGGGCTTTTCAAAAGTGACATGGGAAGTGGGGCGGGGGGGCGGGGGAAGTGGAAGAGAAATGTAAGAGCCCAGTGCATAATGTTATGTTTTAAACCACATGCCTTTTTCCAGACTGGGTTATTAAATTAATTCAGAACTTATGCTCACACTTAAAAGATTTCTGTCATATTTTATGAACACGATGATCTCAGAGTAATTTGCACTGGAAATGTGTCATATTAAATCAGGGGCACTAATAAACTTTATTACTGAAACTCCACATGGATCAGACGTGGCAGATAAACCATCCTACTTTTGCACTCATATTCATGTCATTGAAATATGGATCTTCCTATGGGAAAACATAAATAAACTTGCTAATATTCCCTCTGCCCCACCATAAATGTATCCGTCCAACCCAGAGGTGTCACTTGCCCGTCCTGCCCTCCACACAGGAGCTTGTTCTAAGAGTGGGACAGATTGACCCAGGCAGAGATATTTCTTTGGGATTTTAAAACACTTTGACTTCCGTGACTTTATCACCTTCCATTCACACTGGCATGGCCCTTATGCTGGACTGTGTATAACTGCTAAGAATTGTTTTACAGGTACAAGTATGGCATAAAAAGTACCGAGTGGTGAGTTACAACACCTGAGTTCTTCTGGTTCTGCTACCAGCCAGCTCTGTGATCTGAGCACAAGTCAGACAGGGTGGTATAACAAGGAGCCCATAGGCACTGGGATCAGAGGTTTATTTCCATTTAACAGAGGTTTTTTGAAAGCCTAACATGGTCCAGGCCAAGTACAAGGCACTAGAGATGCAAGAATGAATAGGAATTCAGTTAGAATCCCAACAGGATTACTTGAGAAACTAAATTAAATTATCATAAAGTATGTACAGATTTGTACAATTCCATAGAAATACTTGGTGCCTTTTTTTAAAAAATTTATATAAAAAAATTAATGTCTGAGAATAGCCAAGTAAATTCAGAAGGGTGGGAGAAACCTTGCCTCACCAGATATTAAATACAAATCCAAAATGTTCCAAATGATGTGATGTATGCAAACTTTCAACCAACAAACCCATGGCTATGAGAACCAAGGTGGAAAAAGAGAAGAATTGGAAGTCTGTATAAGGAGTACATGGACTTCCCAGCAGTCCTCACCAGCACAAGCAGTCAAGCGTCTAGTTTCCTGACTATGCAAGGAAACTGGGAGTCTTTTCTCTGAAAAAAAAAAAAAATTTAACCAAAGAGGTCTGATGAACCCAAAGGACAGGAGCTAGGGACAGAGTAAAATAGGGAAATTCAGTGAAGGTCTACTCTTTACCTGGTGAGGCGTAAGACCTTCTACCCTTTCCTGCTGTGTTTCTAGAAGGTAAACAGCCAAGTACACCCTGATACACACCAACAGAACTCTGAAGCAGGAGACTGGATGACACTTCTCTAGTAGGGAAAAAAAGACCCCCCACATGCTGACACCGGAGGGATATAGTGCAAAGGGTCACTGCAACCTGATCTGCACCCTCCCCAGGGAAGCCCCTCCCCCTCTCCACAAACAGCATCCACTTAAGTGTGAACAGAGAGCCAAGGATCATCAGACCCTTAAGGAAATCCTTCTCATAGAAGATACAATCAAACACAAACATGAGAAAAAGAATTTCGAAGAAAAGTAGACCAAACAATAATATCCTCAAGAGAGAAGATGATTTTTCAACCATAAAGCAAAAGTAAAATGCTATTCAAAAGGCCCAACTTGAAAATAAGAAAGAACTCTCAGAAATTAAAATTGAGAACCAAAATAACACTATTCAAAAGGTCTAAAATTAAAAGTTAAGGAAATCTCCTATAAATTAAAACTAAATGACAAAAGAGTAGAAAATAGAGATAGAAAACATATGAAAATCTGGTGTAAACCCAAAGAATGAAAAACCAAATAATAAGAATCTTTAATAAAGATAGAAGAGAAACATTTATAGCAAGAAAAATACTCATGGAAAAAATAAATAAAATTTCCCAGAACCAAAGGATGGATACTCTGAGTGATTAGCATAGTGAATGGGGGGTAAAAAAAGATCCACATCAAGGAACATCATTGTGAAATTTCAGAACTTTCAAGATAAAGAGATAATCCATAAAAATCCCATGGATCAAGGTGGGAAATGAAGGGAGCAAGTGCATATAAAGAAATGGGAATCAGAATGGGTCAGACTTCTCAAAAGAAATTTTAGATGTCAAACAATAGTGGATCAAGGCCTTAAAAGTTACAAGGGCAACAAAAATATCAGTTGTACCTCCATACACTAACAATGAACAATCCAAATAAGAAACTAAGAAAACAATTTTATTTACAATAACATTAAAAAGAGTAAAATACTCAGGAATAAATTTAACCAAGGAGGCAAAGGACTTGTATACTGAAAGATACAAAACATGCCTAAAAGAAATTAAAGAAGATACAGGGGCTCCTGGCTGGCTCAGTCAGTAGAGCATGCAACCCTTTATCTCAGGGTTGTGAGTTCAAGCCCCATGTTGAGTGTAGAAATTACTTTAAAAAAAATAAATAAAATAAAAATATTTTTTAATTGAAAAAAAGAAGACACAAAAATGGAAAGACATCCCTATTCATGGACTAAAAGACATAATAATGGTAAGATGACAATACTGCTCAAAGTGTTCTACAAATTCAGCACAATCTCTATCAAAATCCTAACAATGTTTTTGCAGAAATAGAAAAATCTATCCTAAAATTCATATGGCATCTTAGGGCACCCCAAATAACCAAAACAATTTTGAAAAAGAACAGTGTTAGAGGAGGTCTCACACATTCTGATTTCAGCACATACTACAAATCTATGGTAATCAAAACAGTGTGGCACCAACATAAAGATAGACATATAGACCAACAGAACAGAATGCAGAGCTCAGAAACAAACCCTAACATATTGGTCAGTGATCTTTGACAAAGATGCCAAAACTGTTCAACAGTCCAACAAATGTTGTTGGGAAAACTGGATATCCACATGCAAATTAATGAAGTTAGACACTTACCTTATGCCATATACAAAAATTAACTCAGAACAGATCAACAACATAAACAAAAGAGGTAAATCTATAAAACTCTTAGGAGAAAACATAGAGGGAAATCTTCATGACATTGGATTTGGCAATGTTTCCTTGGCTATGGTACCAAAAACATAGGCAACAAAAGAAAAAATAGGTAAGTTTAATTCATCAGAATTAACTTTTGTGCATCAATAGACACTAACAACAGAGTGAAAAGAGAATCTACAGAATGGGAGGGGCGCCTGGGTGGCTCAGACGGTTAAGCGCCTGCCTTCAGCTCAGGTCGTGATCCCAGGGTCCTGGGATCAAGCCCCACATGGGGTTCTCTACTGAGCAGGGAGCCTGCTTCTCCCTCTCCCTCTGCCTGCTGCTTCCCCTGCTTGTACACTCTCTCTCTCTGTCAAAAATAAATAAAATCTTTAAAAAAAGAGAGAGAGAGAGAGAACCTACAGAATGGGAGAAAATATTAGCAAATCATATATTTGATAAGAGATTGATATTCAGAATATATATAAAGAGCTCCTACAACTCAACAACAAACCCAATTCAAAACTAGGCAAAGGACTTGAATAGACATTTCTCCAAAGCAGATCTACAAATGGTCAATAAGCACATGAAACATCACCAATCAGTAAATCAAACACAATGAGATACCACTCTAAACCCATTTGATGGCTATTATAAAATAGAAGTTTTTTTAAAAAACAGAAAATAGCAAGTGTTGGCACGGACAGAGGGAAATTGGAACCTCTGTGCCTTGCTGGTGGGAATGTAAAATGGTACACTTTTTCCTCAAAAAAATTAAACACATGATTACAATGTGATCCAGCAATTCCACTTCTAGGTATATGCCCAAAACAAGTGAAAGCAGGGACTCGAACAGACATTTGTACACTCATGTTCATAGCAGCATTATTTGCTATCGCCATTAACGCTATAGCCAGCATTATTTGCTGAAAGCAGAAGAAAGCCAACCATCCATCAACAAATGAATGGATAAACAAAGTGTAGTAAAGCCACACAATGGAATAGTTTTATTCAGCAATAAAAAAGAACAAACTACTGGGTATTTACCCCAAAGATACAAATGTAGTGATCCGAAAGGCACATGCACCCCAATGTTTGTAGCAGCAATGTCTACAATAGCCAAACTATGGAAAGAGCCTAGATGCCCATCAACAGATGAATGAATAAAGAAGATGTGGTATATATATACAGTGGAATATTATGCAGCCATCAAAAAATGAAATCTTGCCCTTTGCAACGACGTGGGTGGAACTAGAGGGTATTATGCTAAGCGAAATAAGTCATTCAGAGAAAGACAAGCATCATATGACCTCACTGATATGAGGAATTTGAGAAACAAGACAGAGGATCATAGGGGAAGGGAGGGAAAAATGAAACAAGATGAAACCAGAGGGGGAGACAAACCGTAAGAGACTCAATCTCAGGAAACAAATTGAGGGTTGCTGGAGTGGTGGGGGGTGGGAGGGATGGGGTGGCTGTGTGATGGACATTGGGGAGGGTATGTATTATGATGGGCGCTGTGAATTGTGTAAGACTGATGAATCACAGACCTGTACCCCTGAAACAAATAATACATTATATGTTAATTAAAAAATTTTTTAAAAAATAAGACAATATGGGTGAATCTCAAAAACATTATGGAACAATATGGATGATTCTCAAAAACATTAGGCTAAATTAAAGAAGCCAGGCATAAAAGAGTAAATGTTATATGATCTCATTTACATGAGATCTTTATTTCTAAAGAGGGAACATCTGTAGAAACAAAGTAGATCAGTGGTTGACTGGGGCTACAGGCGGCTGTGGAGGCTGACTTTAAATGGGCACTCATTCATTACTCATTACTGAACTCATTCAACTGTACATTTAAAATGGATGAATTTTATAGTATGTAAATTGTGCCTCAATAAATCTGTTTTTTTTTAAGTGTTATTCTTCCCAACACCTACTGTACTTCCCAAAAAGCTTTGTTCACTTTGTTCTGAAATTCTGAAAGTGAGCAGGGAGGGGTTGCAAGGGTGAGGGAGGCAAAATGAAAAAGATTATATCATCCCCTCTAGTACCTAATGATACCCAGAAGGAAAAACTGCAGGCTTTGGGGGCTGCCATGTCATGAGGCGTCAAGAAGACATATGGTGCAGCCAGAGCTCCTCGTCGTACAATGGGAACATGAAAGGCAACAGTGCCTTGCGAAACTCAGGTGCTATTTCTCAAGCTCCCCTTGCGGCATCAGAATACTGGCGCAAAGTGAAGTGTGTCTGTTTGGGTTTCTTAAAAATGGTCCTTTCTTTTTCTGCAGGAAGAGGGATAGGTCTTCTCCTCACTCTCCCATTGCCAACTTGCAACTTGAAGAAAGAAGAGAGGAGTCTCTGTCATAAAGTAATAAGAGTGAAAGAGGGGAGCCAAATGTGTATGTGTGTAAATGTGTGTGTGTGTGCCTGAGCATACAGCTAAACCCATCTACACAGACTCGTGTGTGTATGTGACATAAAATACAAAGCTGCATCACAATTACATTACATATTTTTAATTATAGGGGAATGCAAAGATGGCAATGCACTCAAATGCTATTCTAAGTTGTTAATTTTTAACTAGGAAGTTAGTGTTACTAAAAAAAAAAACTACCCTTTTTACTTGGTCCACATGCAAATTCACGGTTTTATGTAATGAAATTAATGCTAATACAAATAAGATTTTTACAGAGCCTAAAATGTTAGTTTCAAAATTATCACTGTTAATGAAAGAACGGACATACTGGAAAACAAGGAAACAAATGATAAACACAGTCAGTGGGTTAAAACAAAAACTTTCACCAGCTTCATGAGTCTGGAAATCCACGTTCTCGAACACAACCAGAGGCTGTGGTTGCTATTGTCGCTGTTGGGTGTGCAAGATGGGGAAGACCAAAGAGGCAGAAGTAAACTCTGTGCGGAGGAAAAACCTAAGTAACACAGGTCCCCAGAGATAATTCTTCTGCTTGTATTTCCAGAGTGGCCAGTTCCATAATCGGATTAGGCAAACATTCATAGAATTTCTACTTTCCCATGCTTTACAGTCATAACAAACGGTGTGATTCGTTTGTATGGAAAAGTTCACCGAAAGCGAATGTAGAACTAGGTTTGATTCTGCTGCTCACGGGTGGTCAAGCTAGGCGTGGACCGGCTTATGCATGTGTGAGATATGAAGAATAACTCTTACCTCTCAGGATTGTCTTGAGAATAAAATGGTGCCATTGCCATTAAGAAGCCACCCAGGAAAGGGTGAATCTTCCTCCAGTCCATTCCACATTGCACCCGCAGCTCACCATCCTGCGTGACCGCGCACGCACATACCGCACAGGTCTTACCCTGAGAAGCTTTGCGAACATTTCCCATGCAGAAAAAGAAAGGGACCATTTTTAAGAAACCCAAACAGACACACACAAGATTAGCACGGTAAAGGGCATTTCTGCCCAGGAAAGAAGAGCTGGTTACTGGAAGCAGCAAAGGACACTTTATTCCCCTGCCCTGCAGGGTTCTGAACAGGATTAGGGGGCGCCAGAGAACCCAAATCTGGCTAGGAATCTGCTGAGTGAAGGGCAGTGCCTGGTGAAGGCGGCTGATGATGAGGTCAAGGCTACATATTCAAGCCCCATAAGGAGATTTATCCTGGCAAAATCTTCCTCCTGGCCCGACCAGCGCATACATGTGTCCCATTGGATGGAGAAGTTATGTCTGGGGGTTGGGAGGAGAAGCAGCTAAATGCAATCTGTTCCCATCATCAGGAAGGGAAAAAAAAAAAAAAAAAAAACCTCAAACCGTTGGCCCTACTGACAGCAAGGCCAGATGTCCTTTTCAAATATCGGTATCTGACAGGGGCTGCAACTGTATTCCTTAGAGAAAACATTCAGCTGCTATAGTAAAAGTCCCAAAATAATGGTGGCTTCCTTGTGATAGTTCACTTCCTCCACACCTAAGGATCGAAGTGTAAATAATCCGGGACGGTAAGGCAGAGCCACAATATACGGACTCCAGGTTGCTTCAAGCATACGGCCCTCACAGACGCAACATGTGGTTTCCATTTTGTAATTTAAGCTGGCTACTGTGGCTCCTCCATTCTATGTACATTCCAGCCAGAAGAAAGGGGAAAGAGCAAGGCAAGGAACCATTTTTCCCCTGTGTGTAAAGGTACAACTAGAAAGTTGTGCACATCACTGGAGTTCACATGATAGAACCAAGTAGTAAGGAATGTCAGTACCTAGCTGCAAGGGAGGCTGGGAGATGTAGTCTTACATTGAGTGGCCACGTGTGTAGCACAATTTGGGGGTATATTGGTTTCCTAGGGTTGCCATCACACAGTACCACAAACTGAGTGATTTAAACAAGAGATTTATTGTCTCAAGGTTCAAGAAGCCAGAAGTGCAAAATCCAGGTTTTAGCAGAACTGGTTCTGGAAGCTCTGAGGGAGAAACCCCCTCATCCCTCTCCCTAGCTTCCAGTAGCTGCTGACAGTCCTTAGTGTTCTTGCCTTGTGACTGCATCACTCCAATTTCTGACACCACGGTCACATGGCCTCTGTGTTTCAGGATCCAAACCTTCCTTTCCTTTCTCATATAAAGACACCGGCCACCTTAATGTGAGATCATACTGCTAAGATGCTATTTCCAAATAGGGGTGCATTCACAGGTACCAGGAGTTAGGACTTGGACATATCTTTCTGGAGGCTACAATCCAATGCACTACAGGGGCTTACTGCTGAAGGAAGAGGAGAATGGGGGATATTGGTGAACACCTGCCACAGTACACCGGAAAACTGCATCGGGGGGCATCCACTGGGACGCCAGAACTCACTTTCCTGGTCTAGTCTGTCTAGAAGTGAACCCAGCCAGCATTCCTCCTCTGCAGACCCTTCATCTTCTAGACAGTTCGCATGTCTTATGTCCCCCAGACTCATCTGTTCTTCTCCCACAGATCCACCTCTGGGAATGCCCTCCATGCTTCTCCCCCCAGCCCAGCTCCATCCCAAGGCTTTCTCCTCTGCCCAGGGGACAGTAGCAAACAGCTGCCACTCTGAGGAGGAGGGCCACATATGACTTTTGAGGAACCTAGATGCTTTGCATTCATTTCCTCTATTAAAAAAGAAAAGCTAACTATTAAAATGTGCATTTAAATGTTTATATTTTAAATTTTTATTTTATGAATTTTATATATTTTTATAATTATATATGAATATATAATAATATATAAATTATTTTATATAATTTAAAAATTATATTTTTACTATATTGCTATAAAATTAATGTATTGGTTATTATATATTAATGTTTTATATTCTGAATTACATATTAATATATTAATTTTATATTATATATTAATATATTAACATGCATATTTAAATGTTTATATTAAAATTCTATTTTATGACTACATTGCTATAAAAATTAATGCATTAATATTATATATAAAAACATTTCGGGGCACCTGGGTGGCTCAGTTGGTTGAGCGACTGCCCTCGGCTCAGGTCATGATCCCAGGGTCCTGGGATTGAGCCCCACATTGGGCTCCCTGCTCCGCGGGAAGCCTGCTTCTCCCTCTTCCACTCCCCCTGCTTGTGTTCCCTCTCTCGCTATCTCTCACTCTCATTCTCTCTCTGTCAATTAAATAAATAAATAAAACCTTAAAACATTTTCTTCAACCGAAAAAATTTTTTCTCATCATTTCAAAAAAAATTAAAATATGTTCATGAATCCTTAAAAGTATGTAGACACTAGGCACTGATCTCCTTGCTTAATGGTAAGTCATGCCAACTGGAGAGCATGCTAAAAGGAACAGCAGAGAGAGCAGCCACCGGATCTGACCACAGACTTCTGATCAGAGAATGGGAAGTGCTGTCCACCACGTCCCCCCACCCCTTAACAAACTGTTAACTTTATTTGCTCTCACAACAACCTAGGAGCATACAATTAGGCACCAAACAGCTCATCATTAGTTCAGAAAGGGCAGCCTCCTTTCAGAGCTAAGAAACAAACTTCCTCACTCCAACTGTGTCGCACCCCTGTTGTCAACCACAACACGAAATGGAAGAAGCGTGCCCACACATACAACATGGTGGACACAAAGCCCTTCTTGAAGGGTGAGAGAAACTGCCCACTCTACAACGTCATGAACTATTCAATTCTGCACCACAAATCTGACTAATCCCCAAATACATTTCATCCCACACTAGTCAAATCTAGTATTTCCTGATGCGTTTAGTTTCCACTCATAAACTGACCTAGAAGATATATTTGCTAGGGTGACCAACTCATCCACTGAAACTCGTGTATCCCACAAAATCCCTCAGTCTCAGGCAAACCAGAACAGCTGATCAACCCATAATGATATCTAAGTGTCATCATCCTCTACTGACATTTATGTGTTTAGACCAACAAAATGAGAAGTGCTGAAAATTTTTTAAAGTAGTGATTGTAGTTCTGGAAAGTTCAAGTAGAGAGTCCAATGCCACAGCTCAGCAAGATGTTTGTGGGCAGTTAATGTGGCCAAACCAGGTCCCCCTGGCTTTCATGGCATCTTCAGTGTGGAAAGGAATGACTGTGAGTCAGCTCCCTCTTTTCTGGGCTCCCTGGAACAGTCTCTTCTAGAAATATTTTAGATGAATTGCCAAAGGAGAAAAGAGAGTTGGGCTGTGGTTCTCAAACCACAGTACACTTAAGAATAAGTGGAACTTGTTAAAAGTATGCTTTTTTGAGCCCTCTCCCCAGAAAGTTTAGCTTGGGAGAGTCAAAAAGCAGTCTTTTTAAACAAGAACACCAGCAATCCTGATGAACATAGTTAGTGGGTGGACCACACTGTTTCAAACTCTGGAGCAGGGGGGAAGCCCTGAGAGCTGCTCCGTGTCTCAGCCAGTAAAGCAGAACCGTGCACTCATGAAAAGGGAGGCACTTAGTGGTAGGACTGCTGTTATCTAAAAAGCACATTCTTGTAAATCTTGAGAATGTTGCAAAGCATATCTCGGTTAATCAAGATAACTATGTTCTACACACATATATATATACATGTGCTGTGTCGTACATTTACCTATAACGTATACAATGACGTAAATGAGATAACAGCCACTAAAGTGACTGTACGAGAGTATTTATTCATATATATGCCATGGTGATGTTTTTAACATATACCTATATCAACAAATCCATAGTCCCATTTTGACCATGTTAAATCTGAGATTAACATGGCCATAAGATAACCAAATACAGTTGACAAACAGGCAGCTGGATATAGGAGCCTACAGCTCTGGAATTTGGTCAGGGGTCATGTTAGGGCTAAAGATTCAGATTTAGAAAGTGATCCACATAAAACTTCCAGCGCTTCAATAAAGCACAAGCCATGGGGGCTGGGGTTTTAATGCTAAGTCAAGGTCAAAAGCCCCATGACCTCACTAGCATGAGCTGGGCTCTCTACATGAAACCAGGAACCAGTAAAGCTTAGGCTAGCCATAAACAGAAATTAGAATGTTTATCAGCTCAGGATATAGTTCCAAGGCCATGTGTGGAAGTCCTTTGCCTCTTGAGGTAAAAACCCTAATTCATTTATAGCTCAGTATAGAAACTCATGGGCCCTAGGCAGAGGCAAGCACAGGATTATCCCACAACCCAATACATCAACAGGAAAAAAATTCTCATCCCCAAGGGAAGATGCACTCAGGCCAAAATCACAAAATATATGAGGAAGGCCAAAAACAGGGCAAGCAATTTACAAACCCCACACTGCCAAACCCATCCCCAAAAAGAGGGAAGAAATTACATCTGCAGAGCTAGAGATAATAGAACAATCTGAAAGGAACTTTGAAATTGGTTCAGTGGGAAATAGAAAATCATTTAAAGGTTTTGAGAAAAAGCTGAACAGGCTGAAAGTAGTGTTTTAGAATTACTAGGGTGGCAATGACATAGAGAAGTTTGAGACTAGAGCAGCAGGAATACCAAGAGGATTTATACCATCTACCTACAGGTAGTGTTCTCTTCCTCTTCTGAACTCCCCTGAAATTAACTGGCACATCTCTTATGACCTTATGACCTCACCACTTTATTCTGTGTTTTATAGCACAGTGGGTGGACCACACATATATAAACCATATAAAGGAACTCGCCAAACTCAAAGCTCCTTTGCAGCAGGATAGATGATAGATGTGATAGATACATAAATGATGATAGATAGATAGATAGATAGATAGATAGATAGATAGATAGACACTTTTCTATATCCCCACAGCACCTAGGATCTGATTGGATCCTAAACTTGTTCTCTTCTTAGCCTATGTGTACATCATCTGTCAGTGTATTTAAAAGTCAGCTGAATTCAGTGACAGCTTTAAACCCTGTAGCAATGATGAAAATATTTTGCAATGTGTGGATTTCCCTGGTGCAGATTGCTATGTTACCTGTCTTCCTCTTCAAATTGATTGTCAGTCTGTAGACATTTGACTAATCATTATAGTAGGCCTTGCCCTAAATCTGACTACCCCATCCCTAATTAGTAGAACCTTTCTCCTTTCCTCTTCGAGGAGAAGGTCCTATGTAATGGCCAACGCCTAGAAAATAGCAATAACTTAGGAACTTATATAGGGGCACAAACTGGCCACATTGAAGAGCATAATAGCAAAGATTTTAGGACTTCCTGTGAGGCCCAGAGCCATGCTCATTTCCAAAGCTTTCCTCATTACGGTGGTTGTGATTGATAATAATGATGATGACAGTGATGCCAATGACACAAAGCTATCTTTTATTGAACATCTGATATTGCCAGGCACAATTGTATTTCATACAATTTGGCATGTAATCCTCACTAGAATCCAGCTAGGAAGGTACTAGCATGTTTACCTTACAGATGAGAAAATTGAAGATGAAGAGGTTAAATAGGTCTTTTGGTAAAAATCTAGTAGGTGTCAAAGTCAAGATTCAAACCTAAGTCAGTGTGAATGCAGTTTGCATTCTTTCCACTTCCTCACGCTGCTTCTGCTATACATGCCCATGCTCCAACAAACCCTCAGGGGCATCCAGACACTCTGAATAATTATCTCAAGGATTTCAGATGACGAACATGCATTTTGGAGCTGGAACGGGTTTCCCATGAGACTGGAAGCATGAACAGGCACAAGCTTCCTGAGTTTTTGTTCCAATTCCATTCATGGCTCCTTCAAGAGAAGGACTAAATGAATCTGGTCTTATCATGCTCCCTCCATTTCACTCCACAGAGAATGAACTGATCCAGTCCAGCTCCTGATTTTTGTATCCCCATTGTGAAGGCAACTACCCACCCACATGGCCAAAGCAACTGCAAGCAAACAGCTCTGAAATGTTAATGGACTTCTTTGGGGATACGGAGGAAGGCCATAATAGAAAAATCATATTCACAGCACTTCTAGTACTTACATCATTGAAATAGTCCATTGCCAGTGTGGTCCAAACACATTGTACTGGCTTGCTCTCTAGGTTCAAAGTAACTACAGAATTAATTATTTTAAATGGTTTCAAGAAGCTTAGAATGAGTGATTTTTTTTAATTACTCTACTAAGCACCTGACCATCAACAAGACAATGGGAGACATAAACTATAGTCAATTCACACTACAGTACTATAAATTAGTAAAAATATATGAATTACAGCTACTTGTAACAACATGGATGAATCTTAGAAACATAATTACCAAGCATGCCAAGAAATAGGATCAACTGACTCAAAATCCAGAGGGGAAAAAACAAATAATAGGAAAAAACAGTGATGCATATTAATTAGAGTTATCAGATAGTGACTTTAAAGAAACTATGATTAATATGTTCAAGAAAATAAAGGAAAAGATAGAGAATTCCAAAGAACTGGAATCTGTTAAGGGACGAGTCAAATGGAAATCCTAGAACTAAAACAATAAAATTATTGAAATTAATAATTAACAGATGGGTTCAAAAGCAGATTAGATATAGCCAAAGAGAAGATAACAAAGCATAGAGGAAAAACAATGAAAAATGAGGGGTGAGGGGGAGAGCATAAGAGGTTTAGGGACATGGTAAATACATCCAGCATATATATCATTGGAGTCCCAGCTGGAGAGGAGAGAAATAATGAGATAGAAGCAATTTTCAAAGAAATACAGGCTGAGAATTTTCAAAAAATTATGAAAGACATCAAGCCACAGAATAAAGAACTTATACAAACATATACAAAATATGTAATAGCATTGTCTAAAAAATGTACATACTTTAATTTAAAAAATACTCTATTGCAAAAAATGCTAACCATCATCTGAGCTTTCAGGGGTCACAGATCACTGTAACAAACATAATGATAATGATAAAGTTTAAAAGATTGTGAGAATTACCAAAATGTGACATAAAACACAAAGTGAACAAATGCTGTTGGAAAAAAAATGTCACTAATAGGCTTGCTCATCACAGGGTTGCCACAAACCTTCAATCTGTAAAAAATGCAGTATCTGCAAGGTGCAATAAAGCAAAGAGTAATGAAATGAGGTATTCCTGTGCAGCAATACATCTTAAACACAAGGATACAGTAAGAAAAGCTATGTGGCAGGTTTAAAACATAGCCACAAATCCTTTGATTCTCCTCAGTAAAGGTGGGGGTTTAATTCCCCTCCCCAATTTGGACAGGTTTATGACTCCTTCAGCCAATAGTGTATGGCAGAAGTAACACTCTGGTTTTCAAGGCTAGATGACCTAGCTCTGCAACTTATGCCTTGTTTGATGAAGCACTCACTCTTGGAGCTCTGAGCCTCTTTGTAAGAGTCTGACCACCCTGATCCTTACATGCTATAAGAAAGTCCAAGCTACATAGAAAGGACATGGGCAGGCACTCTAGCAACAGTCCTAGCTGAGCTCAGTCTCGAGTTAGCCTGGTCCAAGTACAAGATGTGTGTGTGAAAAAAATGTCCAGATGATTCTAGCCCCCAACCATTTAAGTCTTTCCAATCACAATTCCAGACATTGTAAAACAGAGAGAAGGCATCTCTGCTAAGCTCTGTCCAAATTCCTGACCCATAAAACCTCTGAGTTGTTGGTTAATGCCACTGTTTTGGGGTGCTTTGTTATACAGCAACAGATAAGTGGAAAACCGTTGAAACTAAAAGGATGGATGGAAAAAGATACACCAAGCAGAGATTATTCAAAAGAAAAATGGTGTATCTAGACAAGTATCAGACAAAGTAAACTTTAAGGCAAGCAGTTTTATTACATTACATTTCGTAATGATAAAGTGGTTGGTTCAACAGAAAGATATAGCAATATTAAATGTGTGCACACATAATAACATAGCTTCAAAATATATAAAGCAAAAACTGACAGAACTAAGGGAGAAAAATATAGATCTACAAGTAGAGTTGGAGATTTTAACATAGTCTTTGAGCATATTTTGAAGGACTGACATTATTCAGAGTATATTCTCTGATAACAGTGAAATTGTGCAAGAAATCCAAAATAGATAACTAGAAAATCCCTAGAAATTAGGAATATACTTTTCTAATTAACCCATAAGTCAATGTAAAAAAAAAAAACCTACATTAAAATATCAAGCTTCTAGCCAACAACAACAAAATACCATTAATAAAGAGAAAAGGCAAATCACAGGATGGGAGTAGATATTTGTAATACATATGGAGATTAGAAAATACCCTTAACTGAGTGGCAATAAAAATAACATCAAAAATTATTGGAGGCAACTAAAATAGACATAATGAGAAACAACCCACTATACCCACCAGAATGCCTAAAAAAATTTTAACTAACAATACCAAGTGTTGTCAAGGATATGGAGGAACTAGAACTCTCACATACTGCTGGTGGATATGTGAACTGGTACAACCACTTTGGAAAATTCTTTGGAAGTCTTTATTATAACATGTACATACCCTAAGACACAACAACTACACTCCTATTATACCCAACACAATGTCCACTAACAGTAGAATGAATGGGCTCTCTGCTCCTCCACATTTGGCAGACAGCCACTTCTGGTGCAATGCCAGCCACATTCCCCAAGACACAATGGTGATGGTCCAAGTAAACAGATTTGGCCATATTAGGTGCCTGGTCACTAGGGCTTTTAATTCAGGCAAGGAGGATATTGTCACCATTAATGACCCCTTCATTGACCTCAACTACATGATTTACCTGTGTTGGTATGATTCCACCCATGGCAAATTCAGTAGCACAGTCAAGACTGAAAACAGGAAATTTGTCATCCATGGAAAGTCCATCTCCATCTTCCAGGAGCAAGACCCCACCAACACCAAATGGGGTGATGCTGGTGCTGAGTATGTTGTGGAGTCCACTGGCGTCTTCACCACCATGGAGAAGACTGGGGCTCACTTGAAAGTGGGATCAAGAGGTCATCATCTCTGCCCTTCTGCTGATGCCCTCATGTTTGCGATGGGCATGAACCATGAGAAGTATGACAACTCCCGGGCACCTGGGTGGCTCAGTTGGTTAAGCGACTGCCTTCAGCTCAGGTCATGATCCTGGAGTCCCGGGATCGAGTCCCGCATCGGGCTCCCTGCTCGGCAGGGAGTCTGCTTCTCCCTCTGACCCTCCTCCCTCTCATGCTCTCTGTCTCTCATTCTCTCTGTCTCAAATAAATAAATAAAATCTTAAAAAAAAAAAAAGAAGTATGACAACTCCCTCAAGATTGTCAGCAATGCCTCCTACACCACCAACTGCTTGGCCCTCTGGCCAAGGTCATCCATGACAACTTTGGCATCGTGGAGGGACTCATGACCACAGTTCATGCCATCACTGCCACCCAGAAGAAGTAGTCCCTCTGGGAAGCTATGGCATGATAGCCAAGGGGCTGCCCAGAACATCATCCCTGCTTCTACTGGTACCACCAAGGCTGTAGACAAGTTCACCCCAAGCTGAATGGGAAGCTCACCGGCATGACCTTCTGTGTCCCTGCCCCCAAAGTGTCAGTTATGGATCTGACCTGCTCCCTGGAGAGAGTTGCCAAATATGATGACATCAAGAAGGTAGGGAAGCAGGCATCCTGGGCCACACTGAGGACCAGGTTGTCTCCTGCAACTGTAACAATGACACCCACTCTTCCACCTTCGATGCTGGGGCTGGCATTGCTCTCAGTGACCACTTTGTCAAGCTCATTTCCTGGTATGACAATGAATTTGGCTACAGCAACTCAGTGGCAGACCTTATGGTCTACGTGGCCTCCAAGGAGTAAGAGCCCCCTGGACCACCAGCCCCAGCGAGAGCAAGAGGAAGAGAGAGACCCTCAGCTGCTGGGGAGTCCTTGCCCCAACTCATCCCCCAACACACTTAGAATCTCCCGACCTCTACACAGTTTCCATCCCAGACCCCCTGAAGTAGAGGAAGGGTTTGGGGAGCCCTATCTTGTCATGTACCATCAATAAAGTATACTGTACCCAGCCAAAACACACACACACACAGTAGAACGAGTGAGTAAATTGTATGATTTATTCATACAATGGAATACCACTCAACCATGGAAAAGAAATGAACTACTAACACATATAACAACATGGATGAATCTTGCAAAGATAATGCTAACTGAAATAAGGCAGACATGAGAATACATACTTAATAATCCAAAAACTTGTCTATGGTGATGTAAGTCAAAACAGTGGTTACTTTGCAGTGAGACTGGGGAAAAAATTGACTGGGAAGGGATATGAGGGAAGCTTCTAGAATACTAATCATATGCCATATCTTGATCTAGGTGCAATTACATAAGCGTATACTTTGTAAAAATCAGTCAAGCTACGCACTTAAGATTTGTGCATTTTACTCTTATTTATGTTAGACTTTAATTTTTTTTAGTTTTTTAAAAAGCAAAGGGATAACAGACACAAAATTCAGGAGAGTGGCCACTTCTGAAGGAGAGGCCATGGAATGGGATAGGAAAGAAGTATACAGACACTTTAAGTTTACATTCGTGATGCATACAAATACTCTTTTGTATATATCAAATATTACATTAAATGTAATAAAAATTCTTTTAGTAAAAACAAATTATTCAAAGAGTTTAAACCCATGTGCTGAACTCAGGAAGAATTTTTAAAGTAAAATTAATATAAAGGACTTTCAGTGATATTCAAATACAGGAAGACAATGCATTAATGTAGTGAGTGTCTTCCTAGCATGGTGCTGGTTGTACCTTCAAGAGCTCCCTCTGCATGAGCTAGAGCAGTAAGAATGGCAGGCCTTCTTGAGCATGTACTGTCTATTGGGCACTGTTGTGAATGCTTTACATGCATCTAATTGTCACACAACCCTATGAAGCCATACTGTTATCACCCCAATTTAACAGATGGGGAAACACACACAGGGAGTTCAAGTGATTTGCCCACGGCCTCACAGCGGGCAAGCCAGACAGCCAGCATCTGAAGGCTGGTTTGAATTGCCGTCTGGTTTCAGAGCCTATTCGTTTCACCTCTGCACTGCTCTGCCTCTTGGAAGAAGCAGGTCCCCGATTTCTGAAAGTTCTCAACCATACCCGACTCCTGACAAGGCCTGAAATCGAGTTCCAGAGTTTTATAACGCCTGCCTCAGAGAGAGGGGTGTTGTGATGTGCCCGTAATGACAACGACAATGCATTACAGTGTCATTACCGCCAATAACAATAACAATAAACATTAAGCCCACACGGTATTACATTACAGAATAGATTTAGAAGTTGCCATGATTGAACAGTTACCGTGTTTCTTAATTTCAGACCTTCGCTAAGAAAGAAGTAACCCGGATAAATTACCTCTTCTCTCTGAACTCTCTCCTGTCCTTTCCCGGCTTATGGCCCCCACCGCTTTAAACGATGCATCCGATTTATTCATGATGTGTGTCTTCCCTCTCCTCCAGGAGGATAGGATTCGTTTTTGATTCTTCCTTGCCTCCTTGTGGTACACATTACTTAGACGTAGTAGGTGCTTAGCAAATATCCCTGTCGGGAGTGTATGCATGACAAATAAATAAAAATTAGGTCAAACACCCCAGTACTTTGTAAAAGCTTCCACATATCTCTTGACCTTGCCCATCATATTCACTGCTATATTCCCAGGGCTTCGAGAAGAACCTCTAAGTTGTAAATACTAAATACCTGTAAATGTTGGTTGAATGAATGAAAATATGAAGGATAGATAATTCTCCCACATTGTAAAGTAGCTGTAAACCATTCCTCATCTCTGTGAAAGGTCTCACTGACACTCTGGATGGGTGGTTGACACGTCTATCAACTCAGAGGAATAAGGAATATGCTGCTGCACTCTGCTGCGTCTTGATGATGGAATGAATGAGTTTACAATGGAGCAATGGGTACCCGGCTTGAGAGAAAACTGCACACACTGGCCCAACCACGTGGCAGTGGTGGTGGTGGCCTGTCCGCAGGAATTGCAGCAAGCAGTTCTTATCACGCAGTCCTGGAGGGGATGAGGATGAATGTACATGTCTTGAACGTCTTTGAGAATTTTTTGTTTTCCAGCTTGGTTGAGATATAATTAACATACTACACTGTTTCAGTTTAAGGTGATAGACTTACCTATTACAAAATGCAATATATACCACCGTACTGTGAGCTAACAGCTCCATCTTGTCACTTCATTACCATTTCTTTTGTGGTGAGAACATTTAAGACCCACTCTCTTGGCAAACTTCAAACGCACAATACAGTATTTTAACTAATTGTATTAACAAGAGTTAACTAACAGCATTTTAATATGCTATAAATTAGATCCTTAGAACTTATTCATCTTATATCCAGAAGTTTATACTCTTTGACCAGTATCTCCCCAATTCCCCGACTCTGCCAGCCCCTGTAACCACCATTCTAGCCTGTTTTTATGAATTCAGCTTTTTTTAGATTCCAGATATACATGAGAGCATACTTCATTTGTCTTCTCTGTCATTTTTTTTACTTAGCATAATGCTCTCAAGGTCCATCCATGTTGTTCCAAATGGCAAGCTTTCCTTCTTTCTCATGGCTAAATCATATTCCATTGTACATATATATATACACCACGTTTTTACCCATTCATCCACTGATGGTCACTTAAGTTGTTTCCACATCTTGGCTACTGTGAATAATGCTGCAATAAACAGGAGAGTGAAGACATTTCTTGGAGATCCTGTTTTTATTTCTGTTGGATACATACCCAAAAGTGGCACTGCTGGATCATCTGGCAGTTCTATTTTTAATTTTTGAGGCACCTCCATAGTGTTTTCCACACTTGCTGCACCAATTTACATTTCCACCAACAGTGCCCAAGGCTTCCCTTTTCTCTACATCCCCCACCACCACCACCACCAACGCTTGTTATGTCTGGTCTTTTTGATGATGGCCATTCTAACAAGAGTGTGGTCATATCTCTCATTGTGGTTTTGATTTGCATTTCCCTGATGATTAGTGATGTTGAGCATCTTTTCATGTACCCGTTGGCCATTTGTTCGTCTTCTTTGGAAAAATACCTATTCAGTTCCTCTGCCAATTTTTTAATTGGATAGTTTGGGTTTTTTTATTGTTGTTGTTGGTTTGGTTTGGTTTGTTGTGTGGGTTTGTTTGATTTGGGGGTTTTTTTGTGTGTGTGATAGAGCTGTCTGAACTCTTTTGGATATTAACCTCTTATCAGATATACGATTTGCAAATATTTTCTCCCATTCAGTAGGGTGCCCTTTCATTTCACTGGTGGTTTCCCTTTGCTGTGCAGAAGCTTTTTAGTTCGATGTAGTCCCATTTGCTTATTTTAGTTTTTATTGCCTTTGCTTTTGGTGTCAAATCCAAATAAAATCTAGGTCATGGAGCTCACTCCCTATGTTTTCTTCTAGGAGTTTTAAGGTTTCATGTCTTACATTCAAGTCTTTAATCCATCTAGTTGATTTTTTCGTATGGTGTCTGCTGAGGTCCTGTTTCATTCTTCAGAATTTTGTCTAGTGAGAAGTCATCTAGACTGGGCGTCAAGGTCCATGATAGGGTCAGAGGAAGAAGTTCTCTTCTTCAGTCTTTCCTGCTCCACTTCCATCTCTTGATTTCTTTGGTGTATTATTCTATCAACTGGGAAAGCCTGTGATGGCCCTTTTAAATATGAAACATCACCACTCAGAGTGAGCTCTGCCTTGGGGCGGCTCTGAAACAGCCATTTGAGGAAAGACTGTTCTTTCCTTCCTTAAAAAGCAGGCCTTGTTCTCCTGGGCTGGAAGCTCGACCTTCTTCCTGACTCCTCCCCTGCCCTTCACCTCCTACCCAGCTCCTCCTTCCAGCCCAAAATACAGCTGTGTCGTCTCCTCTTCTCCCTACCCCGCCTTTCTTTCTGGCCTGCAGTGAGGGGAAAGCCAGAGTTTGATCTCAGAGCAGAAAGAATCCACAAAACAACCCACAGAGCCTAGAAGAAAAGCGCTGGAACAAAGTGTTTCTTAGCGACTCGCTCAGGACAGTGATCAGAACCTGACACCCTGGTCCAGTTTGTTCGTTCATATCCTTTTATTGCAGAAGACCAAGTTCTGACCAACCTGTATTTTGAGGTCTGATCCAGGGCATCGCTTAGCAATGCCCTGAGCTTCTGCGCCCTCCCTACCACCATTCCCTTGGCTAAGTGACATTTGGGGGCTGCCAGGGGGCATGGGAGGAGAGCTGGGGAAATTTTTAGGGCACCTGTCTCAACCAACTTCGGGCCTCTTCTTCCAGTGCCTTCCATCTTGGTCTGTCGTCTCAGGCTCTCGCTCCCCAACTCTGGGCACCGTGGCTCCGTCGGTCACTCGGTAGGTCTACCTCTGTGCGTCACAGCCCTCGTGCTCCGGCCGCCCAGCCTCGCGCGCGCTCCCGGGGCCGCGGGAAACGCCTGAGCGCGCCGCCCGGCCGCGCCGGCGCTTTCATCCCGATCCAGGTGGCGGCAATCCAGTACAGGATTTACGGGGCCCTGACCCTGAGCCGTCAAGAAGGAACAGCCAGATTAATGGGGTGGGCGGGCTGGGGTAATAATCGTTTGTTTGATGTGACAAGCCTGATAGGCGTTGATTTACTTACAGACTGATGGGCTTTTAATTGAGCACCTCCATCCCAGTCACTTCAAAGGCAGGGGAAGTTGACAAGGGGCCCCTTTCACCGAGGGTTCCCGGTGACTGACAGCCCCCCTCCGCCGACGCTCGGCTCGGCCCAAGATTGGGCCCGGCGGCCCCGGCCCGGCCCTCTGGCGAAGTAACACATTTTCGGTGTAACTCAGAAATGGCCTTTTGTCTGCTGCCAAGGGGGGCAGGCCCCGCTCGGCAGGCCGCGCGGCTCGCGGGCGGGCGAGGGCCGGGGGCGGCGGGTGGCCGCCCCGCTCTCCCCGCCCGTCGCCGGCCCGGCCGGCTCCCACCTCCTCCTGGCCCGCCTCACTTCCTCCCTCTTCCCAAACCCGCGCTCCGCTCGACCCTTCCCGCCCCCTCCCACCCCTCCTCTCTCTCCTCCCACCCCTCCCCTCTCTCCTCCCACTTCCTCCTTCCTTCTCCGTCTCAGGAAAGGCCCGAAAAAGTGGAGTCGGCGCCTGCGGTCCCTGGAGGGGCCTGTGAACACCGGTCCCCTCCTGTCCCCCGGACAGCCACCCTGCCCCTGTCAGGCCTTCAGATCGGGGCACCCTCGGCCTGGGAGGCCAGGCCTCCAGGGAAGGGGCAGGGGCCACAGACCTCCGTGACTAAGGTCCAGCAGGACTTCCAGCCCATTCTCCTTTGGTCCAGAAGAGGCTTTCATAATTTCGGCTTTATTCTGCTTGAAATACTAGGAAACGTCCTTTATCAGGGAAGTTCTGTCAGAATGGATTTGTTTTGGTTTTGTTTGTTTGCTTTGTGTTGTTAAGTTCTGATTTCCTGGCTGCTGAACTTTACTTGGGCGGGAAAGAAGACATGCCCATAGCCCTCCGGTGATGTCTGCTCACCTGCAGCTGCTGGGCTAAGGTCCAGGGAGAGGGCGCCGGGAGTAGTGGGGGCTAGGACCCCACCCCCACCCAGGGGGCCGAGTCCCTGAACTCTAAGGGTGGGGCCTCCAAGCCTCCTCACTGGGGTGGGGGGGTGTGATTGAGACCCCCTTGGAGGAGGAGCTTCAAGTTCTAAGTCAAGCCACTTTAGTGACTGCCCAAGACTGGGCAAGGCCCCTCCCCTGTGTATTTCTCTTTCTCCCCTGGAATGACATGTCCCAGCTCATACAGCCAGGAAGAAAAGGCTAGAAAGACAACAATAATAACTCATATTTGCATAGTATTATTTAGTTTGGAACACACTTTCGCATGTATTATTTTAATTGATCTTTTAACGGTGTGAGGTAATAAGTGTGTTGTCCTTATGCCCATGTAGACAGATGATAAAATTGAGACTCAAAGGATAATGTGCTCCCAAGAGGCAAAATCGCGTCCCAAATTCAGGTATCCTCCCTCCAAGTCAGCTCCTTCGTTCACGGCACCTCGCTGTATCCCAGAGACTCTTGTCCCATTCCTTTTGAAGCTGCTTTTGTGGTTAATTCTTTTTTCCCTCCCTTGTTTTCTCTTTTCAGGCCCTCCCCTGGCCCTTTACCCTCCTGGTCTGGGTATCCAAGGACAGAGCCTCCAGCCTAGCTTTGGGAGGCCAAACATCTCCCTTAGTCTCTGCCCCAAAAGCCACTTCCAAGCCTTCCTGAGAGCATGATGCTCCCTTAAGATCTGCTGCCCCCAGCTCTCCTCCAGTGTCCATATATGAAATGGCCATAGGAGAGGCCCCTGTGCATTGTGTTCTCCACTATTCAAACCCATTCACTGAAGTTGTCCACTGCCTATCATCTCGAAGCCAAGAAAGCACGTGTTTCTCCTGACCTGCCAGAGGGGTAGTTGGTACTGCGAGCTGAGCCCTAGGACAGAGGCTTCAGAGGAACTAATCATCTCTCCCTTCTCTGCCTCTGTGCCTGGGAACGGATTTCCACCAATGCACTCTGATGAATACCGCAAGATGTGGTCTGTTTACAGTCGGTGTCCTCACTGGAGTCCAGTCCTCTAGGACAAGTACGCATCTTTTCATCTGATATCCCCAGTGCCCAACACTGAAATTTCTTTGAAACGTGTGTTGCTGAAATGGTTGTCGAAAAGCAGTATAGAGTCGGGGTGACATCAGATAGCCTGGGATCACATTCCCAGCTCCACTGCTTGTCAGCCACACAGCCTTCAGAGAAGTCATTTAAATTTTCTATGCCTCCATTTGCTCATCTGTAAAATGGGACAAAAAGAGCACCTACCTTGGAAAGTTACTGTGAGGGCTGAACAGGTTAATAACATATCTCATCTAATCCACAATGCACCGGGATTTTAGATCCAGCAAGGAAAGAAGAAAAGGCTGTGACATGATGTTTTATATCAATGTCAGAGATGTTTAAAAATGTTTTAAGGGCACCTGGGTGGCTCAGTCGTTAAGCGTCTGCCTTCGGCTCAGGTCATGATCCCAGGGTCCTGGGATCGAGCCCCACATCGGGCTCCCTGCTTGGCGGGAGGCCTGCTTCTCCCTCTCCCTCTCCCCCTGCTTGTGTTCCCTCTCTCGCTGTGTCTCTCTCTGTCAAATAAATAAATAAAATCTAAAAAATAAATAAATAAATAAATAAAAATAAAAATGTTTTAAATGTCTACATGAAACCCTTAGAGGGGCACCTGGGTGGCTCAGTCACGTAAGCGTCTGCCGTCGGCTCAGGTCATGATCCCCGGGTCCTGGCATCAAGCCCCGCATCGGACTCCCTGCTCAGTGGGGAGTCTGCTTCTCCCTCTCCCTCTCCTCCTTGCTTATGTTCTCTCTCTCTCTCAAATAAAGAAAATTAAATTAAAATAAAAACACTTAGAAGAGTAGCTACTGCCATTGTTGAAATGCATTCTCCCAAAAGCCCCATGATGAGTGAGTTAATCCTCACTTTACAGATGAGGAAACAGAGATTCAGAGAACTGAAAGAGCTTGACCAAGCTCACAGGGCCAGTGAACCCTCGGCAGGCATTTAAAACCTGCCTTTGAGGTGCAGTAATCCACGGTTATTACAATAGCTGGCAGTCGCCCACCACTACCAGGGAGTTGGGAGCTGGGTTTTGTTCTCAATTGCATTAGCTTTCCTTAATCTAAATTTCTTACCCCTCTGGTATAGTAACTCTGCTTCTTCCTCCCCCTCCTCCTTCGTACTTGGCTCTGATCTTGTTAACTTTTCTGTTAATGGCTTCAGGTTCTACTGTATCTGCGATTTAAATTGTAAGCGACCTCCTATCTTTTATGGAGGTAGGAGGGGTATAAATAAATATAAAGGTCAAAATTAGCTTTTGAAGATGACATGTAGCAAGAAACAGTGAGAGAGAATATGGCCACGATCGCACGTGGGTATGTATATGTGGACACCTGGGGGACTGCCCAAAATGCTCCCTCCATTGCTTCCCCAGAGAGACTCTGATGCTCGGTGTCCTGATGCAGTGCAGAGCTCAGCGGGCCCCTTGATGTGGCGTATCTGTCACACCAGACTCTGTTTTTTCCCATAACCCAATGAGACACTACCGAGTGGAAAGGCAGAGGAGCTTGCAAAGTTACGGGGGCTGGAGGCAGTGAACTTTTCTAGTACCTTCTCTGGCTCTCCTTGGTACCCCCCCCAAAAAAAGAAGCATCTACTTGAAAGAGTGTAACTTTCTAGCTCACTATTGCAATGAGTCTGAGGCAAAGGAGGGCATCCAATGAGCTCCTAACCAAAGCAATGTAAAAGGTGTATCGCTGCTTTCAACATCAGAAAGGGAACCACCAAGATATATTTTGTTTGGAGTTTTGCAGTCTCCCCACAGCCCTCGTGGCAGCCCAGGATCCACAGCTGTCAAGGTCACAGAAAGATGCCACTTGCCATTTCTGCCCTCCGTTTCCCTACACGAGGAACCCCAGGATTCTACCTCTTCTGCCCAGCTCATAATACGTTAAAAGATAATGGAAGATAATGGTTAGAATAGGGCATAGCATCGTACTGGGGTTTTGCTTCCCAAGTAGGGAGGCCATGGGCCAGCTAGAGGGTCATATTTGTGAATTTGCTTGGGTTTTTCAGGATGGGATCTGGGTGGAGAGGGCTTTTCCAAAACTTCTCTCAACTCTCCCACAGGCCCTGAGACCTGTTTGAGCAGAGCAGAGCCGAAAGCTGGGTGAGCAAGGGAGTTTGAGAAGGACGATTGCATGGGGAGCTTCGCTGGCGGCAGCAGGGAGAACATGCCATCCCTCAGTACCCCTGAATGGAGCCTACTATTCTTCCTCCAAGACTGAATAAAATGTATTCTGTGCTCAGATCCACGAGACAAAGAAGGAACATATCAACAAAGGCGGGGAAAGACGAAAATGGTTGTTCAGCGATTCATTCACGCAAGCGTAGTTCATCTCCAAGGCGTCCAAGGAAGCAACTGCGCACCAAATCCCTTCCAACGCTGTCTGTATCTGAGCCTCCTGTGAAATAATCCTCTTAATGGAATATTTAAGAAATCGGATATAAATCACCAACCTTTTATCTCACCTGAAGATCCACACTCCATAGGGTGGATGGTGTATATGTCTATCTGCATATGGATGGTTGCAGGTGCCTTTGTGAGTGGATGTTGCTATGTTTTTAGGCTCCTAATGCTTTTCAATATCTAAATCTATTTTTTTTCTGAAATAGGGGTGTAAAATTATAAATCTTAGAGATCAGAGCCCAGAAAACAGCTGCACCTAGAGACAATTAAAACACACATCCCTAGGAAAAACCTTTTTTGTCACTTGCAACCAACAAAAATGCCTATTATTATGACGCGCTCATAAATAACTTGAGTTTGGCGTATGCTTTTGTACCAAACAGAAGATGAATAAATTAAATTTGATTTACAACCTTTTTTCATTTTTATTAGCACTGCTCTGAAGAGTTTATGTAAGGGACTTGCCAGAGCAGTTATGCCAAATGTTTTAAGGCGTTGGTATTGATATTATATAAATTAAGGTGTTTTAATTTGCATTCTTTAATTAACTAAATACTGGCAGAAAAATAAAACACAAGGGCAGCCCTGACTTATTGCCTCTATTAAACTGCTGACATCTCTGAAAAGATGCTTTAAGTAATCCAATTTATGCAGAGCGGGGGAGGAAGGGGTATTAACACTCTGATTTAGCAAAATACATTGGGGTTTAAGAAACCAATATCCTGCTTTGCTTGCACAGTGGTTGAGGTGGTGCGTGTGTTCTAAGAAGGTCTGCATCCGTGTCCCCAAGGAAGAAGGGGTCAATGTTTTAACTCTGCATCCTGCCCAGGTCTGAGCTGAAGGGTCAAGGGGGAGCCCAGCCCTGCCACTGGGTATAAGCAAGCTCCTGGGTGCAGGGCCCTGCAGACCTGGGCTGTATCACTGCTGGTCTAAAAAGAGACAAACTGGTTGAATTAATCCAGTGGATCCCATGTCAACATGATCATGTCCAAAAACCAAGGAAAGAAAGAGTCAAAGATCCTTCAGCACAGTAAGCTGCCTCTGATCCATGCTTCCCATCACACGCAGGCCCCAAACAAAAACAAAAACAAACAAACAAAAAGTCTTTCTAAAAAGATGGGCCAGGAGTATTTCAATTCCTTTCCATGCTCTGGGTCCTGTCGCCAGCTCCAGAGACTTTCTTAAAATTCACTCCTAGGGTGAGGACAGTAGCTTCTTTCTCGTCCAAGTTGGAATGAACTTTTCCCTAATTTCCCTTCTTTGCTCTTAATTTTTGCTCTCTGTTTCTCCTCTCCTGTAGGGTCAGAGTCAACTGTGGTAAGGTGTCAGCTTCTGTGATTCTCCCTCCAGACTTGCAGGGAGGAACAGCTATAAGAAGGAGATCACAGTTTCCCGTGTTGGCCGTAGGAGAGAGATTTCTCCTAAAACACAGGGGAGAACATTTTCTTTCTCTTCCCTAAACCCACAGGAAAAGAGCCATCTGTACAACAGCCCATACTGTTCTCTCGCCATTCTGAGGGTGTCCAACTTGCATTCTCTGCCTGGACTGCAAAGCATCATGTCCAGGGCGGGGATCTTGGGGCCTCACAGACACCCACTGAGTTGACTAGAGACACAACACAGGGAGAGGTGGGGCTGGGGAGCAGAGCTCAGCTCTCTCCTGGCCCCCACACTGCCTGTCCACTGGCATACAGCACCGTGTCTTCTGAAAGCCCAGTAAGAAGCAGGTCAAGGGCAAGCCCGAGCAAGCCCGAGCAAGCCAGAGCAAGCCCAATTGTCCAGGCCTCCGAGTCCTGTCATTATGCAATGTCCCTACCCCAGTTTTCTTCCTCGAGGCTTTTCTTGAATTGCTGCAGAAATAAAGGACGAATTCCAACTTTTTTTTTTTTTTAGATTTTATTTATTTGACAGAGAGAGACACAGCGAGAGAGGGAACACAAGCAGGGGGAGTGGGAGAGGGAGAAGCAGGCTTCCCGCTGAGCAGGGAGCCCGATGGAGGGCTCCATCCAGGACCCTGGGATCATGACCTGAGCTGGAGGCAGACGCTTAACGACTGAGCCACCCAGGCGCCCAAATTCCAACTTTTAATAAGGAAAATACCGTTCTCCTTTGCCAGCATCCAGTCCCCCCACCCCACCCCCTCCAAAAAAAAAAAAATCGCACTTTCTTGTCGTTTTCCATCTTGCAGCTCTGTCAGTTGTTTTAAAACAACTGTTTTAAAACATGTCTCCTGTCACAAATAAGATTGTCATCATGCATTTTGACTGCAGTGGTGAAAAATTCACCCAGCTTAGAGAGAGGGGAGGGACCTCTGAGAGCCCCTTCAGGCCTGCCGCAGGACAGGAATGAATGAAAGGAAAAGGACACAGTCTACTCATGGTTTTGAACTACTGTACTTTTTCTGGCTGTGGCTATTTGGGCTGTTTGTTTGGTTTTTGTTTTGTTCAATCATTTGTTCATTGATTTCTTTATTTAAGGAAATTAATGAGAAAAATGAAGACAGCCTGGCAGAAACTGGTTGTGTTGAACTTATCAATGACAGGCCCCTGGAGACATGTGAGAGCTGCCTCAGGATACCTGAGGAAAGTTCTTCAAGATGTTAGAATTTTACTTTAGACCTCCTGGAATGTAAATGTATCCCGATTCCAAGAGCTTATCAACACTCTGCCTGGTCCCGACGGTTCTCCCATCGCCACAGGGCCAAGGTTACTAAGGAAAAGTGAGCTTTGACTCAGAGGCCCAGGCCTAGGACCAGAAGTGAGGGGACCAGAGTAGCGCTCCTGCTGGGATTCTTGGCAACGAAACGCTGCAACCCTTGTTGAGAAATCATACATGCATGCCCTTTCGTACCTTTGAATTTTGCAGGTAATACCTCCTCAAAGATAAAAAATAAATATAAAATGAAAATGAAAACTGCCTTGGTGAGCACACGACTAACAGTAATTGTTGATTTCATGATTTGATGTCTTGCAATCCTTCACAGTCCTCCTGGAAATTCATGGTTGGGTCTGGAGATAAACCTTGACTGATGCAACCAAAACCATTTTATGCATTGTCTTTGACACAAACCTTTGCCTTTCAGTGAGCATAAACAAGAAAGGTCTAGATGATACACAGTTCTTATTGGGGCTCACTAATTGGAAAGTTGGCTGTATTAAAAGGTGTATTTGCCAATATCTTGGATTCTTTCAGGCCAGACTTGAATATTCGTCTCCTCCTTTTTCTCCTACTGAACGAGGGAGAAGGTGGGAAGGGGAGGAGGCAGGGTCATGAGAAGCATGCTTGTTTTGTTTTGTTTTTAAATCCAAAGATGGAAATGAGCCTTTCAAGTTCTCCACATGAATGTCACCAGAAGGTCCTGGAGGTGTCCCCCATGTTTCCTTGGCTAAGTGTCTCGGCTGAACTTCTAATTCACCCCAATTGTCTCCTCCCAACCCTCTTAAATGGAGTGGGGTTTTTTTGGGACATATGTAGTTTTTGCCCCAGCAATTCTTCTCCTAGGAATATCACCCTATAGTTCTATTGGCACACATGGAAAATGATATATATTCTATATATACCCATATACTTATATCTGATAAATCACTGCAGCAGCAAGATTAGAAAGCATCCAAATGTCCACCAGGAGGGGACCAGTCACATAAACTGTGGCACATCTGTGTAACAAAGCCAGGAAACTACAAAATAAATAGATATGAGGAAATCTCCAAAATATATTAAGTTTTTTTTTAAAAGCAAATGCAGAACAATTTCTTTAATATGTCACCTTTTGTGTACTAAAGAAAGAAGGAATATACACGTATTTGCTAATATAAATACAAAAGATCTCTGGAAAGATGGGCCGTAAACGCCTAGCACTGATGCACTGGGGAGAGAGGCGGGCTGGTGAGAGGGAGGTATTTTCACGGTACATTCTCATGGCTTTGGAATTTGGCGCCATGGGAATGCACTTCGTCATAAATAAATAAATGCATTTTTCAACAAAATAAAAAATAATTTAAATCACGTTCAGAGGGAGTTCATTATGTAAATCCCCACTCCCAAATGGACCACTAGAGTTGGATCCTTCTGGCCTGGGGCTCGGTGGGGACCTGGCCTCTTCGGTTTCCTTCTCTGAGCAAGGCTGGCAGAGGGCCACCGAAACAAAAACGCCTTGAAATTGTTCTGACATCTTGGAATTTGGTTTCATCAAATACAACCAGTGATAATTGGCCACTGGCGGAGCAGCTCACCCTTTTTTCTCTAATCGTCTCCGTTGAAATGAGTCTGAAGCAGCACATCCCAGTCGTGGCAAGCGCAGCCCAGAGAGGTGCACACTTTTGGCAAGTTTAAAGGCTTACCTGGCAGAGGTGAGGGACCGGAGAAACATCATTCTCACAGTCTGCCACCTGCCAAGCGAGGTCCTCTGGAGGGCCTGGGGTGCCCACTGGTTCCAGCTGGTGGAAACTCAGCAGGCACATTCCCTGCATCTCTTTCAGGGGCCTTCGCTCTACTCCGGGACTCCCCTTATAACTAAGCAAGAGACGGCGCCTGAACACACCTAGGATGGTTTACAGTGGCACCGACAGGATGCTCACTTAATGTTAGTGGATCTGAATTTAACTTTGAGTAAATGCACTTAAGAACAGTGGGTAACTAAACTACGGGGTACTGAGCAGGATTAAGTTCAGCCCTCCTGACTTTTTTTTTTTCATCAGCAAAGAAGCACACAGATCCTTTCCTTCAGAAGCAAGCGCTGCCCGGCATTTCAGGAGCTGTGGACTGTGCGTGCTGGCTTGCTCTGGACCTCACCCACCTTGGGGGATCACCTCAGGCCTGTGCCTACCAAGCGATCAATAAACAGTCATTGAATGGATTAATTCAATCCAGTTCCATTAATTAAATGAATGCTCCCCTCACTTCTTTCTCTGCCTCCATTGCCTCTCCGCCATCTTGTCCTTCCTAGGGATGAAAGGGAATTCCTGATTAAGAAGACCAGAGCTCTGGAAAACAATTAAAGTCATTTGTTTTCAGTTTCTCCCTGCTAGAGGCCTCCTTCTCCCTCAGTTCTGCACACAGTAGATTGGCCCAGGAAGCAACTACTTGGGTTTGAATCCTGGTTCTACCACGTTCTAGCTGTGTAGGTGGGGCAAGTTACTTCACAGGTCTGGGCCTCAGCACCTCGCCTATCACACAGGCATAATAATAGTGCCCATCTAAGAGAGTTATCACATGCAAGGAGCTCAGAACAGCGTCTAGCACACAGTAGGTGCTCAATAAATGTTATTATCACCCTGGGTGACACACTCACTGTCTGCTAATCATAACTGATGCATTGGCTGACTATGAAAATAGGAGTATTTGTAATTTAAGAGGAATCCCCAAGAAATTTGAAGGCCCAAAGTTGCAAAGTAGTCAAGGGTGAATGCCCAGGGCTGAGGCTGCTGTATGGGGTGTACGGGGCGGGGCAGAGGAAGGGAGAAGAGCTTCAAAAGCACACCTACTCCCACTGGTCTCCCAGGCCAGCCCTGCCTATCTCCCTGGGGGCTGATAGGAGATAAATGAAACAAACCACTTCTTCAAAGCACCCTGCTCAAGGACCCGGATCAAACACCAGGGCTTGGAAGTTAAGCTCCAGCCTACATTTCCTTTGTCCATTCCTTCCCACCACATCTCCAAAGGAAATTCTAGGGGGAGGAAAAGTAGTTAATTCCTCTTTCTTTTATCAAAAGGAGTTACCTCCCCACTACACCACAATGGGCCCTGATAGGAGAAGGGGGGGTGCTTTTCTCGGGGGCTCTGCCAGGGATTCACTGTGTGACTTTAGGCTCCCCCATAAAATTCTCGGTGTCCTGTTCTTCATCAGTCCAAAGGGATGAAAACACCTGCCCAAAATAACTCAGAAAATTGTTGGGGGGGCGTGCGGAGGGGGGGGATGATGAACACGGAAACACAGATTTGGGAAAAGATACTTTCACAGGTTTGTATAGTTGACATTTTGAAAAACACCAAGTTATCCACCTTGAATCTTTTTGGGAATCCAGTGAGGTGAGATGTAAACAAATAGCACTCTACAGGTAAAATTCTCATTCATTCAGCAACAAACATTCACTTATGACGGATGGCCTAGATTCACTTCCCAGCCCCAAGTCTCAGGAGCTGGGACTTCGGGCAAGTGACTGAACCCCCACATCCTCCTCTGTGAAACGGGGTGAGAGAGGACCCATCTCTTCCGGCTTCTGCAAGGATTAGATGAGATACTGCGGGCAGAGTGCTTGTGGCAATGCTTGGCTCTCGGTGCTGGCCACTGGGAAGCTATCGCTAGGCAGTGAGAATACAAAGAGGCCGCGGACAATTCAGAAGCAGTCACAGTCCAATGGGAGAACGGGCAAGTCGACAAACGAGGGCAGATGCTGAGTGAGAAGCGTAATCATAGGACACAGTAGGCGGTGAGAGCGCAGAGGAGGGAGCTCCTTGGGCAGGCTCCCCACGAGGCTGGTTGTCCTCGCCCCTCGGGCCCTCTCCTGCCCAGGGCTGTGTCTGAAGCTGGGATGGGGCAGACAGAGGAAGTGCCTGCGAGGGCCCTGAGCGCAGGGCTCTAAATCAGGGCTCCCGGCCAAGGCGGTAATTGTCAGCCGCTGAAAGATATTAAGCGCCAGGGAGGAAAACCAAGTTCTCTATGAGGCAGACTTTTCAGAGTTCTTACAGCTTGTTAAAAAAAATGTAAATAGTTACCCAGTGAGATATTATTTCATGTTGTTGCCATTAGGGTTTGAGTGTTATGCAGAGAGAGGCGATCATTCAGGCAATTCTGCCTCAGCGAGGACTGAAAACTCCACATTAACCCCCACACAACAAATTCACCACCTCTAGCTCTCAGCCTGACTCAGGCATTTTCTCCTGGGCGGTGAATTTTATGTAAATTGAAGTAGTGAAAAAAAATCTATAAATATTCAGAATTTCCTAAAGGATTTTCTTGATGGCTTGGGGGGTGGGGGACATTTTTTAAAAAGACACATTTTGACTGGAGGCTGGGGGAGGGCTACTCTCATTTCGGGTCGAATTCTGGGACGGCTTGGGTCTTGCGGGCGGGCGGTCCCCAGTGCTAAGAGGCTCCAGATCCAGTTACTGCCGAGACTGGTCTCCAGAGTGCCAGCCCCACGGATGCATGGATCACAGCCATCATTCACCTGAGACTCCCCTTGTGCCAAGGGCTGAACATGTGGACACACGTTGTCTGCTTCTGGCCTCCTGACTCTTGGAGGCCACTCTTACATTTCATACACAGGGAAAAGGGAAGGGAGGTTGATTGCCCTGGCCCAGGCCCACCACAGCAGCATGGTTCGAAGGCCTGGCTCTGAGAGACCCGATTCCAAGTGACCGCTCTGCCACTCACCAGTCAAGTGACTTTAGGGAAGGGACTAACCTTTCCAGCCTCACTCTCTTCAGCTGGAAATGGGGAGAACAGTACCTAAGGCTTATGGAGTGCCTGACACACGGAATGGCATGGGGCATCCTCCAGCAGCCTTCACCCCATCCTATCTTAATGGTGCTGCTCACTCCCAGGGCAACCTGAGCAGGTCCTGGAGAGAGGGAGGCTCCTTAACCATACATCTGCCACTTTTCTGCAAGGCCAGGACAGGGGCCGTATGTCCTGTACAACATCTTGCAGGGACTTTTGAACCACCCCTACAGCGCCATGGTATGTATGTCATGCCTGAAATAAATATGGCCCAACTCAATACTGAGCCTCACTCTCTCCCAGGTGGCAAGCCATTCCTCTGAATAATGCCCTCGCTGTAGGCCACTGGGGCCCCTGTTAGGACTCCATAGGTTAGGGCTTCGGCTAAGTGAATGTCAAATACCGATTGCAGTCATCGTCTCTTCGTGTTTTAATTAGGCCCCTGGTCTAAGTATGGTATCCCATTTCCTCTCCTAAGGCAACTGGGTGGATTCAGCCAGAGGAGAACTGCTGCTCTCACCAGCACCCTGAAAGGAAAGGTGTCCCCATTCCCTTGCTAGCACTTTCCAGGAGAGGGGAAACAGGCCTGGTCTGGCCTCAGTGCTGTCAGGCATCCACTGTTCCTATCTGTGATCACTGCTGTGAGCTAAGAATGTGGGTGGGGTTTTGTGGGCATGTGCATGTGCGTGTGTGTTTAAGGACCATATATTACTACTGAGGCAAACTGCTCACCTCCCCCACCCAGAACCTACCCATTCTATGCTCATCCCCACCTTTCTCCTTTCCTTTCAATCATTCACTACCTTTTTCTTCTCTTTTCCTCTAAAGATTCTGTCGTCCTCTATCCTCCCCTCTCTCCTCTCTGCTGCCTCCTACCCCTCTTTTCCTTCCAAATTCCTCTTCTTTCTCCCCTCCCCTTTGCTCCCAACTGATTTCCCATTAATCATCCCTAGCACACATCTGCTTGGGTCCTGGAAGGATTTTTTGGCTGGCTCTCACAGCTGGGCTGGTTACAATAATCAAGAAGGCGTCTTTCATCTCTCTCTGCCTCCTGGGTCTCCTCTCTTCCCAGCCCGTCCTCCTCCAGGGTGCCTATGGAGGCCCACCCTTTTCCAGTCTGTAAGGCTTTCTTCTGTTCTCGGTCTGGGTAGCAATTTCCCCAAAGCCAAATAGGCTTGTAGGTTGCAGCAGCTCTGCCATGGACTTTTGAATGAGGTACTGGCATTGGCAGTGAAGTCAGAAAGCACAAAGGCTGGCATGGGGGGGGCCGCAGAGACCACCACATAGATGGGATCGCCCCCCCTTCTCGCACCCCTCTTGCTGCAATATGGAAGACACCTCACAGCCCGGGCATCCCTTAGCATTGGTTTCAACCTGACTTTACCAGGATTAAAACTGGGGTAGGCAGAGCCTGTGTAATTTCTAAGAGGTCTATGCATACCCCAAAAAACAGCAGGGATGCAGGGAGTACATTTAGTTTAGTGTATGATTGATATGGCCTGGGAGTGGTGCCTGCTGCCTCCTTTCCTGAGCATGATAAATGGCCGGGATTGCTATTTGTTATTTCCGAGAGGGTTCTTTCTTTCCGTTTGGAGAACCCCTCTGAAATCACCTATCCCCATCCTGGGTTCTCATGTTGTTTCAAGGCGTAGATCAACGCGGCAGAGTCAGGGAGGGGTAGTCCCGGAGCAATATGCCCCGAGTGACAGGCCTGACAATCAGCGTGATGGATTGGGTCTGAGAAAGTGGTACTCGAAGGGAGGCAGTGACACCAGCGCGCCTCCACTGGCCGCTGAGAGCACGGGAAAGTAGTCTCCCTAGAGGCCGGCGCACAAAGGACCAGCTTCACCTTCTGATGATCCGCCAACCGGGAACTTTAATGTCAGTACTTATGACTCTGTAAAATCTCTGCCAAGCGCGAAGCCGGCCATACACACTTAATCTAAAAGGCGGGGGGAGGGAGGGGGAGGGTATTCTTATTTTTAACAAAAAGTTTTTATTCCAAGATTCCCCTGGGAAAAGCTAGTGCATTTTCCCCCACGAGAAGAGAAGACGGGAATGGGAAGGCGCAACTCTGGAGTCTGTATCGACGTGCAGCACGTAGAGAGAGATCCCGCCCCCCCTCTGGGATACTGGCCTCTCCAGTGATCCTGGGTCCCCCCCAAAATAGCAGCTAGGCGCGCTGCAGTGAGGGAATTGTGCGCCTCTAAACAGACACTGTAAGAAACCTGAAACACACCCAGGACCGAACCTATAAATCAGTGTGCAGGCAAGGCTTGCCAGGCGCGTCCGGGCGGTGGGCACAGCCTAGGACACCGCGCTTCGTCGCGTCCATCTCACCACGGAAGGGAGTCCTCAAACTTACAGGCTTCGGACAGGACAGGCTCAAAGTAGTTGGAGCGGCGACGCCGCGTCCCGAGAGCCGTGGACGCCTCCAAGGCTCGGGCGCTTCCAAGTGAGCACACCAGGGAGAAGCCAATTAGGGAAAGAGAGGTGGACCGGAGCAGAGCCGGAGCTGAGCCGGAGCAGAGCCGGGAGCAGGGCCGAGCTAGGCTGGCGCTCTGGAGGCGTGGCCCGCCCCTAGGCGGCCTCCGGGAGAGGCTGGGACTCCGCTGCGACTGAGCCAGCGCCTTGCGCCCCTATCCCCCCCCCGCCCCACCCCAATCCGCCCCACCCCAGACACACTCGGCTGGCGGGTGACTGACCCAGCCAGCACCACCCCCGGCGGTGTGAAGGGAGAGGGGAGGGAGACAGGAAAGCCAGCGGAGGATAGGGCGCGGAGCCCAGGGTCCTGGAGAAGTCTCGTCCTCTATGGGACCCCGGGGCAAGGGCGGCCCGGCTGGGGGGAGGGGAGGAGTACGGCGGGTGGTAGAGGCCGAGGCTGCGGCGGCGCGCGGGCGAGGCCCCTTTAAGTTTCTCCCCTCCCACCGGCGGCGCCGGCCTCCGCCCGCCGCTCTCCCCGCCCCGGGGTCCCGGCGAGAGCTGCGATTGGGCGGGCGCGGCGATCCCTTTGAAGTGTGGCTGCCGATCGCGGCTATTTGACGTGCGGCTCGGGGAAGGCGAAGGTTTTTGTGTTGCTCGCCGGGGCTAGCGGCGGCGGCGGCGGCGGCGGCTGCGGCGGCGTCGGTGGAGGAGGGGTGGAGGCGCAGCGACTGCTGCACCGCGCTCGACGCTGCGGAGCGAGCCCACCCGCTCCGGGAGCTCGCCTCCCTGGTGCTCCCCCTCCCTCCCCGCCCCCCCAGTGGCGCTGCCTCCTCCAAATGAGCGATTCGCCCGCTGGATCTAACCCAAGGACACCCGAAAGCAGCGGCAGCGGCAGCGGCGGCGGCGGGAAGAGGCCGGCGGTGCCGGCGGCGGTGTCCCTCTTGCCCCCGGCGGACCCCCTGCGCCAGGCGAACCGGCTCCCTATAAGGGTCCTGAAGATGCTGAGCGCTCACACCGGCCACCTCCTGCACCCGGAGTACCTGCAGCCGCTGTCCTCCACTCCCGTCAGCCCCATTGAGGTCAGTCTCCTGGTCGCTGCCCGCCCAGCGCCGGCCCCATTCCACCCACCACTGCCGGGCCCGCGGCCCTACTCCCTGCGCCCCGGGGCTCGGTGTGACGCCCAGGTCCTGCCACGCCGGCGGACGGGGTGAGGAGGGACCGAAGGAACAGGGATCGGAGTCCACCGGGTTCTCCCCAGGCTTCTCCGTGGAAGGTTTCCCCTTCCACGCTCGCCTTTCGGAGCTATGTGTTTGCTTTTGGATTGGGTTTGCTCTTGGAGTCTCCACTGGGTCCTTTACTTTTCCTCTGGCACCCAGTTTCCAGGCTATAGATGATCTCTCCTTTCCTGCCTTCCCCCCTCCGCCACCCCCCCTCCCACACACACCGGTTTGGTCTCTTTGAAGCCGAATCGCCCCCGTCCCACTCCGCCTCTGTCCCATCCGGTTAGAGCGCACTACGCCCCGGCACTCCCGATCCCAGGTCTTTCTTCCTCCCACTTCCCTGGGTGCCCTCCCCGGGAGGGAGGGGCTACTAGGAGAGCGCCAACGGCAGCCCTAGCTTTAGAATGCGCTTCTCCCGGCTCCTACCTCGCGGCGCCGCCGCCAGAAACCCGTCCCAAGCGAAGTTCCCCAAACTGAAGGAATAAGTTTTCTCCTGGGCACAGGGGAGGGGGAGATTAGAGGGTAGGGGGCGAGTCACAGCCCCTCCCCCAGCCCGACTCCAGACCAGTCACCTGCTCCCGCGGCGGCCTCTGGTGGACCACTTCCCCTGCCCCATTTCCCCGGGCCTGAGCCGCGCTCTGGGACCCGGGGGAACGAGGGATCCCACTCGGGCTCTGCGAGCGCAGTTCCAGCCTGCTGCGCCGCCCCGCCCGGCCCTTGCTCTCAGACCCTCTCCCCCAGGCCTTCCCGTCCCGTCGCGCCGCCGCCGCCGCCGGGGCTCTCCGCGCCCACCCAGCTCCCCAGACACCCCGCTTGCTCCGTCGGTTTGCCGGTCTCACCCCCTTCTCCCTTCCCTTGCCGCTGTCTCCCACAGCTGGACGCCAAGAAGAGTCCATTGGCGCTGCTGGCCCAGACTTGCTCGCAGATCGGCAAGCCGGACCCGCCGCCCTCGTCCAAGCTCAACTCGGTAGCGGCGGCGGCCAACGGGCTGGGACCGGAGAAGGACCCCGGCCGCTCCGCCACGGGCGCCGCCTCCGCGTCTGCGGCCCTCAAGCAGCTGGGAGACTCCCCTGCGGAGGACAAGTCCAGCTTCAAGCCCTACTCCAAGGGCTCCGGCGGCGGCGACTCCCGCAAAGACGGCGGTTCCTCCTCCGTGTCCTCCACCTCTTCCTCGTCCTCCCTGTCCCCAGGAGACAAGGCGGGCTTCAGGGTCCCCAGCGCCGCCTGCACGCCCTTCCCCCCGCATGGAGCGCCGGTCTCTGCGTCGTCGTCGTCCTCCTCGCCTGGTGGCTCCCGGGGCGGCTCCCCGCACCACTCTGACTGCAAGAACGGCGGCGGGGGTGGCGGCGGGGAGCTGGACAAGAAAGACCAGGAGCCCAAGCCCAGCCCGGAGGCTGCGGCCGTGAGCCGCGGCAGCGGTGGGGAGCCCAGCGCACACGGGGGTGGCGCGGAGGCTGGGGCCTCCGGGCGCAAGTCCGAGCCGCCCTCGGCCCTGGTGGGGGCCGGCCACGTGGCGCCGGTGTCCCCCTACAAACCGGGCCACTCCGTGTTCCCGCTGCCACCCTCCAGCATCGGCTACCACGGCTCCATCGTGGGCGCCTACGCCGGCTACCCTTCTCAGTTCGTGCCTGGCCTGGATCCTAGCAAGTCTGGCCTGGTGGGAGGCCAGCTGTCGGGGGGCCTGGGCCTGCCACCGGGCAAGCCCCCGAGCTCCAGCCCGCTCACCGGGGCCTCCCCGCCCTCCTTCCTGCAGGGATTATGCCGCGACCCCTACTGCCTGGGAGGTTACCACAGCGCCTCGCACCTCGGCGGCTCCAGCTGCTCCACCTGCAGCGCGCACGACCCCGCGGGGCCCGGCCTGAAGGCTGGGGGCTACCCGCTGGTGTACCCCGGGCACCCGCTACAGCCCGCTGCGCTCTCGTCCAGCGCCGCGCAGGCCGCGCTCCCCGGCCACCCGCTCTACACCTACGGCTTCATGCTGCAGAACGAACCGCTGCCGCACAGCTGCAACTGGGTGGCGGCCAGCGGGCCGTGTGACAAGCGCTTCGCCACCTCGGAGGAGCTGCTCAGCCACCTACGGACTCACACGGCCCTGCCGGGCGCCGAGAAACTTCTGGCCGCCTACCCCGGGGCTTCGGGCCTGGGCAGCGCCGCCGCGGCCGCCGCGGCCGCAGCCTCCTGCCATCTGCACCTCCCCCCGCCCACCGCCCCCGGCAGCCCCGGGTCGCTGTCATTGCGGAGTCCACACACTTTGGGGCTAAGCCGGTACCACCCCTATGGCAAGAGCCACTTATCCACAGCTGGGGGCCTGGCCGTGCCCTCCCTCCCCACAGCCGGACCCTACTACTCACCGTATGCGCTGTACGGACAGAGACTAGCCTCAGCCTCCGCACTGGGATACCAGTAACCACAGCTCTTGCACCCACCCGCCGCTCCTCTCCTTTCCCCCTCCGCCTCCCTCCCTCCCTCCCCCCCCCCACCCGCCGCCTCGCCGCTGCAACCTCCACTTCTGCTTGTCCCTGCCGGGATCCCCCGCCCAGACCCTCCCCACCGGACTGTGTATTTATTTACTGTAATGTTAGCTTACAAGCTGGGAATATAAGTGCATTAACGGCCCACACGAGTCAATGGTATGCAAAAAGTCTGTGTTCCCCAAATAATAATATTAATCACACAAATAACTACATGTTCCCCGCCCCTCTTCCTTTCTTTTATTTTTTTTTCTTTTTCTTAGATGTAAGGTTCTTTTTTTCCTTTTGCTTGGTTTTTTTTCTTTTTTCTTTTTTTTTTTTTTTTTGATTGGTTTGGTTTTAGGGGGAGGAGGGAGTGTTGGGGTTCTGGGGTTCTTGTATTTGTTTTCCCTTCCTGGGGAGTTTCTTGCATGCTTCCTAACCGTTAAGACTACATTTCCCCCTTCTCTTTTCCCCTCTTTCCCCTTCATTTCTTCTTGTTTCCTTACATTTGAGGTTCTGTTTTATCCTTTGTACAAGTAACAGAGAGGAGATATTTTTTGTAACGTGTTTGGGGGGTGCAGGGATCCGCCTTGGTGGCAAGAGGTCTTGTGTTCTGTTGACCCAGAACTCTGCCCTGTGATTCGTCCCCTGCAACCCTCTCCTTCTGGGGTCCTTGGTCTGCACCCTGGCCCCCAAAATTAGAGCCTTGCTCCTCTGTCTTGCTCTGAGCACTGAGAGCCCTGACCCCACCAGGAGGCTCCCCCTGAGAGAGAGGCCCAAGTGGCCTCTGAACAGCCTTTCTACCTTCCAGACTTTTCATGGCCCCAAACACCCGGTAGTCACACTGCCTGCAGGTGGGGGACCTGTAGGGCTCATCTTATTCAATTAGAAGTCCGAGGAGGCCCTGCTGGTGTGAAACTTTGCTCTTTATATTTTGCAAAGTGCATTGATAGTCCTGTTTTATTCTTCATTATTGGGGCAGTGATCCCTCTCCTGATGCTAGGGGTAGGGTCAGTGATTCTTGCTAGATCCCTCCAAAGCAGACCAGTGGTGATATTAGAGGGCAATACAACCTTGGTAGCTCCATTGGGGGACAGTTGGGGAGTCGGGGAGTACACGGATCACAGTAGCCCCATCACCCCCTCCCAGGCCTGACCCAACAGAATCCCTAAAGTTGGCCGTGGGCTTCCGTGGGCTCCCTCAGTGACTGGGATTGAAGACTCGGACCCCTGGGTCTTCTCCCCACAACTTCCCTCCCTCCTGGTCTTATGCAGCAGTGCGGGGGGGAGGGCTGTGGGGCCTGTTTGGGATGAATAGAGCTCTCCCTTGGTAAGACTTATTTTGTTAATAAATGGAATACTTGGCTATATTCACACCGTGGCGTGTTTCTCTCTTGCCTCACCCACTGTCCCACTTCCAGACACCTGAGCAGATGTCCTTCTTTTATTCTTGTTTAAATACCTTATGGTTTCTTTCTGAGATTTCCGTTCAAGGTCGAGTTTAATGCCTTTCCTCAAGAAAGGGGTGGGGGAGGAAAAAAAACAAAACTTCTGCCAACACATTACAAATAACATAAAACCGCCTTTATGGTTTTTTGTTTTGTTTGTTTTTTCCCTTTTCCACTTGGTAATTTAGCTCCCAGGCTCCCTTCAAAGTCCTTGACATTTCCTGGGGACTGGGTGGAGGGAGTGCGTAGATGCGGTTTTTCCTCTGGGCCTAGAGTCGAGGTACAAGGGGCTGGGAAAGGAACCAGGACGCGGGGCTCAGGCTCCTGGCAGCACCGGCCCCAGAGCCCTGCAGGTATGCAAAGTCGACGTGCCTCTGGCGCCACCTAGTGGCATAAAGACGGGTGACGGGTGCCAGCCCCGACGACGCCTTCCGCGCTTCCCACTCGAAATGCGAATAATTTCCTCTTCTTGACTGCCTTTTATACACCTTGAAATCAAAGAGTACATGCGCCTGCTGAGACTGGTGTTTTGCAAGGCCTGGGGGCTCCCCAAGGCCAGCGCTGGGATGTCGACCCCAGTCATTTGCGCCTCCAGAGACTTCTCTGGAGAGGGTTTGGGGTTTTGCTGAGAAGGCGCGGTGATTACTCGGGACTCTGAAGCCACTCTCGGTCCCTGTTGTCTTGAGCTCATACGACTGACACTGGCTTGGGCATCCTCGGGCAGGCGAGGATGGGGCGCCGTTTACCAGGATGCTGGGACCAGGGCCGGGCACCTCCCCACTGCGCGGGGACTCCGCGAGCCCGGAGGAGAGGACGGGCCACCTGCACGTCCATCCCCGGCGGTGAGCCGCCAAGGCCGCCAGCTCCGGGGGCACCCGGCTGGGGCGCGCGGGCTCTCGGCCTCCAGCACCTGGGACGCGCCTGGCCACCTGTTGGGCGCACTTCAAAGTGGGCTGCCTCGCCCTCTCCTGGCTGCTCTCCGCGTCGGCCCCGTGCCGCTTTGGGATCGGTTGTTCTGCTGTAGTTTTGCTTGGCTTTTTCTGTGAGGATTGCGACTTACCGCGCAGTTGGTGCGAACTGCGTGCCTCTGAAACGTCGGTAGACCTGAGGTCAAGTGCGGAAGGGCGGCGTGGGAGGGATGCTCTCTCCGCCCCGCCGCGTTGCTTGAGACCACGCCACACCCCGCTAGAGAATCGCAGGAGGGCCTCGGGACTTGACAAAACCTCAACGTTAGATGGTTTGGGGGGGGGGGGTGATTACGGTTTTTTGAAGTTTTGCCACTATATCTTTGTTTCTGGACAAAATTCCTTCATTAATCAAGAGAACCTCAGGCTGCTTCTGCAGAAAATGTCAGTGCTGGCCACCGTAAGAACTTACGTGTGTCTCCGGGGAAGGGGCCTTGGCTGCTGGTGTCTTTGGGCACGTGGGGGCCGCAGGGGGAGTCAGGGAGAAGGGCTGGAGAATGGGCTGGAGAAGCCGCCCTGGGACCAGCTCAGGGTCTTCCTGGGGAATTATCGTTCTCCGAGTTCTCAAAGTTCAAATTGGCCAGAATCTTTAAAAGCCCTGAAATGTTACGAGTAGCTTTGTTTTTTTTCTTTCTCTCTGTTGTTTTGTTTGCTGTTGGTTATTTCCCATTTTCCCTTCCTCTCAAGTCCTTCCCTTTCCTTCAGATACCTTTTTTTTTTTTAATGCCTGCTAAAACTGCTGGAAATTGCTCCCTCTGCAGGAAGACTTGAACTTTTCTCTTTCTTAAACTTTGTCGTCTCCAGACCTCCCTAGCTAAGTTCCTCTTGTTGGGATAGAGAAAGAAATAGATTCGCTGTCTCAAAGAGTGAACTCTCTGTATAGCAAAAGTCACGTTTCTAGAGCTGCTTGGCTCACCTGGAGCTTAGAAACCCCTCAGACTATTGAGTTTCCCCAGAAAATATATTGGTGGTCTTTGCAGACTGGGAAGGATGCTGTGTGCCTAGTTGGAATGGGCTGTCCCCAGCTACCATTGTGACATCAAAGGGCAAGCAGGGTAGTCTGGAGTGGCCCAGTTCTCACCCTGAAATGTCAGCCCTCCTCACCAGAAATGGGTGCCAGTTCCTAGGAAACGTGGCTGTTTTAATTAGCTGGTGGAGAGTTGGTTACTGTCAATAGCTAAATTCTCATTAAACAAAGTTGCTGTTTTAATAGAGATAATACTCCCCCCCAACTGCTTATTTGCATAATTAATTCATCCAGCAACTCTTTTCTTCAAGAATCACCTCCACCTTCTATTTCTCCACCTCCTTCTCTTCCTAGCCCTCCTCCCCCCTCTTCCTCCTAATCTCTCCCAGGCGCCAGAAATGGGGCCTGTGTTCCCAAAGTACCAGGAAGGGTGGAAGCTCGGAGCTGGAACTTGAGACACTGGACGTTGCTGGCTCCGGGTCAGATTTTCACACCTCTTGCCCGGTTATTTTTGTGGCCTCGTGGGCAGCAGTGGGAGGAGAGGGAGGAGAGGCTCGCTCTCGGATACAGGTTTGACACAAACAGAACAGCGTGGTGTTCGGTTTTTAACTTGCCAGTCATCGTGCCCCCCCGCCACAAACCCACCTCCTGAGAAATCCGCAGCCGAAGGGGGAGGCTGGGGCCACCATAATTGCCTTGCCCTACCCAGCACACTGTGACGTGTCTCTCAATATATGAGCTAACTCCTGCCTGATGTATGTCTGGGTTACCGTGGAATTCGTCTTGCAATAATCCTGAGGCTCTGCACTTTATTAATCATTCTGTATGGGAAGCTGCTCTCCAGTTTTCTGTTTGATTTGATTTCATTCATCCTGTCTTTTTGCAAAATAGATGGTTGAGTGCATCCGATAATGTATGGTTTAATTTGGAGCACTATGGGTTTGAATTACCATTTTCATAATGTGCTGTGCATTAATGTGTTACATCATTTATAAAGAGGAATGTGCTGGGTTTCAAACTTTCTCCGGAAAGCCAAAGTCACCTAAAGGAAACAAAGCCAAATCACATCGACCCATCTTCTTACCTCGCTGCCAGAGAAACTCCTGCCTCCCCAGCCCGGGCTAAATCTGCCAAAGCTCATAAAACCCAACATGAGGCTTTTGTGCTCACATAATGCAGGTGGGTGTCGAGGTTTGGGGGGAACTCGCACATGGCCGCCCGGGAGCCGTCAATGGCGATACAAAGCTCCCCCTCATTATTGTGTAACAACAGCTTTGCAGCCAACCCGGTTTGAGGAGACCTCCAGTGGATGGCTCTCCGTAGACCCTAATCCCAGCCCTCCCTCCCCAATGGCTGTAATAACACCAGCTGTCTGTTACTCAAACTCTGACTGAGGAGGAAAAAGCACTGATTATCCAAATACAGTCATTAAAGGGGAAATGTGTTTTTAGGACTGTCAGAGTGATTAATGAGGGCTAGCTGTCTTTGCAAATGCACTTGTTTAGTCTAACTGGCAGCTTCTATTTTCCTATTGATTTATTGCAGCCGTTGCCGGGCCCTGGTGTGTGCGGAGTCAGGGCTCTTCACAACTGTGCCCTGTTTAAACAGGAAAAGCATGCGCCATTTTGTCCGGGAGGGAGGGAACAGCCTCGAGTCTCTCCCTTCAGGGCAGTCTCCTGGGGCCCAGACCAACAAAGGACACATTACAACCCTGCAGCCTAGAGAGGGAAGGAAGCTGCCTCCCCTCAGTTGTCCCCAGTCACTCCATTCCAAGGTCAGTGGAGACTCACCATGGCCCCTGGACAAAGCCTGTCCCATTGTGACACTCAGCATGCCCACATTTCCTCCTCCAGTACCCCCAGACCAGCTGTCGGCCCCTGGGTCCGAGCACAGGAGGGGAAGGCTGCACAGGAGAGGGGTGCGGCCAGGCCAAAAACAGAGAACTGAAGCAAACCGCACCCCCCCACACACACACACACACACTTCTGCCCAGGTCCAGGGGTGGGAGCGAGGCTGGGGGCTTTGTGGGAAACTGATTGATAGAGCCCAGAGATTGATTTCAACTTTTCAAAAGAGGTCGAGGGACCATGAGAGTGATATCTACCTCTTTCCAACTGCACATTTAATGTTTTGACAAATGATGTATCTAATGACAAAAGTAGAGAAATGGCAGCTTGACACTAGAGGGCCGGTATCTGGGGACTTATACTTCCAGGCGGTCAGTCATCGAAGGCCACAGAATCTGCAGGATTCCTGTTACGTGCCCAGCACAGAGCTGGATGCCATGAGACACAGGAGAAAACTCAGACGGAATTCTGGTCTGATTTAGTTGGGGGAGACAAGACACACCCATGAGACAGGGAACAAGACAGCATTACATATAACTGCATTTATGCTGATCTAATAAAGTGCTGAATCGTACCGTGCAGACAGCGGAGAATAGGACAGGATGTAATCCGGTGCTAATTGTGAAGATCAGATGCGCAGGCTGCAGGGGCCGGAGGGGGAGACCACTGGGGCTGATGTGGGGCACCCTGCCATGGACGCTTCAATCTGTTGGGAGGCTCCCCAATTCCTTGGAGGCCCTTCCTTTTTTGAAGGCTGGAAGATGGATGAGGCCTTCATTCCATAGGGATAAGAGAGCTGGCACTTGAGCCCCTGAGCCGGTAATTCCCATTTCTACAGCAGACCAAGGAACAGGCTTCACTAACACTATAAACAGCACATCTGAATTTCCTTCCACCCGCTTTCTCCCTAATCGACTTGCACCTTCCACAGAGCATGCCAGGCATGGAAATGGTTTGTACTTCTTCCTCAATGACGTGCCTTTCCGAGTTTTCCCAGGGTGGAGGTATATCACCGGCATTATTAACACTTCCTAAAACAGGAAAAGCTGTCAGTGGATTTGGATCACAGATGAGCTGGGAAAACTTTCTCTTAAAAAAAAAAAGTTGAGGGCGCCTGGGTGGCTCAGACGGTTAAGCGTCTGCCTTCGGCTCAGGTCATGATCCCAGGGTCCTGGGATCGAGTCCCGCATCGGGCTCCCTGCTCCTTGGGAGCCTGCTTCTCCCTCTGCTTCTCTCTCTCTCTCTGTCTCTCATGAATAAATAAATATATAAAATCTTTAAAAAAAAAAAAGTTGAGGGGCGCCTGGGTGTCTCAGTCGGTTAAGCATCCAGCTCTTGATTTCAGCTCAGGTCCTGATTTCAGGGTCCTGGGATTGAGCCCTGCGCTAAGTACAGAGCCTGCTTCTCCCTCTCCCTCTCTCTCTCCTCTCTAAAATAAATGAATAAAATCTTAAAAAGAGGAAGAAGAAGGAGGAGGAGAAGGAGGAGGAGGAGGAGAAGAAGAAGAAGAAAAGAAGAAGGAGAAGGAGAAGAAAGAGAAAGAAGAAGAAAGAGAAGAAGGAGAAGAAGAAAAGAAGTTGAACCTACTGGCTGAGAGAAAATGAAGTGACCATATTTTATAAACTTCAAAATAGAGACAAATGGTAGAAGTAGACTTTGGTAAACTTTAGGACACTCTAGGAAACTCCAGAAAGTCTAGTCACTGCATATCTGGTAGAAAGAGCATAGACATGGGAGTCAGAAAACTGGGATTTTCTTCTAGCTCTGGAACTTAATTGCTGTGTGACTTTGAGCAAGTCACTTAATCTGAGTCTATTTTTCTATTTCTAAAATGAAGCTGTTGGGCCCGATAATCTTGAAGCCCTTTCTAACTGGAATATTCTGTGTTTCTCGGTCCCTGGTCCCCAGTCAAATAGAATTCTAAAGTTCCTATCAGGACAGTGAGTGTGAAAGATCCAGGGAAAGAAACTTCGTGACTTTACCTCACTGATGGGGCGGGGGGGCAGCAGGTGGAGTGTACAGAAGAAAAATATTGTCATGTGAATTTTTCACCCAGAGAAGTGACTCCAACAAAGTGAATTATGAAAATATGTTTTTAATTTGAGGAGATGCAGGTATTTCAAAGACTGGGTGCTTAAGTGGGTCAAAAATTATTTAAAATAATGTGCAGAATCCTAGGAGGTTAAACCAAGGTCTATGAAAAGAATCACATGTTTTGTAACCTACAGCTGATTGCTTTTGGAAGGTGGAACTGGCAAGAAAAGAAGTGAAAAATAGATAAAAATCAAACCACGGAGGGGTGGGGGGGACTTCTGCTCTGAGTGGGCACTGGGTATCTCCACAGCTCTTTGGAGCATAAGATAAAATGATCCTTCCGGAGTTTAACTCAGAGCCAGATTTTAGAATGCGAATAGTAATTTGGAGAACGTCAATGCCCATTCCCTGTGTCCCGTTTGCGCTCCTGGGTATGTGTACCTATAAATGTGTGCGTGTGTGTAGTGCGAGTTACGTACAGGTTTATACCCTGTCCATAAATAAATGGTGTGATCATGCTCTTCCTTTTTACCTTTAACAATTTCGTATATAAAGACCGCTAAACAAATGTGCAGAAGCAATAGGCCAGGCCCACCTAGGGTTTCTCAAGAAGCACCATTTTGAGTGCTCCATAGCATGGTTAAATATAATGATATATGCTGGGCATTTAATACTTACAATAAACCCCTAGTTCCCTTTGCTGAGAAAACCACCATGTGGAGAGGTTAAGCAAATTGCCAAAAGTCTCACAGTTAAAGAGCTGTGGAACCAGGATGCTAACACAGTTCTGATTATAAAACTCTTTGCACTAAGCCAATAGCTTCAGACTTTGTTTCGAAGGGAGTCTAGATGGTACAGGGGAATAGACTACGGGGATCTGTCCCATCAAAACGTTTTGGCCAGTATGCCGGCATGGGTTGGGACTGTGCTAGATGCACTTCCAACTACCTCGGTCCTGCCTCTCCCTTCCAAGAGCCAGGATGCTGCTCAGTGCAAGGGGTCTGACTCACTGGGGAAACATTTTTTTTTTAAAGATTTTATTTATTTACTTGAGAGAGAGAATGAGAGAGAGAGCACATGAGAGGGGGGAGGGTCAGAGGGAGAAGCAGACCCCCCGCCGAGCAAGGAGCCCGACATGGGACTCGATCCCGGGACTCCAGGATCATGACCCGAGCCGAAGGCAGTTGCCCAACCAACTGAGCCACCCAGGCGCCCTCACTGGGGAAACATTACAGAGTCCCCACTGCCTACTAGGAGCTGGGGTCTAGAAAGATGAGAGAGACATGGGCCTTGCCTCAAGAATCCTACATTCCAGTCGGAGACAGATGTGCAAGCTAAAATATATGATGGACCAAGAGCTCTATTAATACTGTCGTGGTGGTCAGTATAGGCCAGATTACACTGCGGTAACAAACAAACACCAAAATCTCAGGGACTTACCACAACAAAGGCTTATTTCTCATTTCTACTGCACCTCCCTCATTGACAAGGATCTCTGTATCAGTCAGGGTTTGAGCAGAGAAGCAGAACCACTAATAAAGGAAGGCATTTATTGTGAGGCATTGGCTTATGAAACTGTGGTGGCTACTCAGCAAGTTGGAAGTCTGTCGGGCGGGAAGAGCCAAGGCTGAAAATATTGACATGAGCCCTTTGGAGTCTCTAAATTCAGGGAAAGCCTAGCCTCTCTTGTAAAGGGCTTGCCTGATTAGGTCAGGCCCACCCCCAGACAGCCTCCCTTTTGATGTACTTAAAGTCAACTGATTAGGAACTACAATCGTATCTGCAAAATTCCTTCTCAGATAACCGGGGACTGTCTAACCAAGGTGACACATCAGAAATCATTACAGGGTTGCACATAATTTATCAGACCCAGTGACTAATGAAGGAACATCCTCTGTCACAGCAGGGGAAGAGCTGAAGATTCTTGTACAAACAATTACATGTTTCAGGCCAAAATGACATATGTCACTTCTGTTCATCTGTTCGTACTCCTCTGGCTAGAACCAATCACCTGGCCCCTCCTAACTGCAAGGACAGGAGGATGCTGACCCCCACCCCTCGTGCCCAGAAGGAGAGAAGAGCTAGAGGGGGTTGCACAGGTGCTCCCTGGGAGCTCTGACCAGCTTCCATCCTGCCCTCCCCGTGCTCATTGTACACAGGGGGAAGCTGAGTCTGTGCTTGAGATGAAAGTATGCATGACTGCCCACGGCCACGCGTGAGTAAGGCCGAACTCTCCTCTCCCTCCCTCCAGCTCACCTCCACCCTGCTTCCTCGGGCCTCAACAAACAGAAACTCCTTCCAAACCCACTGAGCCCTGTTTACCTGGAGAAAGTTTGCATCCGAAATCACAGGAAACAGGTGCCTCCAGGGATGGAATGCTCCAGCCAGACAAGCGTGGCCTTGGATCTCAGAGCTATAAGACCTTGAAGTTCAAAGAGATTTGTGACCTCCTGCATACTTTGCAGTCCTCAGATCTCCACCAGGTGGCTTGCAAAGAACCATCTGCTGGAGCACTGAGGCAGCATATTGACAAGCCCTCCTTACGAGAAGGGTAGGGACCTCCTGTGTATTGGACTCTAGGAATGCTTTCATCTGTGAAACTTACGAAAAGGTAAGGATTGACTGAAAGTGATAATGATCGATGGTCAGTGGCAAACAAGTACTGTTTGATGAACTGTATGTGCTCTCCGTTGAAAGGAAAACAGTCTGGGCAACAGGGACCAGACACGGCCTTCTCCTTCTCTAACACTGATGGAGTGCTCACGGTGCGCCAGGCACTGTGCTAAGCACCTTCCACACAAGGCTTCATTTACTCCTGGCAGCAATTCTCTGCGGTGAGTCTATTAGGGAACACATTTCGCCCAAGGGCACAAAGCCAGTAAGCCGTAGAAGCAAGATCCCTAGCAAGTCTATCTGATTCCCAAAACCTATACTCTGGTCACAAGGGCCACCATGTGCTCTTGTGAGGCTGGTGTCCTGCACGAGAGCATCCGGCCAAGGGTGCAAGTGAGGTGTCCACAGCCGATGACACCTGGCCTGGCTGCATCAGCGTCGAAGGGGGACTTTCTCGAAACCTCCCAAAGGCACCAGATGGGTGGGGGCAGGGTAGGCAGGGCCTTGCCATCTTCAGACCCTCTCCTCTAAAGACTGTAGGTCAGAAAAGGACTTTAAATCCCCTGATCCCAGGCTCACCTCCTGACGGTCACACCTGAACTTTGCAGTGCACTTGTACTTGCAGAGATATTTCTTGAGAACCTACTACCTGTGCTAAGTGCTATCAAAGGACAGAAGATGGATAAGACACGGCCCCTCCTATCAAAGTGTTCCGTACAAACACATACTAATAATGTGAAATAAGGTCTGACAGTAACACGTGAAGGGGACTCACAGAAAGTGCCAGGCATCCAGAGCACCCTGGGAGCTGGAAGGAGTCATTCGTTCACCCGACCCCAGAGGAAGAAGGGGAGAGGTCTTTGAGGCCAGTGGGGCGGCCTGAGCAAAGCCCGAAGCCGGACTGTGTGGGAGGATGTCCCTCCAGCTCACACCCACAGGCTTCCATCGGCAGGGCGCACGAAGCCAGTATGGTTTCAGGCAGTCCGTGCCTCGGGGGCCACCAGCACAGGGCACCCGGCAACCCCGACCCTGGCAAAGGCGGGCAACAGCCTCAGGGCGGACAGAGCACAGCTAAGCACAGTGAAGGGGCTGTGGCAGAGGGGAGTGAGGCTCTGCACAATTCAGCTCAAGGCTCAGAACTGAAACATGCATCACTGTGCTGGCCCTGCTCGTCCAGTTCCAGCCACCCGCTCCTACTCCCAGGCCCACCTTCCTGGCCCCAGTGACAGCGTCAGGGACCAGTGCACAGAGAGGGTCGTGGTGATAGGTGGGGCCTTCACACCCATCCCCTGCCTGATACTCAGGTGACCTGTCTTCCCTGACCCCCGTTCCCTTCTCTGGGAGTGTAAGAGCAAATGTTCTTGGAGAGCATCCTCCTTTGCACCCCTTGCTCCGAACGTCACCCTCCCCTCTGTCCCACCCCCAGTGCCATTCCTCCCCCCAACACACACACACACACACACACTCCCTCTCACCTCCCTTCCCTCCCCCACCCCTTCCCCTCCATTTGTTTCAATGAACAGCCCCTTTTATCTATTCTGTAGGTACAAATGAAGCTGTCAAATTTGATCAGGCGCTTGATATGACAGGCCGTGGGAGTCAGGACCCCTTGAACAGAGTGGGCCTTGTCTGTCACAGCCTGCCTGACACTTCCCATAATGCCCAGACTGATGAGATTCTGAGTAGGGCCCAGCACATTTTCAACTCTATTTTGGGTGAAAACCCTTCCTGAAAGATCTTGAAAGGACCTGGCAGTTCAGCCGCCCGGATGATTAATGAGGGTTGGCTCCGCTGGATGGATTTCTCCTGGTGCCAACAGCCGTCCTCCCAACAGGCTAGAACGTGTTGCCGTTGACGCCCCCCCCCCAACCACCGCACATTCCCCTCACGGCGACGCCCCCCCAAAAAACCTCTCCCACCAACCCTCGGACATCACCGTGGCCACCCCTTGCCTCCACCCGCAACCATTCTGGCTGCACATCTCTCGCCCATCCTCCCTCATTTTCTGATGCAGGAGCAGCCCCAGCATATGGAAAAAGTTAACAAGCACAGCTGAGTGAGGTCTGGTGTGAGCGAATGGGGCTCCCAGAGAGCTTGGCAAGTTTGAGGGGCACAGAGGGAGGGCTGAGAGGGCACCAAACAGGACAGTCACCCAGGTTCTCCTTGAGCGCCATGTCACATGCTCCAGTGGACAGGGTAGGCCTGTCCCCTTTTCCTCCATGGACCTCAAGAGCCCTGGGGACAGAAACCAGGGGGTATCTAAGTCCCCAGAGAGATAAAGCCTTAAAGTCCTTGCTTTTCCGCACTCGTCTCGTTCTGTTTCTCAGAGGGGGCGCGATTGACATTTGGAGCAAGACAATTCTTTATTGAGCAGGACCCTCTGGTGTAGGGCAGAAGATTTAGCATCCTTGGTCTCAAGACACTACTCGTTTGTAGCAACCCGCAGTCATGGAGGCAACCACAGCCATCCCCTGCAACTCCAAATGCCCCTGGGGGTGGTCCCAGCCCTGCAGAAGAACCACCATCAGGATAAAGAGCCTCCCTGCCTCCCTGCCTCCCTCGTGTCTTGAGGGCCTTGCCCTCCCCTCTGCCGCCTCCAGCTCTCACAACCCTCAAGGTCACTCAGTGGGGAGAGCACCTTGAAGGAGGGAGAGAAGGAAAGAAGGGTGTTCTCTTGCCCACCTCAATACTAACTTTTCCCCTCTGCTGATTGCCGCAGACCAGCCCTGCTTGAAACCCTCTAGTCTTCCCTTCCTCTTCTGCTTTCCTATTTTCCCCAGCAGATTACAGCTTAACCATGCTTTGGGTGAAAGAAGGGTGCCCAAAACCTCTTTGGGCTTTCTAAGCTCAGAATCCTTCAGGAACAGGCCAGTGACAAGTAGTTGGGGTCAGGAATATGCTGTTTCTTTTCGGAACATCCATAGATTTCTTTTTCAAGCCAGGCTCCAAGGTCCAGGGACTCTATCTGAGGAGAAGGAGGGTTCCTATAACCAATACCATCTCCCATGATCTCTTGTGGAGCAGATTCCATGGGGCCAGGCCATGAGAGAGGGTTTCCAAGAATACCAACCCAAACCTACTCTCCTCACTTCATGTTTTCTTCTCTCCCTTTCCTTCTGAAAAAGAAAAGGAAAAAAACCCATAGTTTACCCACTCCCAAGACACTGGGTAAATGCCCAATCCCACCCTTTACCAATGGCCCAGTCAGTGGCTAGGTGCTCCAGCCCCCAGATGGACCCAGCACCATCAGTGCCTTCATTCAGTACCATCTACTGAGCATCTACTACCTACCAGGCACTGGGCTCCAATCTGGGCCTACAATAGCGAGCAAAAAGACACACAGCCCCTGCCTTCATGAAGCTTACAGACTAATAATGAGAAAAAAAAATGAAACAGATCAATGTAGGATTATAAATTGTGGTAGTAGCAATGAAGGAAAAGTAGAGTGTTTTTTACAGCACATCCGGAGAGGGTGTAGCAAAGAACCCTTGTTTAGAACGAAGGTCAGAGAGAGCCTCTGTGGGATCATGACCATGAAGCTGAGACCTGAAGACTGAGCAGGGTCAGCCAGGTAATAAAAAAGGAAGAGTGTCTCAGGCTAGGAAAATCCACACCTGAACATCAGCCGAATGCTCCTGTCGTGAGATGCTTTCCTTGTAGCCGTACCTCCATGAAAGGACAAAAACTCAGTAACTCAGCCCGAGCCCTGGAAGAACCAGAAGGGGGGTGGGGGGAGCTGGGAGGAGAATGTGACTGCCCAGTCACTCCACGGTCCAGAGCACCAACAACCATCTCAGCAAGCAAGAGGGAGACAGGAGACTGGTCTGCGGCTGACAGGACCTCTTCCCTGGAGTTTCAGGGATTGCCCTGGGGCCAAGTTTTGAGGTTCTCTATCTCCTGGAACTGTGATGTGGGCAGCTGCTGATGGAGACAGAAATTGAACTAACGATGACACAAATTAACATATAATTACAAGATTCTTGCCCAAGAGTGAAGCTTGTGGGAGACCTGGCTTTCTCTCTTCCAGGAAGATAATATTTTAATGAAATACAGGAGAATGTGTTTCTTACTCTTGGAAACCCATAGGCCTTCACTGGCTCCCCACTGTCTAATCGAGGCCAAACCTTTAACGTAGCAATCGAGTCCTCCATGGAATGGCCCCCACACCTTTCCACCCGCCCCTGCCGGAACCTTTGCAGGAGCCAAACATGACGACTCACTGTTTCCTAGACATCCAGCTCTTGCATCCAGTTGTTGTTCCTTCCTCCTAAAAAGCCTATCCCCCCCTCACAAATTCACTGGTCTCATTTTTTACCCCAACTGGTTGCAGTTTCCCCTTGCTCTGAATCTCGTGAACCCCTTATTTTATCTCTCTGATAGTCCTTCTGTATGTCAGGACCCCTCATCGCCCGTCACTGGACCATAAGTTCCTTAAAGGCAGGAAGGGTCCTTTACACACATTCACATCCTAGGACAGTGCCAGGAACAAGGTAGACAATAAATGCTTGCCAAATTCCATTTAATTGGAAAAGAGCTAAAGAGCTTAAGCAGTTGTCAACATCTTTGAGCTGAAGTGACTAATTTGATGAGAGAAGAGACCTGGGAGGTAAAACTCAACAAAGGAACAAGAGGGACAAAAGAGCAATCAGGAAAGAAAAAAAAAAAAGATGCACACCCTTTACCAGTGGCCCAGTGGCCAGTTGCTCCAGAAGCCTTCCCTTCTCTCATTCTCTCATTGGTCTCCTCATACCCAGAACAAGAGAGGTGGTCCTGAGGGCACAGGGTTACTCTGAGGACCTTGGCTATCGTGGCAAACCCTAGAGGCAGGCAGAGGACGCCCACTGAAGTATGGGCCATCAGTGACCTCCTTCCTCTGCCAACTTGCCATGGTGGCTGGAATTCCTCACTCCACCCCCCCCCACCCAACTCATTTCTTGGAGTTAAGGAGCAAAGTCCTGAAAAAAAAAAGATCATAAAAATGTGCTAGGAATGGGGTAGAGGGAGAAGACACCCCTCTTAAGACATCAGTGTTCACTAAACCTGTTTGGGAACAGCCTACACCTAAGCAGATGGAGAGCAGGGCTACCGGAAATGGGACGTCAGACTCTCGAGGGGTCTGGTCAGGAAAGCTCTGGAACATGAACATTTTCCCAGGAATGGCAGCTCCAGGGTTGGTGCCTCCGGGGAGGACCTGGCAGCCAGAAGGCAGGGCCAGAGGACTTCCCTTCAAGGAGCGACCCTGCCTCAGTACTGACTCTCTATTTGATCCTTATCTCACCCACGAAAAGCCACCACCACGAGGGAGGGACCATGCCCTGTGTTTACTGCTATGCCCACAGTGTCCAGTCTGTGCCCAGCATGCAGCAGGCACTCAATAGAGATTTCCTGAATAAACAAATAAATTAATAAGGCTGTAAGAAGGTGCTAAGAAGGGACCCCAAGGAGAAACTAGTCCTTGCTCTCAATTCTGTGAAGGCGCCCAGAAGACCTGTGGACATTCAGACCCACGTTGCTGGAAGCCATCCCCGACATGAGCCAAGCACTCCCATCTAGCAGACAGAGGTCCACACCTGAGCAGCTTGGAAAGGACACATTTGCAAACTTACTGCACCAGCTTTTGAAGCAGAATCGACCTCCCTGCTGTCTTTCAGGATTTCTTGAGGGAGAAAAAGAATTTTCCTGGCAATTGGGCCAGAATATAAAAACAAGGCTACATAAAACAGGCCTAAGAGGGAAAGAGTAGGCCAAAGACAATATGCTCCTCTCCCCCCCCTGTTTTCTTAGGACCTCAACCTCTTTTCCCCATGAGGAGGAGGAGGAGAGCAGAGCCTAATGACCCTCTGCCCCCTTGCTAGGACAGAGGCCCTCCTCACAGGCAGGGAGTCAAAGAAAACTTTTCCGAGACTGATTACCAAGAGGGTAACTAGGTACACAGAGCACATGTGAACAGGCTCCTCGTTTCCAATTCAGGACTGTCAGATGGTGATTAATGACTAACAGCCACAGAACAGCCTTGATTGCCAAGTGCCGTATTGTTAATGCTGACATTTAATGAGGCCGGACACAAGTCCAGCACAATTCCACACCATCATCTGCAAATAGCACTCAACAGATTTAATTGGTTAAGTATTTGTGTGTGTGTGTGTGTGTGTGTGAGAGAGAGAGAGAGAGAGAGAGAGAGAGAGAGGGAGGGAGGTATAAAGGGCAGAAGAAAGGGATAAGATGTCGGTGTGTGAATTTGCCCTACAGGGACACCTCTATTTTAGTATGTGCATAACTGTGTGATCCCTCGAGTCAGGTGGAGTGAGTGCATAGGACTGTATCCGCAGACCCGCAAGATGACCTCAGTCCCCAGCAGGCAAGTCCTATAGGGTGGCAGCTCCTGCCACCCCTCCCCACCCCACCAGCGCCTCTGACAACCGCTGTGGTCTCCCTGCCACCACCCACCAGCATCACCGCGGTCTCTCAGGGGCAGCTGGGAACTGGCATGTTTGTGAAGTGAAAACACATGAAAGAGAGTTGAAAGAAGAAGTTGTCTAGAAGTGGGCCTGGATCCAGGGCGCTCGAGAAGCCACTTTTTCACTGGACTCAGATCAATGGTCCTTTGGCCCGCCTGACTGGGCGGCTTCTCCTTTGCCAAGAAAGAACTGTTAGCCCATTCCGGAACTCAACACGCTCTTAGGAGAGGAACGGAATCCATCTTATTGTTCTAGAACAAGAGTCCCTGGCAATAGAGACAGAGAGACTGGCCCAGCGAGGGCTCTGCGGGCCAGCTGAGCAAGGTGACGAAGAGCGCAGAGAAAAGGAGACGTGGGCTCGAGGCAAGGAGTCTGTGCTCCCGGAGGCCTGGCTCTAGTCACCATCTGTGGCATGGCCTTTCGGGGACGCAGAGAAGGAGGTGAGACCCAGGCAGCTGGCACTCTAGTTGGGGAAATAGAAAACGAACACAGAAGAACAGCCTAGACAGTGGATGCTAAGGGCCAAATGGGCAGCAGGAGGTGGTCAGTGTCTCCAGCATTCAGAGGAGAGGTCAGCTCAGAGTCGGGGGCTAGAAATGTCTAGAAAAGGCAGAAAATATGTGAACTATTTGAAAGATGGAAGCCCTCAGGTAGAAAGAGCTAGCAAGGCCATTATCCAGGTGAGGGCTTTCAACATTTGAATTGCCATTAGCTCCCCCCCTTTAAAGCCTTGTTCCTGCAGGTGTGGCCCTAACATCAGGGACATCACCATGGCCTTGGCGCCTGTTAGAAATGCAGAATCTCAGGCCCCACGCCTGACCTGTGGCTGTAAAGTTGCCTTTGAACAAGATCCCCAGATTATCTGCATGCATGTCAAAGTTTGATAAAGGTTGATAAACTCTAAATGCCCTGGTCAGGAAGCCACGCACAGGTAGCAGGTCTGACCCAGGGGCTGATACGGCTGACATTCATCCACCGTACCGCTACGTCCTGCAGTGTCCCCTGGGTCCCACTCAAGCCTGGAAGAAGGCCAAGATGACAGCATCTGTCCTGTCCACCTTGCCTCACACCCTGTGGCCCACTCCAAGGCTGGAACACCTCGGAGGGTCGTCAGTGTGGATCCCGTGCTTTTGTTGCTCCTTTCCATTTGGAGCAGGGGCAGGGCAGGACAGCTGGACAGCCTGTCTCAGGCCTCGCTACCACGGGAAGGCCCTGGGCGGCTTCACGAGCCTCACCCCTGCTGGCCTCCACTGCAGGCTGGAAGGCTGAAGTCATAGGCAGGAACAGGTGACTTTCTCCTGTGGGTGTCCCACGTCTGGAATCTTCTTCGCTCTGGCCCAGTGGTCGGTACCGTGCTGGGGAATGCTCCGTGCTGAGGAATTCAGTTCATCACAGAGTCCCCCCTGTAATTACAGCCCGCCGCTGACCTTCATTCTGTCAAGCATTCCTGACCTCCCGGATCTCCCGGGTCCTGCCACCCTAGCTGTGGGAGGCTCAGCCTCAGAAAATAATCATTAGGGGTGCCTGGGCGGCTCAGTCATTGGGCATCTGCCTTCGGCTCAGGTCACGATCCCAGGGTCCTGGGATCGAGCCCCGCATCGGGCTCCCTGCTCAGCAGGAAGCCTGCTTCTCCCTCTCCCACTCCCCCTGCTTGTGTTCCCTCTCTCTCTGTGTTTCTCTGTCAAATAAATAAATAAAATCTTAAAACAGAAAAAAAAAGGAATCATTAAAAGCTAATGTTTCCTCTTGAGACTCTGTGCCCAAGGGTGCCCTTGCTGTGACCCAACCTTTCAAACCCCTTTCCATGAGCCACCACACCTTCCCTGCCTAGGCCTCTCCTCTTTAAGCGGCAAACCATTAGGGGCCCTTCCACTAGCTGCTTTTTCTTCCCCCACCCGCCCCACACCCTGCCAAATTAGGCTGTTCCCCCACCTTCATTCACTGCTCCCGTAACCCGACCCCGCTCCGACAGTGTAGGGGCCGAGGGGGAGCCAAGACACCTGGGTTCCACTTCTAGCTCCTCTGGGCCCCCACCCAGGGCAAAGCACATCCCACATCTGTGCCTCGGTTTCCTCCCAGTAGAGGGAGGGGATTGGATCAAAGGGATGATCTCTAAGGCCCCTTTCAGCTGTAATAGTCCACGGTTTTACTTTAGAGAATTATTGGGAGGGCCATATGAAATGCGATAATGGGTATTTTACTAGGTTGAAAAGTTTCAAATGATATACAAACAGGGTACTAAAGAGTCTCTTTTCCTCCAGTCACCCACCAGCTTGTCTTTGCAAGCGTCCTCTTGTTTTTGTGGTTCCTCTATTTCTCCACAGATTGAAGGCGGCATGAAGACAGAGACAGCGGTTTCTATTTCTTCTGTATGCTCGCTCGGTGACTAACACTCACAGAGACCGCTCAGCGGTGTTGCTTACTGGGTGACAGACTGATTACCCCCCAGGGCTGCTCACTCACTTAAATGGACTTGTAAGAAAATCACAGGAAAGTGGCCACCTTTGCTTTTTAGGGGGTGAAGGGAACGGACCTCTCTTAAATATGCATGTTTCCTTTCTCTTGAGGAAAAAAGGTAGTTTGCCCCCTTAAAATCAGTTGGATCTGGAAATTCAAACAGAATTTTTAATACTGCCTTGCAAATTAGCACAAACCAGCAAGCCCAGGGCTTAATTCCATTCCTCAACTACTTACTGAGCATGCTGTGTGCTGAGTGCCAAGCGTCTGCTCACTCGTAGGGCAAATACAGGAGAAACACTATAAAGTAATAGAATTTTTTTAACGAACGTAACAGGAATTAGATATCAAAATAAATACTGTCCCATTCAAAACAGTTACTTTGGAATGATCTACACTTACTCAAATACCTTATCATGCTCTAAACAATTTGGCATTCTTTGAAAACCATCTCCAAAGCTGGTCACATTCTTTACTGACAATGACAAATCTTTATGTGTTGATTAGGTGAGAGAAATGTCTTTTGAAGCCAAGCCTGGTGCATAAGCTGGCTGGTCGGGCTTATTGGGTCAGGTCAAAAATCTAAATAACACGCATCTTCTAATAAAGCTCTTAATGAGCATATACAGGCATAATGTGCAGCCCTGCGGATATTCTGAAGGTCTTCTTCCACCAAGTTGTGTGAGTTTGGCCGTGTGTGTAGCAATCAATCCCACGGTAGCCCTCCTCGCTTCCATCCTTGCCTTCCAGCCCACCGGAACCCCCATACTCTGTCCTCAAAGGAGCAACCCCAGAGCCAGATCACGTCACTCATCTGCTTGAAACCCTGCAAGGGCTCCCGTCCCACCTGGAGTGGAGGCCAAAGTCCAGAGGGTGGCTTCCAAGACCCCACATGAGCCAGCCCCCCGTGCCCCTCCAGATCCTCCCCCAGCACTGTGGGCTCCAGCCGCGGGGCCTCCCCACCATCCCTCAGGCATATTAGGCAGGCTTCTGCTTAGGGGCTTTGCTCTAGCTGTCCCCTCTGTCTGGAAAGCTTCTCTCCCTCATAGCCATGTGGTCAACTCCTTCATTTCCCTCAAGCCTTTGATCAATTCTCACCTCCTCAGTGAGACATGGTCTAACCTTCTATTTAATACCTTCCATGTGATAACCATACAAACCTAGGCACACATGCATAGTCACCCACCCGCACCCACCCTGATTCCCTTATCCTGTTCCTCTTTTTCTTTTCTCTATGGTGCTTACCACCTTTCACTAGACTATATAATTTATATTATTTATTGTATTCACTGTTGTTTGTATACCCCTGCTAGCATCCAGGCTCAGGAGGGCCAGTGCCTTGACCTATTTAGTTGAATCCCAAAAGCATATGCTTGGAACTTGCTAAATATATAGTGAATTGAATTGAGTTGAGTTGAATTGATTTAAACGGAATTGAATGACAGGTCCCAACTTATATGAAGTATGGTCCCAACTTACATGAAGTATAGTCCCTGCCTTTCAGCTGCTGACAGATCTTATGGTTAGAAGGAGACACACACACACACACACACACACACACACACACACACGAGAGCCGCTGAACAATACACAAGGATACTTGGCCACATGGGATTCACAGTCATGCTGCAGGAGCCGTGGCAGGGCTGGGTACAGGTGGAAGGAGACTGAGCCTTCCATCTGATCAAGCAAAACTTGTCCTTGTCCCCAGCACCAGCCCGCATCATTCCAGCCTCCGGAATACTCACTTGCTCATGCCCTCTGCCTACAGTCCTCTACTCTTGCTGTCCCCTTACCCACAACCTACCCACCCATCAATGCTCAGCCCCCGTCCCCTTCCTCCATACAATCTTCCTGACTTCTCTCTCCTCTGAGCTCCTGGAGCACATATACTTTGTATCAGACAGTTTAGTCTTTAAATAATAACACTATGTGTACACAGTGTATTATTAAGGACATCTTTTGCTGCTTCTCTCTTCTGAATGACGTCAGCACTGTTCAGGCGTGGCCCCCGACACGCATGGCTCCCATTGGTTGGGTCATCAGTCAGAGAGAAAGGGGGAGGGCATTCCAGGCACAGGAAACCTCAAAAGCAAAGATACTGTGTGGTATGAATTGACATGGATGAACTTAAAGATATTACACCGGTAGTTCTCAGCCCAGCTGAGATTTGACCCACCTGAAGAGCTTTTAACAGTAACTCCATGTGGAGGCCTGACCCCAGACAATTTTATCAGAGTACCAGGGAATGTGGCTGAGGCATCACTGTTTTGTAAAAGCTCCTCTAGTGATTCTAATGTGCAGCTGGGGAGTAAGGACAGCCGTACTATTAGGGGGAAAAATAGGGAGTAAAAGAAAAAGGGGTATAGAAGATCCTGGAGAATAGGCCTTAAAAAACCATTACCGTGTCTGTGCTTTTTTTCCATTTTGTTTCCGTTAGTTTGTCATGGGAATTTGTCTTTGTTGGAGTAGTCTGGATGGATCAGCGCTGTGGACAGATGATTCTGCCCCCTGCCGTGGAGAGAACAGGCAGCGCCAACAGATGTGGGCACGGCCAGGATCAGTCGGAACCCACGGGAATCAGAAAAGTCCGGGGAAACTAGAGGACTATTTTAGACCACTGAGAAATTTGTGTTGCAATCTCTCCCCCCGCCAGGTTGTTAGAAATCAGTTTACTCTATCTTGCGCCTGCCCATCCAAAGAGCCAAGAAGTATACCAATTATATTCAGGCTACCGGTTCAGAAATTCCTGGCTAATTCGTCACACCCCTCTTGCCCCCACATCCTCTGAAATGGAGAAGGTGCACCTCCTCGCTCTAAAAGGCAGCCTGGCTCAAGGACACTGAAGAGCACGCCAGCAACTTGAAGGCTATGTGCGTCCTCAGCTGGTCTGCTCTGGAGATGCTCTCTCTGGCACACCACTTTTCCAGGCTTTTCCCTCCCAGTACCGGCCCTGAGCCGACCAGCACCAGAGGCGCACTTCCCAGAGCCGCCGCCAGGGGCGCCAGCGCAGCCTGGGCCTGTCCCCGCCCGCCCGCGGACTGCACCTGGGCACGCAAAGTAGCGCCATCACCAAAGTCACTGTTCTCCACCTGCCACCGTTAGGGAAGAAGCTGACAGTATCCGCGCCTCTGGGAAGGGACACGGGCTTACACTGAGGGTGAGACGTACAGGACTGACTGAAGTGAAAACTTGTCCTGCAGGACCTGCTTACTTGGGACCAGAGGGTGGGGGCAAGGAACGGGAGCGAAAGGGAACATACAGGGAAATGTGTTGGCACTTAGTGGCTGAAGGAGGGAGGGAGGGGAGTACCAGGGAACGAGGGGGAGGGTGTGGAAAGATGAGGCCCGAGCGCTGACGACAGGCTTCCCCAACCCCACAGGCTTGCCAAGGCTCAGCCCTGGATCCCAGAGGGGTCACAGCCCAGGGCTGACCTCTGAAGCCACCTCCTTTCTCCCCTTCGCTCCTCGGTCTCTGTGCAGAACCATGGTCTGCCAGGCTCTGGCCAACCTGTGGCCTCTCCACACTGAAAGGGTCCCCTTGAAAAGCCAAGGGGGAAGCAACCAGCCCCCAGCAGAGAACCCCATATATACCGAGAGGTAACTCGAAACCCCAGAATTGGGCCAGGGAAGGAGGGGGAGGGCAGAGGGGGATGAGGTTTTTCCACTTCCTTTCGCATCTGTCAGGCGGGTGATTAATGACCAACAGGTTTGGAATCGCCTTTATTGCCAGATCAGTATTGTTGCCCGTGACAGTTAATGAGGTTGGACAGGCTTCTCCACACTGAGCTTTATGGGGCCGGCTCCCTCCCCTGCAGAGCTCACAAGCCCTGCCAGCTTTTGTGCACAGGAATGTTCCAGCCCCCCCAACTTCTTCCTCCATCACTACCTCCCCCCAATGCCCTGAACCACCCATCTCACCCAGAACCTGCCCCGTTCACAAAGGAAGCTGAGTAACAGGGGTTTCGATCTCCAGCCCTGCTCACAGAGACCCATCTGTTACACCCACACCCCAAGCGCCTCCTCCCCACCCCTGCTAGAGCTTGAGCGGTGGGATTGGGGGAGTTCATGAAAAAAAAAAAGGAAGGCAGAGAAACAAAAGCAAACATTACAGCCCTGGGCTTAAGACAAGGGGAAGATGCTTCTGTCTGCTTGCTCTGGACAGTCTGACCAACAACCTTAACAAGCCACTCCACAGTTAACTGTAAAATTCGAGAAGTATTTCATACACTTACCACTTCAATCCCGCGAATGTGTTGAGGAGGTGAGGATGGAGGGGTGAGGGAATTTAGGAAAAGGGTTTAATAACAGTTAATAATGTTTTTTAACCAACCACCTTGAACCCAGATATACACAAAGCTAGATTCCACTGCAGGAATCAACTTGGTCCGAGGTCTCCGGGTGAGGAAACACCGGCTTTGTTTTCTGCTCTCTTACAAATAATCCTTACCTTTGTGCTAGTTCACATCTTGATACGGTTAAGCACGTGTTTGCCCGGGGTTTAATATTTGAAGAAGTTGGAGCAATGTAATAAGCAAACAGCTTAAAAGGCCCAGAAAGACCCCCTCAGCTTAAAACTCTATTACTTTTCAATGTGACATAAATGTATTTTGCTTCTGCTCAGAGCAGTTTCCTAGTTTACTCTTATTAAACCAGGAGACGGCTTAGCAGAGTTCTTGATTTATGAAACACATACTAGATTCATTAAAACCTTAAAAGATTTAATACATTTTATCAGGACATTAAATCTGTGCAGGCTTTTTAAATCAAATACCTGCCATATTTCATCCCCCACACCCTGCACACTTACTTAAGAACACTAAAATGTGGACTGACAAACATTACGGGTGTTTCAGGCCTGATTTCTAAGTGGCATTAAAGTCCTCCCCTCTAGGATTTATGGCCTCGCCACTCCCCAAGGCAGATCTTCCCTCTTTGGAATTCTGTTCAGTAAGTTAGCTGAGATCTACATGTCCCACCCATACACTAATGTTTCCACCTCTCCCGGCCCCCAGCCCATGGGGGTTTTATCCTCATACCGTTCTCTAGGACCCCACCAGCAATACCTGCCCCCCCGTCCTTGACTCCTGGGCTATGCTTCCCTGCGTCCACCCTCAGGGCCTCTCCATCCACACTCCACTCCCCAGACTCTCTTAGCCCACACAGAACTGCACCCAGACAACATCTGTCGTGCCCGGAAAAGCTTGCTTTCTTTCTCGAACCTCATTGCTAAGTCTTGCTATACAAAGGTGGCTCTCGGCTAGTGGGAATTTTGGCCCAACACCACCACGACCACCAGCCAAGGGGACATTTGCCAATGTCTGGGGATGTACCTGAGTGTCACAACTGGGTATGGGGGAGAAAGACAGTTGTTAGTGGCATCTAGGGATAGAGGATCCAACAATGCACAGGATAGCCCTCCCCCCACAAAAGAACCCCGAAGAACTATCCAGCCTCAAATGTTAATAGCAGGGTTGAGAAACCTGCCATTGGACCTCAGCAGGCACAGGTGGCCCCTCTCACTCCTCCATGCTTTCAACACGTAGGACTGTAGCTCACAGCTAGTAGGTGTTTAATAAAAGTGTACTGAGTTGAACTAAACGTCTGTCCTGATACACTGACATTTTCCAAATTCACAAATGTCGGGGAGAAGGGAGTATTGGATCAAAATCACATGAGGAAGTGACTTACCCGGCTCACCTGCACATCCTTGTTTGTAAAATGGGGTTACAGTCATACTATCCTCACGGACCGTTAGGAGGTTCAGATGAGCTCATGTAACTGAAAGCGCCTTTTACGTCCCAAAGGGTCATGTGATGTTTACTATTTTGTTCAACAAGCACGTATTGAGCGCTGCTTATATACTAGGAATTCTGGTAGACCTGCCAGGTGGGGGTGGGAGACACAAAGAGGAATAAAAAGAACCCTGTACACGTACGGACATAACCAGAATGTTTCAGCATATTGGAGGGGGTGCCATAGGAGAAGAATGCACGGATGCTGTGAAAACACAAAGAAGAAGCATTTAGAAGGGTCTTGAAGGGTAAGAGCTGATCTGGTAAAACACACACAAGAGCCAGGGAATAATATCACAAAAGCTGGAGGTGTAGGTAGGGGATTACCTCACTGAAGATTGTATATGACTAACTAAGAGATGGGAAGTTTTTTCTCGATAGGATCGGATTTTGGGGTTTTAAAAAATATTTTATTTATTTATTTGCGAGAGACAGCATGAGCCAGGGGGGAGGGGCAGAGGGAGAAGCAGACTTCCCACTGAGCAGGGAGCCCGATGTGGGACTCAATCCCAGGACCCTGGGATCATGACCCACACCAAAGGCAGACGCTTAACCAACTAGGCACCCTATGATCAGGTTTTTAAGCAGAAAGGGTACACGAAGATCACATGGAACACAGTGCAGAAGATGCGCTAATTTAAGGGTAAGCTACAAGGTGGAATAAGGAAATCATTAACAGCAGATTCTTACAATAATCCAAGTGAGAAACGATAAAGCCGTGAACTAGAACAATGTCTAGATAGGAGGGGTGCAGTGTCAAGGAACAATGAGAACTTCATGACTAAAGGAATGGGGCAGATTAAGATAGAGGCTGAGTGGCTGGCTTGCAGGGTTGAGTGCATGGTGACGCCTTCCGTGGGAGCAGTACGTCTGAGGGGACCTAGCAGTTCAGTTTGCGACCTGATTGGTTTGTCTGCATCCCACATCCAAAGAGATGGTGGAGTGAAGAGATGAGGGAAAGCTCTCAGTGCCTGAGGACAGAGGAGGGATGAAATGAGGAATCCAGGTGGAAAAAGGCTGGCCGAGAATAGAACATGGATTCCCTTATCCTCTGAGATTCACATACCAAGTATCTAAGGTACCTCTTTGTCCACTGCAAAAAGGAGTCTATCAATGAAACAAAGAGATGTATAGATAAATATACGCAGACAAAATGCATACAATCTTTTCTTTTAACTCCTAATATTATTATGGACTCAGAGATGTCAAAAGAATGGTCATCCCAGGCAAGAGGCCAAGCCACACTTCAAACCACCAGGCCTCTTGGACATTTCCCAGAGTAGCAAGCTGCTTTCTCTCATTCCCCAAATGCACTGTGGACCTTGACCAAGTCCCTGCCCTGGAGACTTCCTCCCCTTTGCCTTCTGTTCTTCCATAAATGGATTGTATTAAAATCACAGGCAACGATATGTATGTCCACCAACAGATGAATGGGTAAACAAATTGTTGTATAGCTGGACCATGGAGTAAAACATAACAGTAAAAAGGAATGAACTGTTGATATACTCAACAACATGGACGAATCTCTCAATAATTATTCTGGGTAAAAATATATATGTATATTTTTTTTTTAAAAGAAGCCAGACACACACACTCTCCCAAAAAGAATCCACACTGTGTGAATTCCATTTGTATAAAATTGTACAAAATGCAAACTAATCTATAGTGACAAGATCAGTTGTTGCTTGAAAATCGGGGTTGCAGGATCATGGAGAGGGGTAGGAGGGAGAGACTGGAAAGGGGCATGAGGAAATGTGGGGGCATGAGGCATGTGTTTATTATCTGGATTGTGGTAATGGTTTCACAGGTGTATACATATGTCAAAACTTATCAAGTTGTACACTCTATATGTACTTTATTGTAGGGCAATTATACCTCAATAAAGCTGTAAAAACATATCATCACAAAATGATCTTTAGGTGACTTCCAACCGACTTCCAACTCCATTTTTTTTCATGATTCCTCTTTGATCCCTTTACCAAACTCCTTTGAAGAAACATTATTAGCCCCGAGCAAATATCCTTTTGTTCTTAAAAGGCACCAGTCCTGGTTTTTCCAACTGAAAATAAGAGAGGAGTGTTGTAAGTAACCCCCTTCATCATTATTAAGGATATAGTTCTTCTCTTCTCCCACACTCACCAAAATCTTACTGGGATCAAATGTCCTTAAAAAAGACCTCTATTCCCTGTTTTAGGGCATAAAGAAGAAAAATCAAAAACTTTTTCCAGAAACTTCCAATCTTGTGATATAAATGAAGTGAAGACCAAGATTTTAAGAGTTGCCTGGTTCCTTCGGGGCTCACCTGGTTATTAATGATTCTGCTCTAACAGTGCAAAAAAGGCGGTCTCTTCTCCCTTCGGACTGGCTCTCTCACCAACAACAAGCTTGGTAAGAGGACTAAACAAACAGCAATCCAGAGATAGCAAGAGGTGGGTGGCTGGGGTGGGAGTACTTTTTTATCCTGCTGCAATCCACAACTGCAAAATGAACTGGCCTGATATAAAGGTTTTACAATTTGGGGGCGCCTGGGTGGCTCAGTCGTTAAGCGTCTGCCTTCGGCTCAGGTCATGATCCCAGGGTCCTGGTATGGAGCCCCGCATCAGGCTCCCCGCTCCACTGTGTTCCCTCTCTGTTCCATTGTGTTCCCTCTCTCTCTGTGTCTCTCTCTGTCAAATAAATAAAATCTTTAAAAAAAAAAAAAGATCTAAAGGTTTTGCAATTTCTGACCACTGGTCTACATTCCTGAAAGATTACATGTGAGATAAATGTGGTCACTCCATGCGTGTGTGCATTTTAAGTTGAATCATTATTTTCTCATTCATTTACTATAATGAAGAAACAGATCTTCTTGGGATCACTTGAATTCTGCTTTGCAATTTACAAGCTCTGTGGTCTTGGGTAATCCCTCGACTTCTCTAAGCTTCAACTTCCTCCTCTAGAATGGAGCTGACCGCAAAGGGCTTACCTCAAGAGTATATAAAATGAGAATGGCGTAGGGCCTGGTACATGGAAAGCACTCGATAATGCTTTATGAAATTTGTACTGTAAGTAAATATCTGTTGAAGCAGAATTTCAGAGTCCCTTATCTCTCCTTCTGATAAGCCTTCATTTGGTTATGACTCAATACCACATAACTTTAAGCTTATCCTTCTCTCACCTTCTGTCACATTAATAATCCAAATCCACAAACAGACAAGAACACATTACGGGAATTTGCTATTTAAAACAGCAACAGCTAACGTTATTGAACACTTAAAATGTATCCAACATTGTGTGCTTTTTTTCTTGAAGTATACGTGACATACAATGTTATATTAGCTTCAGGTGCACAACACAGTGATTTGACAATTCTATACGTTACTCAGTGCTCACCATGGTAAGTGTATCCACCATCTGTCACCATACAACATTATTACAATATTATGGACCATATTCCCTGTGCTGTACTTTTCATCTCCGTGACTTAATTATTTTATAACAGGAAGTTCGTAGCTCTTAATCCCCTTTGTCTATTTCGCCCTGTACCCTGACCCAGCTCCCTTCTGGAAAGTACCAGTTTGTTCTCTGTATTTAAGAGTCTGGCTTTTTGTTTGTTTGTTCATTTGTTTTGTTTTTTAGATTCCAAATATAAGTGAAATCCTATGACATTTGTCTTTCTCTGTCTGACTTACTTCACTTACCATAATACGTACCAGGTCCATCTGTGTTGTCACAAGTGGCGAAACTTCGTTTTTTTTTTTTTTTTTGTCAGAGAGAGAGAGAGCACAAGCACACAAGCAGGGGGAGTGGGAGAGGGAGAAGCAGGCTCCCTGCTGAGTAAGGAGCCCAATGCGGGACTCGATCCCAGGACCATGGGATCATGACCTGAGCCAAAGGCAGATGCTTAATGACTGAGCCACCCAGGCGCCCTGAAACTTCGTTCTTTTTTAATGGCAGAGTAATGTTCCATTGTGTATATACATACCACATCTTCTTTATCCATTCATCCAGGGATGGACACTTGGGCTGCTTCCATAGCATGACTATTGCAAATAATGCTGCCAATAAGCAGAGAGGTACCTGTATCTTTTCAAATTAGTGTTTTCATCTTCTTCAGGTAAATACCCAGTAGTGGAATTACTGGATCATATGGTATTTTTAAAACTTTTAATTTGAGAAACCTGCATACTGCTTTTCACAGTGGTCATACCAATTTACATTCCTACCAACCGTGCACGAGGGTTCTCTTCTCACCAGCTCGTTATTTCTTTTCTTTTTGATTCTAGCCATTCTGACTGGTGTGAGGTGTTATCTCATTGTGTGTGTGTGCTTTCCTTGATCTGCCATTTATTGCTTACAACAGCCCTAGAAGGTTCGAACTATTATTACCCCCATTTCACAGGTGAAGAAACTGAGGTACAGACAGATTAAATCATTTTGCAAGGTCACACAGTTAATAAGAGGCATGGGGTGGGGTGAAGGAGCAGGGTTTAAACCCAGGCAGTCTGACTCTGGAGTATCTGCACTTAACCACTACTCTTTACTGCACATTTTTTAAAAAATGGATTTTTAAAACACTTTTGTTAAAGAAATCGTCACAGGCTTACCTGCTTGATAATGCTGGATATTGTTCGAAAAATCACAGGGGCCTTAAGACAGGGAGTTTCAGAAACGCTAGATCATCGAGCATGATGGGAAGTTCCTCCCCAGCCTCTCGGCAAGGCCACAGTTAACCCAGGACTGGCAGAAAGCTTCCTGAGAACAGAATCGCACAACTTCTACTCATAGTTCATTCCAAAGTTTAACAGTCAGGAAATTCTTAAATTACAACTAACTCAGATCCTTTATGTTGTGGGCTAAGCCCCATTCCTTGGGCTGATAAACCCCAATATTTCCATTTCTCTGACTCATTCGCTCAACTATTAAAGTTATTAAGCGTGTCCAGCTGAATTATATACTGAACATGGGAGACAAAAAGCTCCTAGGTTCCGTCAGGAGATTGGCCAGGTGAGAGGAGGGAGGATTTGTAGAGACAGGGTGAGGAGACAAGAGCCCTCATTGAGAGTTATGGGCACACAGAGAGCCCAGGCAGCACCACACAGCCCACTTGTGGGCTTAACCATACAATGCTGAAACATCCCAACGCAGACTCATCCAGAGCAAACCCAGGGTGAATTCCAAGCAGAGATGCCTGGATAACCCGCGCTTTCCTTTCCCTGTGTCCTAAATCTGTCCACAACCACCATCTTGCCATTTTCTCTGTGTAAAAGCTTTTCATTTACTGAGCGCTGCAATTAAGTGGACTCTTTCTCTTCTGCAAACAAAATAACTTAAGTGGCTGAATTAGAAATGTCCCAATGTAATGCTGCTGAACAGCCAAGGCTGCGGACAACGTGACGCCCTTAGACTGGGACACACGAGAGATCTAGATCCTGCTCCTGGTGCCACTACGCCTTCAGCCTGCATTTACTGAGTACCTACGCACCGGGAAATGCCGACGCAGTCCCGGCCCTCAGGGAACCTACCGTCCAGCCTGGGAGACGGTGGCACGCACCAGCCCTGTGGACTGCGGGCAGGTGTTTCAAAGGCAGTTAAGCTCCCAATGTTAAGGAAGCGCCAAGGAGGCTTTCATCCACTGTTACCCTAGCACCTCCCTGAGCTCAAGATTCTGTTCACTAAAACTGGGATAATAATTCCTTCTTAAACTGTTGGATGGTGCTGTGGGGGCCTCAAAGGCCAAGGCTCCTAGAAAAGCATAAAGGGCAATTCAAAATAGGGACTGTTTGTTGATGAACGACGTAGTGGGGCCAACCCACGCATTAAAAGACGAGCTTGGTTCAGCGTCGCCATAGGCAAGCGTGAGCAAAGGGCTAGAACGGTGGCAACTCGCTGGTACCTCCTCCGGAAAACAACACACTTGACCTAATGGGGGTGGTCCGGAGCAAATTCCAAAGTTAGAACCTCGGAAAGCGACCCTCAGTCACTCAGCACCCGCGGCCACGAGCGTCCCCCTCTCCCCCCCCCCCCGCCCCCGCCTCCGCCTCCGCCTCCGCCTCACTCTCCAGGCACTCCGCACCGTCCCCACCCTGGAAACCCTAAGCCGAGATCCTGACGGGCCGGACCGAGCTCCGGGCGCCCCCTGGCGGCCAGGCGCGGACTCTGGCCGCTCCGAGAGCGGGGGCGGGGCTAACGAACTAAGGGGGGGTTCTTCTCGCGTGAACTAATGGCGTCATCAAAGCGACAGGCCCGGAAGGAAGTAGCGTGTGGAGGGCGTGGCGGTTTCTACGGTTGCACGGGGGTTCAGACGAGTACGGAGCGCCTGGAGGGACAGCCTGGTACGCGGCCCCCGCCCCTTACTGTGCGCACTGGGCCTAGTTGCGGCTGCCGGCCGAAGCTCATCGGCGGTTCTCCTGGGCCCCAGCCCCAGCAACCTCTCTCCTTCCGGAGCGAGAAAGCAACCCTTTTCTGTTCCGTCCCTTCCCCGCGAGCCCCAGGGCGCTTGGGACGCGCGACCCTCTTTCGGAAGAGGGCAGGGAAGGGGCGCGAGTTGGGGGCGGGGAGGGGAGCATTTGCAGAAAGGACGCAGCTGCAGATCGGTAGCTGGAGTCCGCTACGGTAAAATAAGCGCCTCGCAGACGTCTGAGCCCGAGTTATGTTAGCCCCGGGAGGCAGAATCCACGCCCTGCGCGGGTGGGCCCAGGCACTCCTGGCTGTGAACTTTGCTGTCAGTTACCGTCGTTTTTCCAGATCCTTCAGTGTTCAGGAAATGAGTCTCCAGATGCCAGCTCTTTCTCGTCCTAGTGCTTCCCACCCTGGGGAACCCTCTTTCTCCTCTAACCATGGGCGTGGGCACCGGTGAGGTGCCAAGTGCCGGTCTTCCCACCCTGGGGAACTCTCTTTCTCCTCTAACCATGGGCGTGGGCACCGGTGAGGTGCCAAGTGCCGGTCTTCCCACCCTGGGGAACTCTCTTTCTCCTCTAACCATGGGCGTGGGCACCGGTTAGGTGCAAAGTGCCGGTCTTCCCACCCTGGGGAACCCTTTTTCTCCTCTAACCATGGGCGTGGGCACCGGTCAGGTGCAAAGTGCCAGTCAAGTGTATGGGAGGGTGTATTCAGAGCCCTCCCCCGTTTAGATCCAAAGGAACAACTGGGAAGGTGGACGAAAGGCCAGAGAATCCCACCATGTGAACTCTGCTCACATGCTGACTCTGTCTCTCCAGCATCTGAAAGGAGTAAATAATGGTTTCCTTTGAAACGGCAGGCAATTAGGACTGGGAGGCTCTGACCAGAATTACATAGCCACAACTGCCTGTCATTTGACATCCTCTGTAATTTGGGCAACATACTGCAGCTGCCTCTCTTCCCTTTTACTAGTATGAGTGACTCCAGTGACAGCACATTCGTGTTCACAGGAAGAGAAGGCTGTGTTCTGAACGCTGCCCAATTGGCACTGGTTCTCTCTTGGGGCCCGGCTGTATCTGGAGCCACTGCCTCTGGGAGGTAGGGAATATGATCCCACAGCTAAGGAAGGAGTAGGAATGTTGCCTGAGAACAAGGATGAAGAGAGTTGTAGATCTAGCCTTGTGTTCATAGTACAACAGGCTCGGCCTGAGCCACTTGTAGGGAGCTCAGCTTAGTGAGGTTCTCTCCCTGTCATAGCTTTTCTCCTGCACGTCGGACTACACACGTCTTCCTGCGTCTTTTTCCCTAGGATAAAGGTTCGCTGATGGCTCAGTTGGGAGCAGTTGTGGCTGTGGCTTCCAGTTTCTTTTGTGCATCTCTCTTCTCAGCCGTGCACAAGATAGAAGAGGGACATATTGGGGTGTATTACAGGTAAGGAAGAGACAGAAGCTTGCAACTCCCTGTTAAATGTCTCTTTCTCCTAGTTACTGTCTGGCAGATTCTGTTGATTATTGTCCATTGAATAGAGGAGTCTTTTTTGACAGACACAGCGAGAGAGGGAACACAAGCAGGGGGAGTAGGAGAGGGAGAAACAGGCTTCCTGCGGAGCAGGGAGCCCGATGCGGGACTCGATCCCAGGACCCTGAGATCATGACCTGAGCCGAAGGCAGATGCCCAATGACTGAGCCACCCAGGCACCCCTAGAGGAGTCTTTTTAGATTGAGCTGTGGTGTCAGTGACCATGGAAGGGGACATATACACACACACACTCAATATAAATGTAAATATAAAATTTAATAGTCTTAAGTTGATGCCATGGGTGGTGAACGATAAATGCGTCTAGAGATTTAGAGACAAGATCTAAAGGAAACCAGTGCTTGCAGATCATCTCTGAAACATTGTTTTCTCCTACATCCCTCCCGGGCATCTTGGCGCCACAAGGTTACCTCCAATGAGCACCAGTTCTTGATGGCAACTTGAGGAGCTAGCCTGCTCTGCTGATTTCAAGAGCTACCCACTCTTGAAAATTAACATTTCAGGAAAAAAGAAGAATCCTGCAGATTGATCTATATCAATCAAGGCAAGCCCTAGAGTAGCGGTTCTTATAAGAAAGGAGCCCGTTGCATCACTGTTTATTTTATTGCTCTATTTTTTAAAAAAATAATGTATTTTTCCTTCATAATGCAAAGCAAGGAAGCACTTATAAATCTTGGGTTGCTTTCCTTTCAGTAACTTCCATAACCAAGGTTTTTCTTTAAGTCTTTTACAAACTCCTTCTTATATGTGCCCAAGATGCTTATTGCGGGATTGCCAATAGCAAGTTCTAGAAGTCTCATTGGGCTCCTCTCTCCCCTTTATTTCTCCCCACCTTCTGCTCATACGTCCCCAAAAAAGGCTTTTAATTTTGTTACCCTTTACATATAACTTGGCTCTAAAGGTAAAATACTACTGCCCAAAGAAGATACGTAAATGATTTTTAAAGCGTTCTCAAAATTATTATTTTGGTTGTTCATGCCCCTGGACTCCCAACATTAGTACAGTTAGTTGATAAATGTATTACTGGATTTAACTGCCCCCGTGGATTGCGCCAAGCTCAACGGGTATGACAAAGTAAAACAGACTTCCTCTTCTGTTAAGGATTGCCGGGGATCCTGCTGTCTTAATTCCACTTAGCCCATGTGCCTGTTTTTCCTGCCACAAAAGCATGAATAATGGCTTTATGTTTTACCATCAGGCTTCCTAGAATATTAGGGTTGAGCTGAGAGGAAGGGGTCTGTGGACAGGCTCGGGCACATGTCTCACTCTGTATGAAATGTTTATGGGGCCGTAGAGAAGGTCGGTGCAAATAGTATTGCTGCAGTTGTTACCTCTTGCTGAACTGCCTCTTTCTCTTCTACAGGGGCGGAGCCCTCCTGACTTCCACCAGCGGCCCAGGTTTCCATCTCATGCTTCCTTTCATCACATCATATAAGTCTGTGCAGGTAAACTGGGCTTGTGGGGCATGTTTGGGCCACTGCAGGTTTGGGGTGTTGGCAAACGCATAATTTGGAGTTATTTCCCATTAGATGAGTATAATGCCTCTTCAAGGAATCATATATACATATGATGTATTAAATGTATATATAAAGAATGAGGCTCCATGAGCCACATACCCTAGAGCTTTATTTGATTGTTGAAAGAGTTGAATGGGGTCATTGCCTTGGCCCATTGGCCCCAGCTGGGAATTATTTCTTCACTTCAAGGTAGAGCCAGAGAAGAATCTGTTCCGAATGTACAGAAGGAAAAGTAGGGTGTGTGTGTCTGTGTTTTCAATCACAGGTTACCAAGATAAGTGGAAATAAAACATGGTAGTTTTGCTGGTTCTTATTTGAACTTCATAGATGTGAACATAATTTGGGGGGGGTTGGGGGGGAGAGGAAAGTTGGACTTGGTGAAGGGAAATAACATCTAAAGGAGGAGTAGGATTAGTTATAACGGATAGAAAGCCTGGCTAAGATAGACTAGCTAGCCGTCTTTGAAGTATGTCCAGCCAAGAGGGATAAGATTTAGAGGATGACTTTTAAACTGACCCAGGAAGATATACTGGGACACCTCCTCAGCATTCTCCGTGTTCATTTCTTCTACCATTTCCTGTGTTTGATGGTTTTCTGAGTGCATTTGTGCCCAGGACCATAGGAGTCTCACAGAATGCTGAGAAGGGGCAGGGCCAGGTTAAATACAGAATCCTCTTGTTTCAAGACTAGTAAAGGAAGACTGTAGAGGTAAGACAGGTCTTAAGACTCCTAATCCAGGGTCTTTTTTACTAAACCATTATTAGATTGTTCATATGGTGATTCACTTACAGTGAAGCTGGGGTAGGTACCTTTGTTCATCTAAGTCTCACACCCTGTGTAAATAAAGAGGATTAGGGGGAATATTCATGTTTTGTTTTGTTTTGTTCTTGAGAGTTTATTTCTTTATTTATTTGACAGAGAGAGACACAGCGAGAGAGGAAACACAAGCAGGGGGAGTGGGAGAGGGAGAAGCAGGCTTCCCGTGGAGCAGGGAGCCTGATGCGGGGCTTGATCCCAGGACCCTGGGATCATGACCTGAGCTGAAGGCAGACACTTAATGACTGAGCCACCCAGGCAGAGTATTCATGTTTAACAAGGCCAAAGCTCAACCCAGATAACCTCAAGGACTGGGAGTTTGGGATTCCAAAACTAAGTTACTGTGCTTGTCACTGCCCATTTTACAGCATTTTATGTCCCCTTTATTTCTAGACCACACTGCAGACAGATGAGGTGAAGAACGTGCCTTGCGGGACTAGGTAAGGTACCCGGAGTGAAGCAGCTAAGCCTATGTCAGTGGAAGGGCTGTCTGGCTCCTAGAGACAGTGAAAGGAGAGGCATTCCTTCTCGGTGGTTTTACCAAGTTCCCTACCTCCTTGCTCCCTCAGTTCTGATTTGACTAGGCCATGCGGTGCAGTAGGGAAAATCACAGAAGGTAGACAGCTTCAGGAGGGCCTTGAATGCTGTGCTAAGTGTGGGCTTTTTCTGTTACAAGTGAAGATCCACTAAAAGCTTTCAGCAGATAAATGACTTGGTAGAGGAAGGTACATTTAGCATAACCAGCTATGGAGAATGTCATAAAGGTAGGAGGTGACCTCAGGGTCTGGAAATCCAAACAGAAGACCACTCTAGTGGTCTGGTGGAAAAGTAAAGAAGGTCTAAACTGGAATAGAATCACAGACCACCATCATGAGGAAATATGTGGGCAAATCCAGAATTAGGGCATCGCACAGGACAGCTGGCCTGATGGCATCACAAGGAGGAGCTTTGGGTTGAAAAGGAGACCTAAAAGACATAAACAAAGCCATGGTGAGCCTTAATTAGAACCTGGTTCAAAAATACCATCTATGAAAGTCAGGGGAACTGGATTAGTCCACTCGGGCGGCCATAGAGACTACAGCAGACTGCGTCCAAGGAGCCAGCAGGGTTGGTTTCTGGTGAAGCCTCTTTTCCTCGATGGCAGATGGCGACTTTGCCGTGTCCTCACATGGCCTTTCCTCAGTGCACGCAGGGAGAAGATCTCTGGTGTCTGCCTCTGTTCCTTTACCAAGCCCGTCAGGTTGGGGCCCCACCCCTATGACCTCATGGAGCCTTAATTACCACCTTACGGCCCTATCTCAATACAGTCACAAGGGGGTTTTAGAGTTTCAGCAAATGGATTTTTGGAAAGCACACCGTTCAGTCCATAACAGGAACAACTGGGGAAATTGGAATAAGGACTGGGTATTAGAGGCTGTTAAGGAATTATTTGCTAATTTTCTTAGGTTTGGGAATGGAGCCAGACTACATAGAATGTCATTATTCCTCAGTGATGTTACTTACTAACGTGTTAAGGGAGAAACAGTATCATGACTGCAACTTACTTTTGGAATGCTCAGCGTAAAAAAGCAGATCAATCTATAAGGTGAACTGTTAACAATTGCTAAATTTAGGTGTTTATGTACGGATGTTAGTTGTATTATTTCAGTGTTTTTGTGTGCTTAGAATTATTTATAATGAATATTTGTGGGGAAAGGAAAATGCTGAAACAAAGTGATGGTGAAGACAAAGTGAGAAACGGTGACCATAAGATCCCACTGTGGCCTTCTAAGTTCTGAGAATTCCTTGACTTTTCTTTTCCCTTCAATGGACTGTTTTAATCAAAAGGCATTGCAGATTCAACAGATATGAACTATTCTTTTCTTCCTGCCACCCAGAAGTTTCACTTTTCTCCTTATGGAGATATCTTGAGGAGGTGTGGTTTCTCGGGAGATTGTGTTCTTGCTCTAAGCTCTGAAGATTCCTGCTTGGAGATATCATGCCCTCTGGCCTCCCGTGAACTCCTCTGCTCCTTTTCTGCCAAGTCACACACCTGATGCCATCACCGAGAGACAGCACTATATTCCAGAGCAGACTGGTGACTTCTTTGTTCTTTCTTCCCCCAACAGTGGTGGTGTGATGATCTACTTTGACCGAATTGAAGTGGTGAACTTCTTGGTCCCAAATGCAGGTACGTTTTTCCAGTTGACCTTCACCACCGGCTTACTTTGCCCAGCATGTCCCCCCACCCCCACCCCCACCCCAGGTCTGTCGCAGCACCTCAGGCTGGGAGAGCCACTGTGTCTGAGAAAGGGAGTCCTGCCTTTTCTGACTCTGCAATCCCGCCTTCCCTCCCAGTGTATGACATCGTGAAGAACTACACTGCCGACTACGACAAGGCCCTCATCTTCAACAAGATCCATCACGAGCTGAACCAGTTCTGCAGTGTGCATACGCTTCAGGAGGTCTACATCGAGCTCTTTGGTAAGAAAGCCTCTGCTGGCTGTAGCATGCCTCAGCTGCTGTTTGGCCCACCGCCTACTGCTGAGCCACCGTGGGGGAGGATGGGTTCCCATGGACAGAAAGTGTCAAAGAACCCCGTGCCCGGGAACTGGTCCCACGTGAAATTTCTAGAAAATTTTGATGACAGTGGCAGAAGGTCATGAAAGCAGGTGAGCCTTGGCCACAGGGATCACGGTGGACTAGGGGACTCCTGGCCCGAATCAGAGGACTGGAAGGCAGGGGCATTCCCACTGTCTCTAAAACAGCCTTCTGTAATGAAGACAGGGCCTATTCTAGAGGAAGAACCTTCAAGATTATCCAGCCCAACGGCCTCATTTCCAGAGAAGGGGACTGAGGCCCAAAGAGAAAGTTGCAGAGCTAGTTGGAAGCAGAGCTGAGGCTAGAACCTTCCTCTCCTGGCTCTGGCTTCAGAGTGCTTCTCGGCCCACCACCCTGCATGAAGGGCCCCCGGGAAAGGTGAGGAGGACCTAGAAGTGGGACAAGGACTGTAGCTGCTTGAAGTTCTTAGTTTCTGTAAGCCTATACACGTAGAGATGAATAGGAAAACACTTAAAATAATCCACGTCCTTAAGTACATACTTTTTGACCTTTTTAACCAGTCAAAGTAAACATAGCCTGACTTTAGCAGCAAGGGAAAGAAACAGTTCAGTAATTGTTCTAGCTCTTTTGTGGTTAAGTATTATGTTTAAGCTTGCTGCCAGAAGTTTTCTAGTGGCCAGTGCTGAAAGTAAATGATAGTACAACTATTCTTGATACCAGGACTGGACAGTGTCTTTTCCCAGGAATCTTCATTAAAAAGGACCCTGAGAGAATGTGCCACGGAGTAGACAGGAGCGGGGAGGGACCCTGGTGCTGCCCGTGATCTCAATCAGAGCCCGTTGCACACTATTTCTGATTGGGGAAATCATCAGAATCACTTTAATTTCTCTGCAGTAGAAAATGAATCTAAATTCACTTTACAGGGTTTAGATGCAGTATGCTTTTAAGAAAAAGTCTGTAAATTTGGTATTGTTTGTTTTACCTCAAACTGAGAGCGTTTTATAAAATAGCATCAGTTGTCTCTCTAGCCCTGGTTTTAGAACTTGTGCCACTAAAGGAATACTTGAAAGCATTTGAAACAACAAGAGACAAAGGACTCTAACTTCCATGAAGAGAAAATGAAAATAGGAAATTGTTTTGCGTTAGAAAACTTCTTACTGTCAGGGCGCCTGGAAGGCTCGGTCCGTGGAGCATGCAGCTCTTGATCTCAGAGTCGTGGATTCGAGCCCCACATTGGATGTTGAGATTACGAAAAAATAAAATCTTTAAAAAAGACCAAAAAAAGGAAACTTCATATTGCCCAAGAGATAAACTTAATAGCTTAGTGAAGCTTATTGTACAGAGAAGCTGGGAAAATGTAATTGCTTTGAAATTTTCTTTTTTTTTAAGTTACGTCTTTTGAACAAACACTGTCTTGCTTAGAATCTATTTGTGTCTGGAAAGGAGGAATTCATGTCTCTAATCCCATTCCTAGAACGTGGGAGGTTTTCCCTAGTTCTGTCCTCTTAGGACTCACGGCCCTGACTTCCAGCATTACTGTGTAATTCTCATCACTGCTTACGCTAGTACATACTCTCTGTCCATCTTATAAAAACATGTCATAGTTCTTGTTCAGCAGTTGACCTGCGGCAGCCTCTTTGTGTAATGTAACCTAATCTGCACTTATCTGCATGACTATAATGTATAAACAGCTTATTACCAATATTACTTTGGTAATAAACCACCTGGCAAAATAATTCTTCCAGATTTTCCTAGAGAGTTATGAGCCCAGGACCACAGGTGTCTGCTTTAACTCAGATATAATTTGGTCTAATAAATGACTGTTTATTTTTTTTATTTTTTTTTTTTAAAGATTTTATTTATTTGTTTGAGAGAGAGAATGAGATAGAGCATGAGAGGGTCAGAGGGAGAAGCAGACTCCCCGCTGAGCGGGGAGCTCAATGCGGAACTCGATCCCGGGACTCCAGGATCATGACCTGAGCCGAAGGCAGTCGCTTAGCCGACTGAGCCACCCAGGCGCCCAACTGTTTATTTTTAACTTAGGGAGGGCACAGAATATCTCGAAGTTCGGTTGGTATCCTATTGAAGTTAGAAAATATGAAATGTGATGTTTATCTGTGGCTGTCAAATTGTTAAACACGTACCAGGTCTGAGGTGCTGCCTTTTGGGCCATTTCTCCCTCATGCTGAGAGGCCTGTGAGAGTATATCCCGTGCGTGGAAATGTTAAAATCCCTTGCTTACCTATATGACAGTAGAGGATAGTGCTGTTTTAAAGCATAAAACAGCCCTAAAAATTAAAGCAAGTAATTAAACAAGTGTATTATTTTGGCTCCTAAGTAGCTTGAGCACATCACTGAACTTCCATGAGCCTCAGTCTGGTCCAGGCATCTGTTAAAGGCAGGGAGTTCCACTTGCTGTTCCTCAGAGGCCCCTGTTTTGGGCAACAGTGACCAAAAATGGCCACTTAAAGCGGGTGGCAGCTGACAGTGAGGGAGGTGATCCAGTTCGGATGCCCAGCCTGGTTCCGTGGAGTCTTCCCAGCGCCGTCCAGGATCTTCCCGAGGACCTCGAGGGCAGGGCGTCAGGAAGAGAAGGCCCCGGCCAGAGAGGGCAGCTGTGGGTGCTGCAGGACCCCAGCCAGAAGAGGGGTCAGTCAGAGCTCCTCCTACACTTGCCTATGAACCAACTCCCATGTGAATTCCAGACAGAGCAATCAGGGCCAAAGCAAACGACAGACGACTCGGGCTCGTTTCCAGAACCATAAATTTTCGTTTTCCCTCCTGTGTTCTTTGATGGAGTTCTTTTTTTTAAAATTTTTTTTTAAAGATTTTATTTATTTATTTGACAGAGACATCGAAAGAGGGAACACAAGCAGGGGGAGTGGGAGAGGGAGAGGCAGGCTTCCCGTGGAGCAGGGAGCCCGATGCAGGGCTCGATCCCAGGACCCTGGGATCATGACCTGAGCCAAAGGCAGACACTTAATGACTGAGCCACCCAGGCGCCCCTTTGATGGAGTTCTTAATGGAAATAGTCTTCCTTGGGGCCTTCATTGACGTCAGAGTCTGTTTTTCTTTTAGGAACTTCTAAAATGACTGGATTTCAATGGCTTGGCTCTCTTCGAACTACCTAGCATAGCCACTCCACCTTCCTTCCTCTTGAAAACAGGGTGCCTGCCTTCTCTTTAGCTGCTGTTGTCTAGGGGAAGGCTGCCGCCCGACTCAAGAAATATGCGAGAATTGTTTGTTCTTTTTCTTATTAAAGCTCAGTTTCCTTTCGGGCAAGGTTGCTATTTTCTACAGCCTCGGGTGATTTTATCTGGAGGCCACAGGAAAAGGATACTCTCACATCCAGCTTGCGTGGAGGGGCTACATAGGCGTGTTGCTTTGAAAGATGTGCCAGGGGATCTTCGGATTTCTGGGCTCTGATAAGCACTCTGCCTTGGAAAGCCCTTTGGCCTGTCAGGTGCATTCTTGAGTGGTGTTTTAGTTTGTCCTCTACCCGCCTGCTTTCCTCCACCCTGCCTACAAAGTGTAACAACAACTTTTTCTGTCTTTCTTGATTTCAGATCAGATTGATGAAAACCTCAAGCTGGCTTTACAACAGGACCTGACCTCCATGGCCCCCGGGCTTGTCATCCAAGTAAGCATTGCCGCAGTGGGAACACCCTCTGCTGAAGGGGCAGCCCCCCTTCCAAGGGATGTCCTTTTTGTGCAGGAAGATGAAGAGCCAGTGGGAGCTGCTTCTGTCCCTCACCACCCTCACCTTCCCATCACGTGCTATTTTTATCCTCCAGGCTGTGCGGGTGACCAAGCCCAATATACCTGAGGCGATCCGCAGAAACTACGAGTTGATGTGAGTATTCCCTCTGCCCAAGCTATATCCACCACTCTCTCCCACCCCACCCCCCACCTCATCCCATCCCAGAGTTAACCGAAGCCGTGCCAGACGCTCATTGCCCTTCTTGAGCGTTCGTTACAGCCCATCGCTTTGTAAGATGGACCGGGTGTGTCAGGAGAACCACCTGGGCTCTGGAACTGTGATGGAGAGCCACAGGAGAAGCTCTTTCAGGTAGTGATGCTTTGAAAAGGGCCAGGGGGTATTGTTTGTGCTTCATGGCTCATACCAAAGAAGATGGGAGCGAAAGGTGCTTAAGTGGGCTGGCAGGTGCATTTTACCAAAGTAAATTATGCTTTATTTCCCACAAGTGAGTTATTTTGGAGGAGAAAGAGAGCCATGTTACCATCTGCAACAGATCTGCTTTTTTTTTTTTTTTTTTAAAGATTTTACTTAT
>NC_138370.1:28684419-28696685 GCF_054177405.1 Leptonychotes weddellii
GGGCGAGGGTCAGCGGGAGAAGCAGACTCCCCGCCGAGCAGGGAGCCCGATGCGGGACTCGATCCAGGGACTCCAGGATCATGACCTGAGCCGAAGGCAGTTGCTTAACCGACTGAGCCACCCAGGTGCCCAACAGATCTGCTTTTACTTGGGACATTGAACAGCCTTCCAGGAGAGAGGAAGAACTCAGTTTGCCTCTCAGCAGAAGCCTGGCTTCTCTGGGGGACAGTGAAGTTCCTCAGAAGCTTTTTCCATGGCGGCCCCACAGCTGCGTACCTTTTTTCCCTTCAGGGAAAGCGAGAAGACGAAGCTTCTCATTGCAGCCCAGAAACAGAAGGTGGTGGAGAAGGAAGCTGAGACGGAGCGGAAGAAGGCCCTCATCGGTCTGAAAGTGGTTCTGTGATCACCTTACAGGGCGGAGGGGGCTGAAGAGGGTGGCGGGCAGCCACGAGGTCGCCTCAGGCACAGCTAGATCACAGTCTTCCAAACCCTTGCCAGGTGCAGGAGGGGTATTCATACTCCCCGAAGCAAAGCTGAAGTTGTCAGATCATGGCCAGGGGCAGTGAGCTTTGAGTCTCCCCTTATCTCTGAAATGAAACTTTCCTGTTAATTCTTAATAGAAAATAATAATGGCTAATACCTATCGAACAGATATCATGAGTCATGTACTTTTCTAAGCACTTATATGTGAATTACCTCACTCCTCACAACCACGAGCTGAGATAGAGGTACTATCGTTAACCTCATTTTCCTGAACCGAAGACCAGAGGGGTTAAATAACATGCCCAGGGACATATGGCAAGTGGTGGAAACGGGGTTCAACCCCAGGGACTATGTCCAGAACCTGGTTCGTAACTGCTACACCAGATTATCAGCCACTACTATCTGCTTCCCAAAGTGAAGTGGCAGGAAGAAACTGTTTCCTTAGGAAGAATCTCGTTCCTTAGACTATCCCTCCGGGAGAAATACCCTTGTGACTTAGGGTAGAGGTTAGGGCTTGCTCCTCGCTTTCGTCGGAGAGCCCAGGTCTCTCCATTTACTGTCTTATGCTGAGATCGTGGTACTGCACTCACTGGTACGGTCCATGTGCGCCCACGTGTGCCCGTCGCAGGCCTCTCCCTCTGAGCTAACCCACCGGCCCGCATCAGGGACTCAGGAAAGGTCAAACAGTCTGGCTTTTGAAATACCAGCGCTCTGAGCCTTTTCTCAACTTCATTTCTGTAGAGGCAGAAAAAGTGGCCCAGGTCGCAGAAATCACCTATGGGCAGAAGGTGATGGAGAAGGAGACGGAGAAGAAGATTTCAGAAATTGAAGGTGAGCACAGGTGAAGTGAATGTCCAAGGTTTCTTCAGGCCCCACCTTGTGGCAAGGGGGTGGGAGAGTCATTTCCTTCGCTCCTTCATCTTTGTTCTAAGAGGTGATGATTTCTTTGGAAAATCACTTCTTCTCTGTGCTTTTGAGTCGAGTTTGGGGGAGATATGAGGCCAGGCTGCCGTCAGTTTTCCACTTCAGAGAACATTCGCTCACTCAACAGATGTCCACCAAGTGTGGCTAGGCGCACTTGTGTGAGGCCTAAGGGAAAAGGAAATCATTTAAGTCCCTGCTGTCTCAGAGCCTTAGAAGTGAGCGAAGGGGTGAGGCCAGAACAGCACCCCCTCCCTTTGCCTTCCCTGGCCCCCTGCACGTCAGCGAACACCACAGCTGTGGCCTCTAAGTCTGCTCTCGGCACCCCCTGTCATGGATACCAAGACACCTTTTCAGCACCAACAACCCTGGAGCTGGAGAAAGAGTGCTTTCTTTGCTGGCTTTTCTGAACATGATTCACCTTCAGTTCCCTGCCCCTAAGCCCTCAGCTCGTTCCACCGCCTACCCTTTCCTTCATGTGGTGCCTTAAATCAAGCAAATTCTAAGACAAAAATGCGACCTCGAGGCCCAGCTTCAAAGCGCTGTGTGTCCACTTGTACTCACTATGGTATGGGGCCTGTCAGGCTTTGCGGGGGCCCGGTGAGGAGCCAACTAGGATTTTACAGATCAGTGGCTCCTCATTAGGGAGCTCTTAGCAAAACAAGACATTTTTATTTCTTATAAAAACATGTCATCAGGTGCTAAGGCTGCTTGAGTGGGCCGCAGGCAGCCAGCACGCCAGCCAGACTGCACATTCCTTCCGCCCTGCGTCGTGCTGAGGGTGTGCAGGAAGAACCCCCCCCCGCCGCCCCGCAACAGACTGGCCGTCCTTCCCAGGCTTCTGGCTACAAATATTACTCAGAGGAGGCTGGCCTCATTCCCAAGGCAAGGGAGTAAGCAAAAATTTTGCATCGGGGCGCCAGGGTGGCTCCGTCAGTTAAGCGTCTGCCTTCGGTTCAAGTCATGATCCCAGAGTCCTGGGATCCAGCCCCACATCGGGCTCCCCGCTCAGTGGGAAGCCTGCTTCTCCCTCTCCCACTCCCCCTGCTTGTGTTTCCTCTCTCACTGTGTCTCTTTCTGTCAAATAAATAAAATCTTAAAAAAAAGTTTTGCATCAGCTTGACAGAAAGCTCATCTCAGCGGATTAAGGAAGTTGTGCACAGTGGAAGTTGAAATAGGTCTTCATCCAAACAGCTGTTAGTCTGGACCAGGGCATGTAGTTGCCTTGGGTAGAGTTATGTCGGCTTCCCCACTGTTAAAGAGTACCTTTTTAAAATGATTGAGGGAAATAAAAAGGGAAATGAAGTTGGAGAGGGACCGAGCTGTTTTATGTTCGTGGCATTGGGTTTTCGGCGGAGCCACCTCCGGCTGTATTCAGAGCCCTCCCTGGGCTCCTGGCGCCGTGGCTGTGCAGCACAGGAGGGATGGGGTAGGGACCTCTGAAGCTGGACGTGGGGACAGGGCCCACGCGGCTTCCCAGCCGTGGATCAGCAAGAGGGGTAAGCGCGGGGAGCCAGGAAGTGTCTCCTGGACAGCGCTCTTCTCGAGCCTACTGTCAGAGATGTAGCTGGGCACAGCCGCAGACGTGCTCCTTGTTAGGCCCCACCACAGGGAGATGCCGCCCGAGCACCTCTTTGTCATGGTTCATTTTCACCATGATTTGTGAAATAGGGGAAATGCCTCCTTCCACATTTTGCAGAAGAGGAAACCAAAGCACAGCGGAGAAAGAGCAGTCTCCCCGAGGTCGCAGAGGCGGTGGGGGAGGGGTCCAGGGCCCAGTGTTCTGGTGGCTTTGGCACCGCGTTCACTGCCTTCTTGCCCCCAGATGCTGCGTTTCTGGCCCGGGAGAAGGCAAAGGCTGATGCAGAGTGCTACACCGCTATGAAGCTCGCCGAAGCCAACAAGGTAAAGCCCAGGGCCGCCTGGGGAAGAGAAGGTATATCTGGCTTTGGGCTAATGTTTGAGAGTTCCTGGTGTCGGATGGCCACCACCACCCAAGACCCTCCTGGCCAGAAGGGGTGGCCGCTGTGCCGTGGGGGACAGGTGCTGCCCTTCCCCTTAGCCGAGCCTCGGCAGAAGTTTAATCGTTGTGTGAAACACGGAAACTCCTAAAACTTGCAGCTCTGACCTCGCACATCCATTAGTACCCTGTCACTAATAGAACAGTGAGGCCAGGAAGAGTCAAGAGGGCACACTGCTTTGACAGAGACCGTCTCCTTGTGAAAAGTGAAGGATGCCACCCAGAGTCTTCTCGACCCTGGCTCCACCTAGTCTGCTCTTGTTTGTTTCTTACAGCTGAAGCTGACGCCTGAGTATCTGCAGCTGATGAAGTACAAAGCCATTGCTTCCAACAGCAAGATTTACTTTGGCAAAGACATCCCGAACATGTTCGTGGACTCTGCAGGCAATCTGGGCAAGCAGTTCGAGGGGCTAGCTGACAAGCTGAGTTTCGATGATGAGCCCTTGGACGTAGACCCTGAGGAGAATTGAAAGTTTTTTGTATACAACCTCGGATGACACTTAAAAGAGATCTTTATTTTTGAATGATGAACCGGGATGCTCCTCCCTCCCACACTACCTGCTTTGACTCTCTTACACATTATGTGGTGAAAAAAGAAGAAATGGATTTAAATCTATTCCCCTTCCTGGGAAGGGAGGGCAGGGATTGCTGATTTGGGGTCTTATTCAGGTAAGCAGTTTAGATGACTTCTGTTAAGATGGGCAAACCATGGGTTTGACCTTTGACCTCCAGACACTAATTTTAGCCCTTTGAAGCTGGCTTAAGTAGGGATTCAATCATTACAGAGTGGGAGAAATAGAGGGTGTTGCCTCCAGGTGATTTGCTTTCCCCGATTTGGGAAAACGCGGTTCAGTTTTCTCCCCTCTGCCTCCAAGGCGGGAGATGCCTGTGGGTGAGGCTCAGCAACTGAGCAACTGTGTGCTTGTGAGTCTGCCCTCAGAGCTGCGGGGGAACAGCTGCAGAGAACGTTTGGCTTTGCTGGTATTTTTGTCGGCATATGTGAGTCATTTTAGAGGCACGCTTTCTCGAGCCCTCACAAGGAAGGACTGGTGCTAGGTTTTGCAAGCTCTTCTCTCCTACCCTCTTTGCCCCAGGGCTTAAAGAGAATTGGTTTCTGACTAAATTCCAGAGTCAGGGTTTGGGCACCACCCCACAATTCTTTTTAAAACTTTTCACCTGTTCTGTGATTTGTTTTTGTTTTTTTTTCCTCTCTCAAATCTGTTCGTTGATACCACTCAGCATTAGGAAGATAGGAACAAACAACCCTAGTGTCTTACTAGCTGCTGAAGGGGGATCATTCCGTCTCTCAGCCACCATGGTACCTGCTTGGCAAACAACGTATGTTCTCACTGTGGAGGTTCTGTGTTGAAGAGCTCTTCCAGGGGCTGAGGTCACCTGAAGTATCTCCTAGTCTTAAGCTTATAGCTTGTGCTGGCAGTCTGACAGTGATAAAAAGGGAGCCCACTAAGTAGCACATGTTTTGAAATCTAGGGCGCCGACAGCCACACGGGGGTCAGACTGAATGCTCTATCTCCGGAGACAGCTGTGGGGTCCATGTCAAGAGTTCGTGCCCAGGTCCCTGGATTGGAAGGGCTGCATCAAAATGTTCAAATGTTTTGGGTTTGGGTTTTTTGGGTTGTTTTTTTTTTTTCCATTTCTAATTAGGAAAATTTTGTGTCATTCTGGGAGATTTGGGATGGAGGAGAACAAACATGAAAGATTTTCTTATATCCTGAAATTGGAGTTGGGGGGGGTGGTATCCAGCTTATGTAGGCCATGAGTTGTGTACCAAATTGTTAGCTTATCTCCATCTAACTTGCAGGCATGTCGGTATTCTCCATGACAAACTCTGGCTTAGGATCTGCTTTGTTCTTAGCTGCCCTCCCCACCACCACCACCACCAAAGAAACTACCACTGTACCCCTTTTCCCTCAGTGATACTATGAATGATACTTTCTGGCACAGATCCCCACCTCATTTTTGGTCCCATGCCCAGACTTCTGCTTTATTGAATGGCCCAGAATTCGGGCCAGCTTGCTCCCAAGTAGTACCAGGCTTGTCTTGAGAGTTTGGGGAGCATTCAGCACGCTTAGGTAGAAACAACATGTTAACTCCTCTTAATTCAAATGTTGCCCTTCCCTGTTCTAATTTCTGGGACTTAGAATTCTCAAACCACTGGTCCTGGTCACACTTTGTGCAAGCAGCCAACCGTTCGTGGGAATGATGGATTTTAATGTGCTCAGAAGTGCTTGCAAAAGACAGTCTCCCAAGGCCAACATAGGGTATCCATTATTAAGATATACTTACCCTCCTCCCATTTCAGTGCCATTAATCACTTGTTAGGAGCAACATGACACATGACCTCCAGCTTCCCCAGTTTACATATTTGTCTGCTCCCTCTACTCTGAGATTTGCTGACTAGGCCTCAGAAAACACTACTTCAATAGAATAAAAAGCAAGAATATCTCCACCTCTGAATAGCACGTTTGCTCAGGTTCCTCACTTGAAAGCCCAATACTAACATCCTGTGACGGCTTGTCCCTTGCACTAGATACACTTTAACCACAAAAGAGCCTCAATAAAGTAAAATCCTGCTGCCCCTGCCTCCCTGAATGCTAATGTTGCTTCCTCTTTGAACAAAAAATATCAATGTCATAGTGCCCCTCAGTTTAAATTCAGTGGTTGTCTGCACCTGCCTGAAGAGTAAAATCATGGAAGTCAGCAGTTTCCTCAGCATGGGACTAACCAATCTGTGTGACTCTGTGTCTTCAACACTCACTGGAAAATCTGATCTTAAAACATTTGAATTCTAAATGTGTAAAATGTGACAGCCTACACTTTTGTAGGCAGTAAAGTCATGGCTGCTATTTGTAAATGGAACTTCTATCAAAATAAGTAACCGTTTATAAAATTCAGTTTTTTGTAGGATTTTTCCAAGGAAAAGTCACCTTGGTTGAATGTTTCTCATTAAACTTTACAGAAGTGGTTCATATTCAGTACTGTTTTTAATCACTTTTTTAAATATAAGGACAGAATATTTGCAAGGAAGCCAAAGTTTGTTAATAATTTTTATAAGACTAATATAAAATAAATTTGAAGGGATCTGTGGTCATATTAACTTGAAGGAGGAAAAAAAGATAATTGAAAGAATTTTGGCAATATATTGATCAAAAAAAGTTGTTTTCTAAATGATCTGTTGTGATTTCTATGGGTCTATGTATCTTTCTGCACTGATGACTTTGCCATTTACAGAGTAAGTAGTGAAAGTAAGATCGTCGTCTTTACTGACTTATCAATTTAAGTTTGAAGATAAACCTCAGTCCTCAGTTGAGAATAAACCTGTGTATTGGCTAGTGACTGCTGTGTGTCTCAACTTAACGGGCTACTTCATTAGTTCTACTCAGTAGGGTTCGAGCCACTGTTTCTATTGCTTCCTTAGAAAAGAAATAATAGCCAATCAGTTTGTGTTTGGATTTCCATTTCTTTTTATTTCTGCTTTTGTGTAAGCTGGTGATTGAATAGTCAAAACTAATTCTACTTTCAAAGAGCCCCAACAGTTTAATGACCCCCTTTGTAAACAAGAAATGATTCTTGTTATATTAATCACTCTATAAATAATATGCTGGAGTAATCACCTTGGGTTGATAGCTGGAGAAATTGTTTTAGACCACACTAAAGATGTGAATTTATATCTCAGTTTTATTTTCAGTCTTGCTAAATACAATCATTCTTCTTTGTATTTTTTTTAAAGTGAAATTTAGCAATAGCTAATATTAGGATAGGTGATATAAAGAAATAAAACGTCCCTCCCTAGTGAGTGGAGTGCAAGATCACCCTAAAAATATATTCAGATGACTATCCCCATTATCGGTGTAGAAACAAATAATTTGTAAACATGGCATGATTCTTGGTAGGTGCTATGGAAATTGATCATTTTAAAGATCCATTCACTGCTGCAATTCTGGCCCAAAAGGTAGAGATACTTTCAGTTGACTCAAAACTCATTTTGATATCAATTCAGTGAGAAAGTCCCAGTCTCTACTCTGGAAAGCTGCCCAGCCTAAAGCTGCCAAATAAAATACACAATGCTTGTTTCAATTTGAATTTCGTTTAAACAACTAATAACTTTTAGTATAAGTATGTCTAAAATACTGCAGGAGACATACTAAAAAATTATTTGTTATTTATATGACACGCGCATTTAACAGAATATCCTGTATTTTTATTTGCCAAATGTGGCAACCCAAGCCCAGGCTTCCTCGGGTTTTTTAACGGTGCTCTCAAACTTTCTCTATTGGTCTGAGATCCCCTACACAAATAACATGAACTTACAATTGAATAGGTAAGTTAAGAACGTAGTCCCTGCAGTTAGACTGCCATGATTCAGATCCCTGCTCCACCACTTCCTATATATACGGTCTTAAATAAATTCTTTAACCTCTCTGAACTTCAGTTTCTTCATCTATAAAATGGGTTGAGTGGTTTAAATGAAATCCTGCATGTGAAGGGGTTAGCACTGGGCCTGCCGTGTATAACGTTTTCAGTCATCTCGGAAAACAGGCTAGAAAGCACACACCTATTAAGTGGGTGCCACTAAGTGGAAAATCAAAGAAATGTGATAGAATAAGATTATAGCACAGAGAGGAAAAAGGGAACAATATTGGAATGCAGCAAACGGTATTGAGAATACGTACATCTACAGAAATGTCATATGTACAAAATAAGCGGGTTTGGCCCTCTTGAGAGGAATTCCCAGTTCAGGGCTCCAGTTTGGAAAAAATGACTTTTAAGAGGAGGCTAGCAAAACAAAATGTTAAAACCAAAATTTAAAAAGTAAAAAAATAAAGCCAGGGGTGCCTGGGTGGCTCAGTTGGTTAAGTGTCTGCCTTCGGCTCAGGTCATGATCCCGGAGTCCTGGGATCGAGCCCCTATTGGGTCCAGCTCCCTGCTTAGCAGAGATTCTGCTTCTCCCTCTCCCTCTTCTCCCCAGCCCCCTGCTCATGTGCGCTCTTGCTCTCGCTCTCACTCTCTCTCAAATAAACTCTTATAAAAAAATTAAAAATAAAGCCCATGGGTTGACCCCATAAAAGGCAGAAGGGGAATTTAACGATTTCACTTTATAAAAGTTGCATAAGGGTTGGCTAGGTATTCTCTAGCTCCTCTGAGACCAATGAAGAGGAAGTTAGCTTGCAGAATATTTTAGAAGATTTCACTTAAGATTGGCTAAAATTTGAAATCAGAAGAAGTAGTTGCGTGCAAATAGAAAATAAATCCAGGGATTAATATAAATAACATTTTCTTCTCCGATGGTCTTCAGAAATTGGGGAGAGTCTATGCTGTTTGGGATGGTTTAAATGTCATTCTATATAAAAGATCAAATGATCTCTAAAGGTCCTCCCCAGGTCTGTGGTTCTAGAATCTATATTCACATTTCAAAAGCCAAATGTGACCATATGGGTGCTGAGGGATTGTTGCAGTGGCTTCTCCACCTCAATTCATTTAAACTGGGACATGGGCATTATTTCTCCATTTCTCTTTAGAGCCAAGTAACCAGGCAACTGTAATTTTCTATTATTTTATCTTTTTTTATCCCCCAAAAGAATCACAGTAAGCCCAGAAGGAAACCATTTTAAAATCCATGAATGTTTTTCTCATAATTAAGGGCCTCAGACGAGAGAGGTGAATGTTTTAAATGCTTGATGGCATTTATGGTGAATAAGTATACTACATTTTTATAAAATTATTTATAAAATCTGTTCCTCTGGGTATTTGGCTTTTTAATCTTTCTCACTTCCTCTTTGTCCTTGTAAACTGTTGGAGCAATTTGAAGACAGTTACGGGTGATGACGTGATTGTGGACCTCCATTTTTCAAGGATTAGGGAAGAATGAAGTGTTAAATTAGATGGTTGATGTCTGAGGAAGTGGAAGAGAAGAAACTAAAAAAGAAAATAAGGAAAAAAAGTGGACTAAAATTCATTCAAAAGCATAGCTGAGAAGTAAAGACAGTGGAAAACGTGAAATGATGAGACTGGGGTCACCTTGATCTTTACTTCGATTTTCATAAGGTTATAGAATGTTAGAGGTGAAAAGCATCTTAGAAATGAATCCACAGGGCGCCTGGGTGGCTCAGTTGGTTGAGCGACTGCCTTCGGCTCAGGCATGATCCTGGAGTCCCTGGATCGAGTCCCGCATCGGGCTCCCTGCTCGGTGGGGAGTCTGCTTCTCCCTCTGACCCTCCCGACCCTCCCCCCTCTCATGTGCTCTCTCTCAAATAAATAAATAAAATCTTTAAAAAAAAAAGAATCCACAGTAAAGCCTGTCTTACTCATCCTGGTCTACCCCCAAGTTATCATTACAGAGAAATGCCCCTATATATGTTGACTGAATAGATAAGCAGGGTGGAGAAACTAACAGTTATTGAACATTTGCACTTGCTATGGGGGAGCACTCTGCTAAGTGTCTTACACATGTTATCTTGATCCCCACTGCACCTCTGAAGGAGATACTCCATTTTATAAATAAAAAATTGAGAACTTCAGTAACTTATCCAAGATCACAGTTTAGTGAGGAAACCAAGATTCAGTGTGTGGCAGGCCTATGCCACCACTACCCAATCTTGGCACCACTGTCCTTATTAACTTGAAATCTTAAGTCACTCTTCTGATGCCTTTTTGGCATCAATATGGGGAAGGGGAGTGGGGGAGGTTGGCCTTAAAATTCAAAGAGGGGCGCCTGGGTGGCTCAGTCGTTAAGCGTCTGCCTTGGGCTCAGGTCATGATCCCAGGGTCCTGGGATCGGGCCCCGCATCGGGCTCCCTGCTCGGCGGGCGGCCTGCTTCTCCCCCTCCCTCTGCTTCTCCCCCTGCTCATGTTCTCTCTCTCTCCGTCTCGAATGAATAAATAAAAAAATATTAAAAAAAAAATTCAAAGAAGACATCTGACCTATTAAATGAAATCTATTAAATGAAGACTCTTGCTAGTTGTCATAATAACCTATCCCCTAGATTCTGTGTACATCCTTTAGATCTGATGAGGTATTTATGGTTTTTAAAATGTTTTCCAGGGGCACCTGTGCAGCTCAGTTAAGCATCCGACTCTTGATTTTGGCTCAGGTCATGATCTGAGGGTTGTGGGACGGAGCCCTGAATCAGGCTGTGTGCTGGGCATGGAGCCTGCTTAAGATTCTCTCTCTCCCTTTGCCCCTCTCTGCTTGTGTGCTCTCTTTCTCTAAAAAAGAAAATAAATGTGTTCGAAGTAGCCTATCACTTTATTATGTCATGTTCACCCAATCCTTCTCTAATACATCTCTTTACCGAGGTCCTGGTCGCTGTGATCCCCTTTGTTCCTCCCACCACTGACTGCTACCTCCCACCACTGACTGCTACCGTTCAACTCGCTATCTCTACAGCAAATTATTCACACCATGAAAGCCTGTTCTAATCATTTGTTGTTATCATTTTGTCAGGAGTAAAAATTATCAAGTCCAGAGCCATTTTATTTCAACACAATTACTACTAAGGTCTTTGGCAACCCTAATTTACAGATAACCCAGTTACCTGTACCTGGTAAAGAGAAACTTCCCAAAAAGTAGTCCTTGATGGCAAGCACCCTAGGTTCTGTTCAAAAGTGATTTTCCCAGAGCACAACATATGAAATTTCATCATTCTTGGGGTCTGGGAAGATGGTGAGAGAAGAAAGAATATTGCCCTTTATTTCCTGAAGATTCGAAGTAAGCCAAGTGGCCCCAAGACAACCTGAGGAACAAACTTTAGCCTTTTCTCCAACATAATAGCATCCCACTTCATTAAGTTGAAATGCTTGAGAATCTTTAAACGGTACAAAAGCGCTTTCCTTAACACAATTGATCTCTTTCTACCTACCCACAGCACCTACTATTTCACCATCTGACTATCAAACTTTGTATTTTACTGTATTAGTAAAATTTATTGTTTGGCTCCTCCTTATGTTTATGACCCTCATGTGGCCCAGAGCTGGACACATAGGACACTCAAGAATTGGACTGAATGTGTGCCGAGGTCATGCTAGACGTCTAAAGCTGCCTGTGCTCTCCTCCGATAAGGTAGCGCCAGCCGCAGGTGGCTACTGACCTCCTGAAATATGGATAGCCCGAATTGAGGCATGCTGTAAATCAAAACTACACAGCGAGTTTTGTAAGTTAAGTACAATAAAACAGAAAATCTCATGGCGCCTGGCTGACTCAATGGGTAGAGCATGCGATATTTGATCTTCGGGTTGTTAAATTCAAGCCGCACTTGGGTGTAGAGATTACTTAAAAATAAAATCTTAAAAAAAAAATCTCAGGGGCGCCTGGGTGGCTCAGTCAGTTAAGCGTCTGCCTTCGGCTCAGGTCATGATCCCAGGGTGCTGGGATCGAGCCCCGCATCAGGCTCCCTGCTCAGCGGGGAGTCTGCTTCTCCTCTGCCTGCCTCTCTGCCTACTTGCGCTCTTTCTCTGCCAAATTAAGAAGAAAAAAAAAATCTCATTACGTTTTCCTATTGGTTGCATAGTGAAACTTTACTTTGGAAATACTGGGTTAAATGTATTCATTAAAATGTTTTACTTTTTATGCGCCAATTGGAAATTCTTTAATTACTTGTGTGGATCGCATATTTCAATTGGACAGCACTGGTTTCAAGGATGACAAGAATAACCGTACATTTGAATCAGGTCGTGTTCTTTAGAAACAGTTTTCTTTTATATCTCTTAACGGTTCCTCACAAGACTCATCTGAGACACTAAAAGCCATGTCTCCCGCTCCAGCAGCTTCAAGTCCTGGTCCCCACGCAGCTCTTTGAACGCCAGGGACGGGCAGATCTGTGGG
>NC_138370.1:28696785-28705187 GCF_054177405.1 Leptonychotes weddellii
CAGTGAACGAGCGCGTGCAGCAGGCGGTGGCACGGCGGCCGCGGGTGAGGAGACAGCGTGGGGACGGTGGGCCGCTGCTTTGAGGAGGGGACACCTGCGTGGGAATGGGTCGTCACGGTGACGCAGAGGGGGTCTCCCGGCGGCGAGCCGTCCTGCCACCTTGGCGTCGGCGCGGGTTGCAGAGCCCCCACAAGGCTAGCGAAGGGTTTCCTCCGTGACCTCGGGACGAGTCTGCCAGGTTTTCTGGAGGTTGGTTCAGTTGGAGCACAAGGTGTCCACCACCCGAGAAAATGACCATTCCCCCGACATCGCGGCCATTGCCCACCCCGCCTTGTGTAGGGGTCGAAAGCCTTAGCGGACGGGAGAGCGCCAGTCCTGTGCTCAGACGCTGCAAGACGTCTACTACAGGAGCACCCAAAAGAGGCCAGGTCTCCTGAGATCACCACTCGTAGGTGAAAGAGAAGGTGGATTGGCCCGACTCTACTGGGACGTTTGGGGCAGGAGGGAGCTGACATCCAATCCCAAGCAGTTTAAAGGGAGACTTTTTTCCCCCTTATATTCTGTCTCTTCTTGGAATTTAATTAGATCAAGGGTCGATATTTGCTTCCCTCCTTGTAAGTTTAAGCTGAATGGTGTGGAATGAGACACAACTGAACAGAAAGGTCAAAGTTTCTCTGATCAAGCATTTATGGTGTCAGAATTCAGAATGCTGTCCTGGAGACAGAAGACCTAGATTAGTACAGTCTTTTCTTGGCTACTAAATAGATGTTACCTTAAACTAAGTCACTTAACTACTCTGGCCCTGAGTTTCCTCGTCTGCCATAGGCAATGGAATAAGCTCTGATTGCTTTAAGCTCACTGCTGGCATTGATGTTCTATGATTCTCAGTGATTCTCCCTAATAAATGTCACTCTGGGAGGTTCTCGCAGCATAACTTCTCAGGCAGATGGGCTGCCTGTTCACTTTTCTCTCTGGAAATTATCAATTCATCATAATAACCATAGGAGCTATGACATAGTCTCATAAAAGGCTGGTAATGCATCCCTCAGAAGGAAGAGAAAACTTCTTGCTAATAGATCTGAGTCTTCAGGGCCTTTGAAAATACAGTGAGTCTCATAAAATTAGCCATCACAATCATATTAGAAAAAAGCATTCAAGGTTTCTTCCATGTCATGTTCAGAGACATGAGGTTATGCCTGTTTTAAGCCTGTTCAGTTATGGGTCTTTCTAAGCAGCAAAGTAATCCACATGAATGGAGGATCCACTGTGCCTGACATGACGTGTCCCTCATTCATTTCTACTGAATCACTGAGTGTATCATTGCTGCCCTCAGGAAAATGAGTCTCTGCTTGGTTTTACACACAGACAATAAAAGAGATCTTTGAAAAAAAAGAAAATACAGTGATTCTGTAAAAATTGCAGAGGGTGGTGGAGTATATGAAAACTGAGATATATGAGGATAGATGGATCTCTTGTTGCCTCTGTATAGATTTGGTTGCAGTAGAATGGAGGGAAGCTCTGCTTTTTATGTGATGGCCGTAACAGGGGGGTCATATGGGCCTAATCCTGAGTCCAGAGTTTTTGATGTCCCTACCTCTGTTCTGCTACTGGTTCTTGATAGATTGCACAGTAAATTACTTTGGAAAGTGGGGGACAATGTTAATGAATATACCAGGCCCAGAATGAGTTTCCAAAACTTAACTTGGAGTTTCAGAAGCCAGCAGTGGCATCCCCTCTAGTCAGAGGGTAATGCCGTCCCTTAATGAAGTGATTCTTAAACCTCCAACCTTGGTAGACAAGAGCATCATCTGGAGAGTTTGTTTAAATAGCAGATTCTCAGACTCCAGCTCCAGAGATTCAGATTCAGTAGGTCTGGAGTGGTACCCAGATGATGTTGATGCACTTGGTCAAAGACCACATTTTAAGGAAATACTGCTTTTACTTACCTTCCCAGTTCTTCTGAGAGAGACTAGATGTTAAAGTAGCTAACAATCTAGATTTGGATGCACTACATTTGAAAGACATTGGATCAACATTATTTGATGCTGGTCTCCCTCCAGTATTGGAATAATGGAGCTTACCCGATGTCAAGTTAAGACCTATGCCGATTGATTCTATGGGATCCATCTTACAGAACTTATTGGGATAATATTACTAAACATTCACTCATTTGGCTCTTTCCCTCTTGGCAGGATCTCCCAGCCATCCAGCCCCGGCTAGTAGCTGTCAGCAAAACCAAACCTGCAGACATGGTGATTGAAGCCTACAGACATGGCCAGCGTACTTTCGGGGAGAACTACGTAAGAGTCCTTTTCCAGTCTGCCTTTGGAAGAGTCGTGATTGCCAGGCTTCTGACTCGTTCTGTTTTTATCCTTTAGGTTCAAGAACTGCTAGAAAAAGCTTCAAATCCTAAAGTAAGTGGATACCTCAGTCCTTCAGTTTGTATCTAATCTTGGCCCTTCAGTTGAAAGTTAGACCCATTTTGGTGGTTGAGTTTTACAGGAGGGTCAACTGGTGGTAGAAATGTCTACATTCACCTTGAGCTCCAAATACTTCTCAGCTAGATTTTCTTTCTTTATTAACACTAGGACTATAGTTTTCTCCTTTGCAGCTTTTTGGATGTGGTGATTTAGGAGCTTGCTATAATCCTGGGTCCTTTTGAGATTTGAAAGCTTTAATCAGTTCATCCTTTTTTTTTTTTTTTTTTTTTAAGTAGGCTCCACACCCAGTGTGTGGCTTGAACTCACCACCCTGATCAAGAATCATGTGCTCTACCGACTGAACCAGCCAGGTGCTCCATAATCAGTTCATTTTTCATGGATGATATGTAAAAGATAGAGGGAGCTGATGGGAACAAGGAAGAGAAACAGAGTAGAAGCCTTAGGTTTTTCTATAAGTATCCTTAGGAGCCTGCCTGGCTGAAGATGGTGATAGTGGTTTGTTGCATAGACATGAAAAGACAGAAGGGAGTGTGTAAGGTATTTGAGCCAGCAAGGCCTTCATAAATTCTAAGTCAAACATGGTTACCTTTTTCTCTTCAGATTCTGTCTTCATGTCCTGAGATCAAATGGCACTTCATTGGCCACCTACAGAAACAAAATGTCAACAAATTGATGGGTAAGATAAAATTCTAAATATGAAGACAAAATCTCTATCATTATGTTACTTACACTACTTTCTGTGGAAAAGGGAACAGCTTTTAGAATAGTCCTAATTCACCATTTGTGTTTTGGAGTTTTGTGGGGAAAAAAAATCTTAATTCTTAGTATAAGGAAAAAGCCTCATACCAAGAACAGAATGAATTCACCATTGACTGGGTTGTTTATACTTGGAAACCTACCCTACTTGGAAGTGTTAGGTATCATTTGGTGGTCTTTCAAATAAAATATAAGGAATTATAGCCCATAAAATTTTTCACTTGACAAGGGAGATATTTTTGTCCTTTTCCCTTTAAATGTAAGGCTATAGGGGTGCTTAGGTGGCTCAGTCGGTTAAGCGTCTGCCTTGAGCTCAGGTCGTGATCCCCAGGGTCCTGGGATCGAGCCCCACATCAGGCTCCTTGCTCAGTGGGGAACCTGCTTCTCCCTCTCCCTCTGCCTGCCACTCCCCCTGCTTGTGCTCTCTCTGTTAAAAAAATAAATGAAATCTTAAAAAAAAAAAGCTATAGTAAATAAAATATAATAATATACAATAAAACACAGTACATAATAATAAAATATAATATACAGTGAAATACAGTGAAGTACAGTAAAGTAAATTAAGAATTAACTACAGAAGGATTTAACCATATGCTAATGACATGTGGAGATCTGTTTGAGGAACTGAATACTTATTTCTCTCAATGTGTCAAAATTAAAATAACCTTTATTTTTTTAGGCAGCTTTATTGAAGTATAATTGACCTACAGTAAATTGTATATATTTAAAGTGCACAATTTGATTAGTTTTAACATATGATTGTACCTGTGAAACCATTACAGCAGTCAAGATAGTAAACACATCCATCACCCCAAAAAGTTTCCTCATGCCCTTTGTAACCCCTTCTTCCCGGTTCTTCCCCCAATCCCTCCTTCAGCACTCCTTTTTTTTTTTTTAAGATTGTTATTTATTTATTTATTTATTTAGAGAGAGGGAGCATGAGCCGAGGGGAGGGGCAGAGGGAGAAGCAGAGTCCCCGCTGAGCAGGGAGCCCGATGCGGGGCTCGATGCCAGGACCCTGGGATCATGACTTGAGCCAAAGGCAGACGCTTAACCAACTGAGCCACCCAGGTGCCCCCCTCTTTCAGCACTACTTACCTGCTTTCTGTCACTGTAGATTAATTTACCTTGTTAAGAGTTTTATATAAATGGAATCATAAATAGAATATACTTTTTTTGGTCTGACTTTTTCCACTCAGCATAATTATTTTAAGGTTAATCATGTTGATTTGTGTATCAGTAGTTCACTCCTTTTAGTTTAACCATTCACCTATTGATGGCCATTTGGGTTTCTTCTAATTTGGGTCTATGACAAATAAAATTATTATAGAGGTTAAGGGGGAAAAATTGTGAACATCTTTGTAAGAATGTTTTCTTTAAGATTTTTATTTGAGAGAGAAAGAGCATGTGAGCAGTGGGGGTTGGGGGGAGGGACAAGCAGACTCCACGCTGAGCCTGATGTGGGGCTCAATCTCACGACCCTGAGATCATGACCTGAGCCGAAATCAAGAGGCAGACGCTTAACAGACTGAACCACCCAGGCACCCCTGGACTTTTTCTTCTTGGAATAAATACCTGGGAGTAGAATGGCTGAATCACATGATAAATATATGTTTAACTTTTTTTTTAATTCTGGTAAAATACACATAACATAAAATTTATCATCTTAACTATTTTTAAGTATACAGTTCAATGGCATCAAGTACATTCACATTGTTTGCAACCGTCACTACTATCTATCCTCTAGAATTCTTTTCCTCTCTCAGAACTGAAACCCTCTACCCATCATGTATGTTTAACTTTTGAAGAAACTGCCAAGCTGTCTTCCAAAGTGGTTGTGCCGTTGTACATTCCCACCAGCAGTGGTTCAAGTTCCTCCACATCCTTGCCCACACTTAACATAGTCAGTCTTTTAATTTTAGCCATTTTAGTAGGTATGTGGTGGTGTCCTTGCATTTCCCTAATGGCTAATGATATGGAACACCTTTTCACATGTTTGCATCCATTTATCTTCTTTGGTGAAGTGTCTATCAAAATCTTTTACCTGTTTTCTAATTGGATTTTTCTACTTTTCAGACAGGAGAATTCTTTATATATTCTAGATAATAGTCCTTTATCAGATACATGCTTTGCAAATTTTTTCTCCCACTCTATTGCTTGTTTTTTCATTCTCTTAACAGCGTCTTTTAAAGAACAGAAGTTTTTAATTTGATGAAGTCCATTTTATCAATTTATATTTTCATAGACTGTGCTTTAGGTGTTGTGTCTAAAAAATATTTCCCTATGGTTCGAATCATACAGATTTTCTCCTAGCAGTTTTATACTGTTCAGTCTTATATTAAGCATCATTATTCACTTTGAGTTAATTATTGTAAATGGTGCAAGGTATGATTCCAAGATAGGGGTTTTTTTGCATATAAATATCTAATCGTTCCAACACTACTTGTTGGAAAGTCTGTCCTTTCTCCATTTCATTCCTTTGCACCTTTATCAAAAATCAGCTATCCACGGGTTTATTTCTAGACCATTTACTCTGTTCCACTGATCTACTTACCTACTTTTACACTGATAGCATGCTACTTTGATTTACTGGAGCTTTATAATAATTCTTTTTTTAAAGATTTTATTTATTGGGGCTCCTGGGTGGCTCAGTCGTTAAGCATCTGCCTTCGGCTCAGGTCGTGATCCCACGGTCCTGGGATCGAGCCCTACATCGGGCTCCCTGCTCAGCGGGAAGCCTGCTTCTCCCTCTCCCGCTCCCCCTGCTTGTGTTCCCTCTCTCTGGGGGATGTGGGGCTCGATCCAGGACCCTGTGATCATGACCTGAGCCGAAGGCAGACGCTTAACAACTGAGCCACCCAGGTGCCCTGCTTTATAATAATTCTTGAAATTGAGTATTGTTAGTCCCCAACTTTGTTCTTCTTTTTCAAAGTCATTTTGGCTATTCTAGATCCTTTGCATTTCCATATAAACCAATTTGTCAGTTTCTACCAAAATAAAACAAACATCCCGCCGGGTATTTGATTAGGATTATATTGAATCTCTAGATCAGTTTGGAGAACATTGACATAGTAAAAATACTGAGTCTCCCAACACATTAATGGGGGTATAGCTCAGTATTTATTTAGGTCTTCTTTAACTTTTCTCAGTAATATTTTGTAGTTTTCATTGTGCAGGATTTCCTCATCTTTTGTCTGATTTATATCTAAGTTTTTCTTATATTTTGATGCTGTCTATTGATACTGTTATTGATGCTGTTACTTCAATTTCTGATTGTTTTTTGCTAATATATAATACAATTGATTTTGTATATTCATTTTCTATCCTGCAACTTTATTAAACTCATGCTAGTAGTTCTACTTATTCTAGTAGTTTCTTAGTAGTTTTTTAAGTTCTACTTACTCTAGTGGGGGTTTGGGGGGTTTTTTTTGTTTTGTTTTGTTTTTGCAGATTCCATATAATTTTCTAGGTAGACAATTATGTTACCTATAAACAAAGACAATTGCCAATCTGGATGCCTTTTATTTCTTTTTCTTGCCTTATTATACTAGCTAATACCTCCAATACAGTATTGAATAGAAATGCTACAAGTGTACATGCATGTTTTTCTTGATGTTTTTTATCAGAAGGAGGAATTACTCTTCTAATCCTAGTTTGCTGAGAGGCTTTATCAAGAATCAGTGTTAGATTTTGTCAAATGCCTTATTGCATCCATTGAAATGATCCTACGGGTTTTTCTTTTTCAGTTTATTAACATGTTGAATTATATTTATTGATTTTCAAATGTTAAACCACCCCTGTATTCTTAGGAATAAGCTCACTTGGTCAGGCAGTATTATCCTTTTACTGTAATGTTACATTTGATTTGTTAAGTTTTGCTTATAATGTTTGCACCTACATTCATAAGAGACATGGGCTGTTGTTTTCTTGTAATATCTTTTTTTAGGTTTGATAACAGAATAATGCTGGCCTCATAGAATGAACTGGAAAGTATTTCCACCTCTTCAGTCTTGAATGAAAGAGTTTGTGTGGAATTGGTATGGTCCCTTCCTTAACTGCTTGGTAGAATTCACCAGTGAGGCCTGGAGTTTCTTTGTAGGAAGGTTTTTAAGTTTAGTTTCAATTTTGTTAATAGACTATTCACATAATCTGTTTTTTCTTAGGTGAGCTTTGTTACTTTATGTTTTTTGAGGAGTTTGCCCATTTCATCTAAAGTAATAAATTTATGAGCATTAAGTTGTTTGTAATATCTCTTTATTATCCTTTTAATATCTGTAGAATCTGTAGTGATGTCAACTCATTCCTGATGTTGGTAATTTGTGTCTTCTCTTTTTTTTCCTAATCCATCTGGCTGGAGGTTTATCAAGTTTATCAATCTCCTCAGAGAACTACTTTTAGTTTCATTAATTTTTCTCTGCTGTTCTATTAGTATAATATGTTATATAAACAAAAATAATGATGTATTGTGGGATTTATAACATGAAAAAGTAAAGTGCATTGAAACAGTAACATACAAAAAGGAAAGTAAGAAACAGAAGTACACTATTATTAGGTTCTTAAACTTTATATGAAGTGGTATGACACCATTTTAAGGTAGACTGTGTACAAGTTCAACTTTAAAAGCAACCAATAAGGGTGCCTGACTGGCTCAGTTGGTAGAGCATTGCAACTTGATCTCAGGGTCATGAGTTCAAGCCCCACACTGGGCATAAAGCTTACTTTAAAAAATAAAATAAAGCAACCAATAAAATAACACAATAGAGAGTTATAGCTAATAAGTCAGCAAAGGAGATAAAGTGGTATAATAAAAAATATGTGAAATGGTATTTCATTGTGGTTTGATTTGCATTTCCCTAATGACAAATGAAGTTGAGCATTTTTTCATGTGTTTATTGGCCATTTGTACATCTTCTTTGGAGAAATGTCTGTTCAAATCCTTTGTGTGTTTTTTAATTGGGTCTTTTTATTATTGAGTTGTACAAGTTCTTTATATATCCTATGTACCAGTCCTTTATTCCATATATGATTTGCAAATATTTTCTCCCATTCGATGGGTTGTCTTTTCATTTTCTTTATGGTATCATTTGTAGCCCAGAAATCTTTCTTTTTAATGTACAATAGTTTATCTCTTTTTTCTTTTGTGGCATGTGCTTTTGGTACTGTAACTAAGAAATCCAAGGTCACAAAGATTTTTTTTTTTTTTTT